>NC_085930.1:88234545-88537575 GCF_028885625.2 Pongo pygmaeus
TTGTCTTTAAGTATTTCTAATATCTTTCACTGAATGATTACTGTGTCTATTTAGTTCTCTAAGGATAACTAGTAATTTGCTTATCTGGGCCTGGGTATATGGATGATATCACATATATGTTCTACCAGCATATATACATATTAAAATGTCATCTTTTCAATGAAGCCACCCTCTCATTCTTTCCTAGAGCAAATAACTTCATGTTTTTCTGAATCTCCATATCATTCTCAAACATGGCCACACATCAGAATTACCTGAGGATACTTTAAAAACAAATATTCAGAGCCTTGCCCCAGACAGATGGAATCAGGATTTCCAGGGGAGGGACAGAGGCATCTGCGTATATATTTTTTAAAACTCTCAAAGTGATTCTGATGCATGCCGAAGGCTAAGATCCACCGATCTCCACCTCTCTGACGGTACTGATGCTTTTCTATGTGGTGATGCAGTTATCAGTGGATATGACTCTTCTGCTTTCCTGGATTTAAAACTGTGAATCTCATTAGTCTCTGTCATTTCTCCTATTCCCAGTACACATAAACTGACTACCTCAGTGCTATATACATAATAGGTAATGATTTATTGGGTGAATATGATTATCACCCTACATCTAATAGCAATAGCTACTGCTGCAAAAGAAAAATGTCTATAATATATGATAAAGGGAAAGGTATGATTTTGACATCCAAAATTTGGTACAAAGTTCTTAAACAAAAAATTGCAAGTATCCAAATCCATAAAAAGTCTTTGAAAAATGGAAAGTTTGAAAAAAGTTTTAAAAACATGCTTGTTTTTCTTATTGCAAAAACATTTTGTGTTCATTACTGAAGGATTAGTAAATACAAGCCAGTCAAAAAACAAAAAACAAACAAACCCAAAAAACAATTTTTTTAGTGGCTCTCTCTCCTAGATAAATACTATCATTTTTATCCAAAGAGGCTTTCTGGTAGTTCAAGACATTGAAAATTTTCAGAGCCTTAGGCAAAGCTGAAAGTTCTGGACATAGTAAAAAGAACTGATCACAAAGCAAAGCATGACCTAAAAGGGGGGGGGGGAAACTCATGGGCCTCTTTTTTCTAAGTACATAATCTTCAGACATCCATCACTGGCCAAAGCATACATTTTCAAAGATAATCATGGGGATAGAGGCTAGATAAAGAAAACCGAATGGAAATGGAACAGTCATCAGAAGCTCTGCTCTCCTGGAAGAGTGAGCAGCACACCTCCAGAGGCATGGCTTATGCAATTCCTGTCTTTATCTCCTTATCTTAGAGGTCAGCTCGGCTGCATTTTTTCTGCTTCAGTGATTTATAGAATGTTCAGCGTTTTCAGAATCATTTTCCTACCCGTCATTTCTTGCCCAGAGTGCTGAGGAGTGGCTAATCAAGAGAAAAATACTAAGACCCAATTTTTGAACTAGGAATAAGGCTCAAAAAGTGGCAATTTGTGCATTATTTGATGTTGGGTTATGCCCTTAAATTACTTATTCCTTACAAATACTTTACTTTTTTGCAAACCAGAATCACTGACTGTCAATTTTATGAGACACACTGCTCAGAAGTCTCCAGAGCATGCCCCCATTTAAAAAAAGAATTCTCTGATCTGTCTGACTGAGTTTAGTTTTAGGTTGTGATTAGAACTCCTAATTAATCTCTGCAAACATGGAGATGTGGAAAGGAACTCAGCAGAAAAGCAATTAAGGGGCCGTCTATGATTGTTTTTCCCATTAACCAAGTCTATTGCAATCCCTAAGCCAGCTGTGGCAAGTCTATTTAATAACTTTATTTTCATTTCCTGGTTTTTTACTCAGTTTCTCCTGCACTCCTCATTCCCGGGCAGCCTGGATTCATTGTTTGCTATTTCCGTCCATATGCTACTTTAAAATAATCACATGTGGATTTATGTTGAAGTCTGTCCTTAGCATTGGTTTCCTTGGCCAGCAGTTATCAGTGATGGAAATCAATGTAACAAAAGGCTTGGGTAAACCACGAAGGGAGAAAAACAAGAAAGACATCCACTTCTCCAGCATAATGTTCCATAGAGTGCTGAAATGATACGTTTTATTTTTAATTGAAAATAAATTTTTCCACACAAAGGCTCCTTGTGTGGTGAGGCACAAGAGGGCAGTGTTACGTTAAATTACGTTAAATTAAACTTTATGAAGATGTGATTAGTTGTGGAAACCTAGAGGGATTCGATTAATCATAGTGTTGGAAACGCAACTTCTGTGCTAGTGGCAGTGAGAACGTGAATAGTGCACAAGGAGAGATCAGAACCCAAGTCCCAGGGATCAGATCTGTTGACCGTGCTTTGTGACCTTGGCAAGTGGACAGAGATCTGAGAAGAGATAGGAGATTAGCCCTCTGCAACTGAGCCATATCAGGGATTTTGCAGGCCATGACCTCTAGAATACATTTCTCATGACCCTTGGATTTCGGAAGTCTTGCTTTTCTTGATAATTTAATATTGCTCTAGAGGGCTCCAGAGAGCTGGTACAGGGCCAAGGAGAAGGGAGAGGATGAATGGTTGAGATGAAAGTGTTTGCTATCAGTGTTTTAGGGGCAGAGGGTTCCAGGGCTTCACTTAGCTTCTGGGCAGCTGAAGGTTTCATTCAAGCTCCAAAGCCCAGAAGCATTGGTGTTCCCACATCTGCAAGGTGCTAGCCAAGGAGTATGATTGGCCTTGAACCAAGCAAACTTCCTTGTCTTTGCTTTGTCTCTCTTGCCCTGTCTCTTCTGCTGTCTTCCTCATTTCCTCCTGGATGCCTTGTCTTTCTTCCACAGTATCCCATCTGCTCCCTGAAGATTCCACAAGTCACTTCTTTGTGCTTCATTTCCACATTTGTGGAAAATGGCCCCAAATGAAGCTATAATATTTACACATGAGATAAAATGAGGAAAGCACCTGTCAGAATGACTAGGATATACTTTCTTTTTAATAAATAGTAAACAATTTTATTATTACTGTGACTGTCAATTTATGATATAGATGACATTGCAAATGAGTTTAACTTCTCTTATATTTTAAAATATTTTCATGAACCCGGGAGGCAGAGCTTGCGGTGAGCAGAGATCGTGCCACTGCATTCCAGCCTGGGCGACAGAGTGAGACTCTGTCTCAAAAAAACAAACAAACAAACAAACAAACAAAAAATCAGCATCCAAACACTCATAAGCTGTGAAAAAAATTTAAGGAGATTTACTATGATTAGGTTGATTCTATAGGTATAATTTATCATTCAAGCTGGGACAACTTTGAAAGTGAAAAGTAACGCTAGTAATAATTACACTAGGACAACAGGTATAAACCAGGACTATCCTAGCCCGATCAGGATGTATAGCCATGCTAATATAATGTGCAGGTTTTACTGAAGCAATAAATTCAGATTTGAAATGCTGGGGGACTGATAAGTGCACAAGCATGCAATGGGACGTGTCTGTTGGGATAGAAGCCCTATACTTTGGGCTTTTGGTATGATTATCTCTCATATCCAAGGAAAAAATCTATGGCCACATCCCTATCTCGATCCCCCAGTCCCAATGCCTTAAAAAATAGGAGTTTCTTCTCCTCCTGGTGATATTTTCTTCACTCCAGTTTTCATAGCCCTTAAATCTGGGTAGGGAGTTGTGCTTTTGTTTCCTGACACCTGTGGAGTGGTATTTGCAGATCCTCTTGGGGAAAGAGCTAGGCCTAGGGAGAGGAGGCCTTTTAAATATCACCCATTCAGGGTAAGACTACCTGAATCTAAGCCCACTCCAGTGTCCCTCCTCTGTGGCCCATGGGTTTGTTTGTTTTTTTTCTTTTTTGCACTGATCACATCACATTGTGTGTGTTGTCTATGGAGGACAAGAACTCTGTCTCATTCATCATTGTCACCAACCAGGAGGACAGTAGCTGGCACACAGTTTAATATCCTTGACTTAAAGGAGGAAGAAAATAATGACTGGAGCCCTTGAAGAGATAGAAAGGAAAAGGCCAGCCAACTCACGTAGAGACCTACAGGACTCTTCCAAGCAAGACGTACAATTTATAATGATAACAACTAAATATTTATTGAGCTCTTGCTATGTGCCAGACCTTGCTAAGCACTTTATCTTTTTGTTTTATTTAATATCACAACAGTCTTATTTCTGTTTTAGAGATGGGGAAACTGAGGCTTACAGATTTGAGGAAGCTTGCCTTAGATTCTAACTCTGCTAAGTTAATTTAGATCAATGCTGACTGTTTCAGACAGAGCTACAGAAGGAACTTTTGAGAGGTAACAGAGACAATGAGGCCTAAAGTAGATAAGAGCCACTCAGATGCTGCAACTAACATGGGACCATCACTGTGAAAAATTTTATGAGCTTTTTCTTCCAAAAAATGCAGACCTATCCACCAAGTCATCTGCCTATTCTTCCTCTGTTCTCAGAGAATCTTTTTTTCCAGATTCAGTTTGGACTCCAAGTGACTTCTCCACTTTTTAATGATTTCTCTTTGGAGAGATCACTTGTGCCACTTTTAAGAAATCCAATACTGGCCTATCAAGGGCCTCTTGCCACAGTGGATAATGCTTGTGGACTTGTGCAAAGAATTTCAAGTGGTTAAGAAAGATGCTGTCTAAGTAGTTAAGAGAAGTCATTTACTTCTCTGGTTGGTACTGCTGATGAGTTCACTCCAATCCCATTAGCCTATTATAATTCTTCCTTAGAAACTTCCTAAGGACCGGGTATATTTTCCCTTTTTCTTTTAATGGACAGTGGTTTACTTTAGAATGTGCCCACTGCTCTTCCCTGCTCACTGACATGCAATGGGGCTAAGAGGACAGATTCTAGAGTTTTGCAAATGTTCTTGTCATGGCTCTGACACCACTCTAGAATGTATTTTTGGTGGTTAGGAAAGAAGGAAACAGCAATTGGAATCATTTTCCTAGTATTATTTAACAACACAATTACCTTAAAAGAGTGATCACATGGTGTTTGGTATTGGGCTACAATTTAATTGCAACTTTGAAACAACAACAAGAAGAAAATCAATATTTTAGCCTGCTCTGAGTATGTGCTTGAAGGCTCCTATTTGAGCTAAGGGTCTAGGAGTTAAAACTTCATGGTTAAAGCTTCCAATTATTTAGAGGATGGAATATTTTTTTTTTCTGCACAGTATCTATTCTATATCAGTTAGGATAATTTAGGTTTTTCCGCTGTAACCAACAACCCCCAAATCTTGGTGGTGCATAACAAGAAGGACTTATTTCTTGCTCAGATGCATGACCATAGGGGTTTGTCTGAGGGCTGTTCTCATGTGGTCTCTCAGAGACTGAGGTTGAGGGAGATTTCATCTTGATATATGCTTCCTTGATCTCTGCAACAGTGGGTGGGAACATAGAGAATCACAAATTGGCTTACAAAGCTTCTTCTAGAAATGATACTAGTTCATATCTCATAGGCCAAAGCAAGTCACTTGTCTACATCTAAATTCAAAGAAGCTGGGAAGTATAAACTTACCATGTGCTTTGATGGCAGAGAGCTGAAAATTTTAATGAATGGTGCTCATGACCTCTGTGACATTTTTCCCTGTAACACAAAAGTTACAGACATTCAACATTCATTGAAAATGAATACATGGAACATCCATATGCCATTTATGTTTAGACTCAACAATTGTTAATTTTTGCCATATTTATGCTCCTCTCTATCTTTCTTTCTCTCTCTCTCTCTCTCTGTGTGTGTGTGTGTGTGTGTATGTGTGTGTCTTCTGCTTCCTTTTCACATTAAAATACATGAATTTTGCTTTGAGGGAAATGGATTACCCATTCTTAGTCATGTGCCTGTGGGGGATTGACGGCCTCAATTCTGGCAAGCTCTTTTGCAGGAACTACCAGAGAAGACTTCGCTTCCTTCTCTGGATGGTGCAGTACAAGGAAGTGATGCTAAAACTGCTGCAGCCATTTTACATCCATGAACAGAGAGCTGAGAGCTGCCAAGGGCCCACTATGAGACAGGCAGCACTGGAGGAATCAGATTGTAGAGACAGGCAGGACTTGGGTGCTTGATGGCATTGTTTGTGTCTCCCCTGAAATCATCTTTAGACTTTTCTTTTAGGTAAGAAAATAATTTCCTTTTTCTTTGGAAAATACTTAAGAGTGTCAGTAAAAGACCAGTGGAGAGGACCCACGTGAGTGCCATGACATCTTAGGTGTGTTAAATGGCATTTGGTCTGTGAATGATGACAGAGTGAATGATGCTCATATATCATACCTGTCTTCTTCATGTGCCATCGTCAGTTTTATAATAATACAGACAGTGATGATTTATAGTAAGAACACTATCCTTATCTAGGCCTTTGCTTTCTGGTGTTTGTCAGGCAGCTTGAAGTTGGAAGTCATCAATGCCCAGATGACTATAAGCCAAACGTGGCTCACTTGACTGGTAGGCTTTGTGTTGAGGAGCTGAGTTTACATGTTCAAATTATATTTCCCTCATCCTACATGCAGGATATGCAGAATATCTCTCCTCGAGATGAAAGGAAAGAACTCTGTCCATTCCAGAGTCACATCGTCACAGTTAAGTCATCTCAGCAATAAGAGGTGCTTCTCTCTACCTGTATCCATTTTTGACTACAGAGAAGGCATCTGCTTGAACCTTCTATGCCTTGTGGATCAATTGCTGTTGCAGGGAAATCAGGAAACAATTTTGCCCAGGTGATCAGGGAGGGGAGTGGACGCCATGCTCAACCACTCTTGGAGTAGGTGGTAATGGTGGTGGAGAAATAAGAAATGAGGATGCTTGGCAGATGAAAACAGCAAGGCCCTCTATCTACTCATCCATTTTGCCAGCCAAGACAAACAAGCAAAAATAATAGACATGTACTAAAATCTTGTTATAGGTAAGGCAGCATGCTAAGTTCTGTGTGAGTCTCCCAAGGAGTGGTGGGCACAAATATTGCCATTTAGGAGCAAATAGATCTCACAAATAAAGATAATGCAAAATCAGAAGTGCCAAGAAGGGGAAGATGGGTATAGTTGAAAGACTACATGTTTTTAGAGGAAAGAGTTATTTCCTATTGCTGGGGAAATTAGAGATGACTTCTCAGAGGTAATGCTGGCGTAATGATTAAACACATACATTACTGGCCCCTAAAAGACAAGAGTTTGAATCCTGGCTCCACTGGTTATTAGCTGTGTGACATTGGGCAAGTTATACTCTCTGAACTCATCTCCATATCTCCTAAGTGGGAGTAGTATACTATCTGCCTCATTGGGATGTGGCATGGAGATGAGACACATGCAGTCCCTCAGCACAAGGCCTGGCATGAAGGCTCAATGGATGACAGATGTTGTGGTTTTGTTGTAATTGTTTTTAGAGCTTTATTTGAAATCTTCCACCTGGAAAAGAAATACAGCATCCTTAATGACAGTTGGGAATGTGCTGAGGCTATTGAAAGCTGGTGTGATTGTAAGAACACCAGGGGCTCGTCTGTGGGAATGAGGGAGGTAGGGGGTCCTTGCTTTCACATGATGGACAGTAGCCACGTGGTGGGTGGCAGCTAGATTGTGTCATACCCATTTGTGTACCCAAAGCTTTGTGTTTCCTATTGGAGAGGACAAAGAGACAATCAAAGAAAAATAGACATGAATTATGGGCAAAAGGATGCTGGGTCTGTTTTGGATTAGTGGAAATAAAATGGGTGGAAAACATTTGGTTGTTTGATCACAAGGAGAGCTATTTTAAAAAGCCCCAGGTTTGTATGTTCTCCAGAATATGTATTCTTAGTAATAATTCCAGGAAGTCATGTGATGTAGGAAAAAAGATGTAACTTAGAAGATCTAACCTGAGTCTTGAATCTACCAGGCTCTGTTATGTGAATATGGGAGGGCCCACTTAGAGCCATCAGCATCAGTTTCCTCATCTGCACTTTAGGGTGATGCTCTACTTTCCTTGCAGGATTTCTTTGGTGGGGGTGATCAAGTGATATAATGAGATATAAACTGTTGGAAGACTCATTGGCACTGTGGAATGAGCTGTGGAATAGAGCAAAGAGTATCAGATGCAGGGGACAGAGGAAGTGTGTGGTCAAGTGAAGACAGCACGGGTCGAATCATAGAGTGGAGCTTTTCTAACTAGGGGATTTGCTAAAGTTTGGAAATGTAGCCCTGTCTTTGGAGGGTGACTTGTTTGTTATGAGGGTATTTCAATACTGTATTTTTCATTTTGATGAAAATCTAACAAAAACAATATAAGTCTGTTTTGGATCATCTGGTTCTCCTTATAACCAAGTACTGCCATGCAATGCCAGTGCCTACATTTGCACTGGTGTTTACAACAGTGTTGGAGCCAAGACAAAAAAGACCACTTTGATTATCACAGGCTAAAACGAAGGCAGATCTTACACATAAACGACGAATTCTAGCCAAGGGAAGGCCATATACTATTGTGGGGTACTGTATAAGCAACTCATGTAAATTTACGAGTGGTGATTTAGGGTCAGCAAAATCATCATCTTTCATATTATTACTACTAGTAGTGGGAATTTTTAGTTTTGTTTGGATTCAAGTTTTAATTTTTTATAGTTGTATAAATAAAAGTATAATTTATAAATAAAATGCCTGGTTTTGTGTTTTCATGTATTTTGTTCATATTATAATAAAATTAAATATCATTATAAAAGTAAAGGAAATTTGGGGATTGATATGGTTTTATTTTTTCATTTAAGAAGAAATATACTGTATGTGTTTGAGAAACAGTGATGTTGAATGTAAAAGCTTGCACTTGAAATAAGCACATGAAAAAATGCTCAACATCATTATTTATTTAATGGGGAAATGCAAATTAAAGCCACAATGAGACATCACAATATATCTATTAGAATTGCTAAAATTAAAAGACCTGGGTCTTACCAAATGTTGGCAAGGCTGTGGAGCAACTGGAATTCCCTAAGCTGCTGATGGGCATGGAAAATTGTACAGCCACTTTGGAAAACAGTCTAGCCATTTCTTGAAAAGTTAAATATATAGTTTCAGTCATTCCACTCCTAGGTGTTTACCCAAAAGAAATGAAAGCATGCATTAACATAGAGATATTACATGAATGCTCACAGCAGTTTTATTTCTAACAGTCCAAAACTGCAAACAATCTGAGTGTCCATGAACAGTGAACGGATAAACCAATTGTGGTATATCCATACAATGGACGATTACTCAGCAAAGAAAAAGAATAAACCATTGATAAATCCAAGAGCATGAATAAATCTCAAAATCAATGTGCTGAGTAAAATGAGCCAAAAAATGTACATAGTATATGATTCCATTTACATAAATCTCCAGAAAATGTAAACTAAGGTATCATGACACAAAGATTAGTGATTGCCTGGGGATGGGGTGAAGACAGGGAAGGAGGGATGGCAAAGAGCATGAGAAAACTTTTAGAAGAGATGGATATAGTCATTCTGTTGATCGTGATTATTATTTCCTAGGTATATACATATTTCAAAACTCATAAAATAATACCCTTTATGTACAATAGATTTGCCAACTATAGTTCAATAAAATTGTTAATCAGTGGGCAAAGGACATGAACAAACACTTCTCAAAAGAAGACATTCATGTGGCCAAAAAACTTGAAAAACAGCTCATCATCACTGGTCGTTAGAAAAATGCAAATCAAAACCATAATGAGGATACCATCTAATGTCAGGCAGAATGGCGATTATTAAGAAGTCAAGAAACGATAGATGCTGGAGAGGTTGTTGGGAAATAGGAATGCTTTTACATTGTTGGTGGGAATATAAATTAGTTCCACCATTGTGGAAGACAGTGTGACTATTCCTTAAAGATCCAGAACCAGAAATACCATTTGACCCAGCAACCCCATTACTGGGTATATACCCAAAGGAATATAAATCATTCTATTACAAAGACACACATACACATATGTTCATTGTGGCACTATTCACAATAGCAAAGACATGGAATCAACCCAAATGTCCATTAATAATAGACTGGATAAAGAAAATGTGGTACAGCTGGGTGCGGTGGCTTATGCCTGTAATCCCAGCACTTTGGGAGGCTGAGGCTGGGGATCACCCGAGGTCGGCATTTCGAGACCAGCCTGACCAACATAGAGAAAACCTGTCTCTACTGAAAATACAAAATTAACTGGGTGTGGTGGCACGTGGCTGTAATCCCAGCTACTTGGGAGGCTGAGGCAAGAGAATCGCTTAAACCTGGGAGATGGAGGTTGCGGTGAGCTGAGATCATGCCATTGCTCTACAGCCTGGGCAACAAGAGTGAAACATATACCATGGAATACTATGCAGCCACAAAAAGGAATAAGATCATGTCCTTTGCAGGGACATGGAAGGAGCTGTAAGCCATTATCCTCAGCAAACTAACACAGGAACAGATAACCAAACACTGCATGTTCTCACTTATAAGTGAGAGATGAACAATGAGAACACATGGACACAGGGAGGGAAATAACACACACTGAGGCTTGTTGGAGGGTGGGATGGAGGAGGGAGAGCATCGGGAAAAATAGCTAATGCATGCTGGGCTTAATACCTAGGTGATGTGTTGATAGGTGCAGCAAATCACCATAGCACATGTTTACCTATGCAACAAAGGTGCACATCCTGTACATATACCCTGGAACTTAAAATTAAAAAAAAAGAAAAGAAACAAAAAAACAAAAAAACTTCACCAAACTTTGCCGTCAGAAAGACCTGGTTTTTGAATCCCAGCTTTGACCACTATTGTTCACTTGGGTAATTGCTTAACATTTTGAGTGTCACATGTGAAATGAGTCTAATGATACCTACCCCAGAGGGTTGCTGTAGAGCCAAGTGAAATATATGTATCCTCCAGCAAAGTATTAATAGTACACAGTAAGTAACCAATAAGTGACAGTTGTGGGTTGGAGATTTCACCTGGCAGAAAGCAATCTGGACCTTATTTCCATGCTGACATCTATTTTCTTGTTTTGGAGGATCATGCTGTGCACTTATGATCTGTAAATACTCCAATAAAAAATGTGCTGCCCTCTCACCTGAAAGCCTACGTGCAGCTACGAACAACAAAAACTGCCATTGCTCATGCTGGCCTCTACGTGAGTGAAATCAGAATCTTGAGGGTGAGGGAGTGAGAATCCAACATCAGTGTTTTATAAACGTCTGCATGATTCAGATGCATAGGGACATTTGAGAACTAGGGCTCTCTTGCTGTGCTACTCAAAGTGTGGTCCTTAGACCAGCAGTATTGCATCATGTGGGACCTTCTTAGAAATGCAGCATCTCAGGCTAAAACTCATATATGCTGAATCAGAAGCTGCATTTGAGCAAGAACCCCAGGTGATTTATATGCACATTAAAGACTGAGAAGCAACAGATGGGATGATCTTGGAGGATCCTTTTATTATTTTTTTCAAATACTGTGCCAAAATTTTGAATGTGATTTGATAACATAATCTCCTATGTTAAATCTTACTGGGAGGAATCAAGAAGACCAGAAGATTATACCTCAGAGAGTAAAGGAGGTCAGAGAAAAATTTACCAGAAGAGATGCTTACTTCCTGGAACAGAAGGCCCTCAATTGGTCCCTTATAAAATGATAATTGGGGAAGATTTGGGAAAAATTGAACTCAATAGAAACTCTGTATTTACATACTTACCATTTATGTGGGTTGTTTTCAAACTCTTTCCAAATATTGCAATTAACGTAATTTTTTTTCTCAGAAACCTGATTTCATGTCCAACATTGCAGTTTGCTTACAGTTAACTTCTATATATTAAATATGTCTATCTGCTAGCCTCTGTGCAAGAGCTTTTGCTACCCTGTCCTGTTTAATGTAACCCTCATATTAACCCTATGAAATAGTTACCATCAGTAAACCCATTTTTACAAATAAGGGCAGTGTGGCTTAGGGAGCTAAGTGACTCCCTAGAAGTCCCATCCAGCTAGAAATTGGCAGCACAGGGATTTGAACCCATGTTTGATTTGTGTAAATCAAAGCTTGGGTGTGTACCAAAGCTAGCAGAGCAGAGAGATGAAGACCATGATGTTGGAGCTGGCCTGCCTGGGTTTGAGTCTTAACTCCATGTCAAATGGAAGAATGAATGAATGATTTTGTTGTGCGTAAATAAGTGTGAGTCGGGGACAAGGTCTAGACCAGCAGATGCTTTAGACTAGTAGAGATGAGGCAGTGATTTCAGGGAAAGAAAGGGCAGAACAGTGGCACTCAACATCCAATCTGGAGTGTTTTTTTTTTTTTTTTTTTTTTTTTTTGAGACGAAGTCTCTCTCTTGTCCCCCAGGCTGGAGTGCAAAGGCGCCATCTCGGCTCACTGCAACCTCCGCCTCCCCGGTTCAAGCGATTCTCCTGCCTCAGCCTCCCAAGTAGCTGGGATTATAGGTGCCTGCCACCACGCATGGCTAATTTTTGAATTTTTTGTAGAGATGGGGTTTCACCATGTTGGCCAGGCTGGTCTAAAACTCCTGACCTCAGGTGATCCACCCGCCTTGGCCTCCCAAACTCCTGGGATTACAGGTGTGAGCCACCATGCCCAGCCCAATCTGGAGGTTTCAGAGTAGGGCATGGAGTAGGAGGTGGAGGATGGAGAAGGGGAGGGGAATAATGTAGTTAAGAAAGATAGAGTTTCAGGGAGTTGGAGGTATTGATCACAAACATGCCTGCATCATATCTTTGCCCAATTTAAGTGACAACATGTAACAATTGTGTTTGGCATATGGCCTGACACCTAGTGAGACTCAGTAAATGGTAACCTATCACTAGATGCAAGGACAAATCTACTGTTACTATTTTCTATCAAACAAGCGCCTCTGCAGGAACCAGCTGCTTCATCTCTTATCATTCCATTATCTTCCGTTTCTAAAGAAAGTTATTGCAAACTGAAAGCCCAGTTCCACCCAGTGCCATTTAGTCCCATAGTAAGACTCTACTTCAAAGATTATGAAATACCTCTTTGTAATTGTTTTCCTGTATTCTTTTCTTTATTTATTTAACTTGATTTTCATATCACCTTATTTTAAAAATATATATATTAATTAAACAAGAAATATAATTTTGTGAAAAAATAGAAAACACATGTAAGCAAAAATAAAGAAAATATAATATGTAACTCCAGTCTTTCATTGTGTAATATTTAGGTAATTGGCAATATGTTAGCATTTATAAATAATGCTGGTATGAACATCCTTATCTGCAAACCTTTGCACATATCCTTTATTATTTCATTAGGACATATTTTTGAAGCAGAGCCAACAAAGCCATTTGTCACTGGTTTTTACTGTGTCCTCCAGCACTAGGTTCAGGGTGTAAACCCCCAGGTAGAAATTTTGGGGAAAATGACTCAATAAATGGTAAAAAGTTGCCCTTCCTGATTTACATCTATAGCTTCTCCTGAGACTGAGTCTGCTCTGGGGTATCTCAGAGGTAACATTTCAAAATGGTATTTGGGAAACTCACCTATGAAAAATGCCCAAGAGCTGCATTTAATTCTGGAGTTCCTGGCTCCCCACAGCCCCCTACCTTGGGTTTTCCTGCATGGCTGCCTCTAGCTCCAAGGTCTGAAATGCCAATAGGAATCGTGATCTCTCTTGTGAGTATACAAATTTCTCCACTCTTTGAGAGAACTCAAGCTACTATTTTACTTTTATACAGCCTGAATCCTGGAAAATTGTATCATTTTACCATAAATGAAGACAAACTAGTTCAAATTGGTCATTCCAGTGATCACAGAGAGAACATCCGTATGAACAGGAACAAGATTTAAGTCAACCAATCATATTTGTTATAAAACAAACTTTCTCTAAAAGCAAAGTAAAAATTAGAAAGAAAATCAATACTCTTCATTAGGAAAAGAAAGAACATAAAAGAACATTGCAAGTCTTGATGTTGGAGAAAGCTCACCTGGGCCTACCAAGAAAACAGGAGCACTGATGAGTGATTTCCTCAGAAGCTGACAAAAAGATTATTTTTGAGACCCAGTTTGGTTTATAAGTGCCCTGAGTCATTTGTGCTGTGTTCAAATTTCTTATGAGAAAGGAGAGAGATGTGGTTGTTGACTTGAAAGTTAGGGAGTAAAATCCTCTCCAGCTGGCTCCTGGGGGAAATTCCACAGCATGACGGTGGCAGTATCTCCAGTTTTGTGGCCTGAAGTGGACCTGTAACCTCAAGACTCAGCTGCCATGTGTTTTTTTCAAGGCTTCTGTCTGTCCAATAAACAACAGGAGGTAACCTAACCATATAACAAAATAGAATTCCTGTTATCATCCTCTCGTTTATAGAGCTCGAACAGCTAAAATGTTTATCACGTGATTTTTATAAACTACTCGTGTGGAAAACCTGAAACTAAAACCATGTTAGAGATGGCAGCCTAATTGTTTTTTAAGTGGCCAGAAAACTTGTACCAACACATTACAAAAGACGATAACCAGATGGACAATAAATAATTGAAAGATGACCTGCATCATTTATTATCATGGAAATGCAAATTAAAAACACAATGAAACATACTGCAAATCCACCAAAATGGCTAAAATTGACTGTATGTCATCAAGGTGAATGCATGTATATTCAGTGACCCAGTAATTCAGCACTGACTTACACATACAAAAGGAATGTTTACACCAGAAGGCATGTACAAAAATGGTCAAAGAAACAGTGTTTTTAATAGCCATAAAATTGGAATCCACCAAAATTTTGTCAGCTGTAGAATGGATAAGTTGTGTTGTATTTCTGCAAGGGAATACCACACAGGAATATAAAAGAACAAAGTATCATGACACACAACCACATGGATAAGTCTCAGAGACGCAATGTTGGACAATATAAGCAGATATACAGTAAATACCATGAGATTCCATTATATTAGGTTGGTGCAAAAGTAATTGTGGTTTCTGCCTTTGCTTTCAATAGCAAAAAGCACAATTACTTTTGCACCAACCTAATATAATATTTAAAACAGACCAATCTGATCAGTGATGTTAAAGATCAAGGCTGGTTACCTCTTGTGGGGAGGGGCAGTTGCTGGGAAGGTGGATGATAGAGGCTGGTCACATTCTGTTTATAGTGCCTGATTACCTTAGTGGGAACACTTTGTAAAAATTAATTGGAGCTGGCCAAGCGTGGTGGCTGACTCCTGCAATCCCAGCACTTTGGGAGGCTGAGGCGGGTAGATCACGAGGTCAGGAGATCGACATCATCCTGGCCAACAGGGTGAAACCCCGTCTCTACTAAAATACAAAAAAATTAGCCGGGTGTGGTAGTGCATGCCTGTAGTCCCAGCTACTTGGGAGGCTGAGGCAGGAGAATCGCTTGAACCCAGGTGGCAGAAATTGCAGTGAGCCAAGATAGCGCCACTGCACTCCAGCCTGGTGACAGAGCGAGACTCCGTCTCAAAAAAAAAAAAAAAAAAAAAAAAAAAAAATTAATTGGGGCCATACATTTTTATGTAGGGCACTTTTCCATAGTATGTTACAGGTCAATAAAATAGTTTATTTTTAAAAAGAGATTGCAAAGGAAGATGTCTGATAAATAAGCAGACCATTCCATTTTGTCAGGTAAAGAAAATGACTGTGATTGATTCAGGGACAATGATTTTCATAATTATATCTTATTTTGCTCAGTGAAGAAAATTTGTGGGCAAACACATTTTGCTAAATTGAATCTATTCTTTCTAAGGAGATCCTGTTATAAATCATTTTGAGAAGGTCCTTGCTCTCTAATTCGTCTCTTCTATGAATTAAGACTTTTAATCATTAGGCTTGCTTTCAGCAAGGTGCACCTGAAATGCTTCAAATATAGGTCGTTTGCTGTTCTGTTTTTGTTTAAGTTAAGCTCTATGCTCCAGTAGCACCTACATTCACCATAGCACTAGTTTCCTAGGGCTGCCACAACATATTACTGCAAACTGGGTAGATGAAACAACAGAAATGTACTCTATCATGTTGGTTCTGGAGGCCAGAAGTCTAAAATCAAGGCATTGATGCGGCCTTGATTTTTATCATTTAATCTTCTTGATAATCCTGCTGTTTTGCAGATGTCACAAGTGTGGTGGCACAGACAATTTATGTAACTTTCTCAAAATCACATGAGTAATGAGTGATTGAGGTCAGGTCCATCTGCTCCAAAAAGCAGATGCCTGTTCTTAAAATTGTACCACGTGGCAAAGAGCATTAATTGCATGGGCATTGCAGACTAGGCCCCAAATTAGACCATAGGAGATAGAATTAGACCATGGGCCCTGGCTCTGAGAAGCTCATAACCTATGTACTTAATTAACTTGAGAGTATAAATGGCAAACCATTCAGTCAACAAATCTGCAATGAAAACCTTGAACATGCTAGGCATGGGTTTAAGCACTTATGTGACTTTAGCAAACATGACCCACAAGACCCTGCTCTCTTGGGGTTTATAAGTCTATTGGGGAAAACAGAATACTAGTAAGTAAGCAAAGAGGAAATCAGATGTGTCCAGATTGTGATAAATGTTCTGAAGGAAATGAGCTGGGAAATTAATAATAGATGGGTTTCACCCCTTCTGGGCAAGTAATAATTTAGCAGTGACCTTTGAGAGCAGAACCATGTGTAGGCACTGGAGGTGCTAGAGCCTAGTGGTTAGGTTATAAAGCTCTGCATAAAGACTTGGGTAACCTCTGGCAAGTTATTTGAAACTTCATCTGTAAAACAGGGATAATAATGGTCCTCACCTTGGAAGGTTGCTTCGCCAATTAAATTAGTTAATAGACTAAAAGGACTTTGCATTTTGCCTAGCATGGAGCAAGGGTTCAACAAAAGCTGTGACTCATAACTACTATGGTTATCATGTAGGCGATAAGGTTAGAGAAGGGGATGGGGTGGTAAGGAGTTGCTAAAGCACTCCTGTCTCTCTGTGCTCATGAATGCCACTGTGCATTTGATCTATCTCTGCAGCACGGGAGGCTGGGCTTCGTAGCAAGCGCATACTCAGTTTAGGGAGACAATGACCAACCACGAGAGAGGATGAATGAAGTGTTCTCTTTCTTAGCATCCTGCTTGTATTACTCCTGATGGCGTACAGCCTTTAAACCAAGCCCTTTCTCACCCTCTGTTCATTAATACTGTTTCCTACCTCCTCAAAGCTGCCCATGGAGCTCCCCTGCCCACTGGCTAGTACTGTGTTGCACCGCCGTTGCTAATTGCATCTCATGATGCATGCAGGGCAAGTTTGAATGTTGACAGCAGTGACTGGTCGCTAGATACACCCCACAATTGCAGAGCTGATTTCTCTCTCTGCCCCTACAGTGATGTGATAGATTTCGTTCCCAGAGAGCTCTGCAGGCAAGATTCAAGTATGTTTTTCCCTGCAGTGAGCCTGGAATAAAGTCTTCACAGATTGCCAAAGCAGGCTCAGTGAATCACTCTGGCTTTCTGGTGCTCCTCGCTCCTCTGCACGGAGGACACAACCTGATTTAGTAAGTGTCACTCTCACCTTCCATTCATCACCAGCCTTAGACACACTGCCGGGTGGTGAAACTCAGTTGCAGATGTTCCTTTCATTCCATTACATGAGCAGAGAGCCTTTTCACAATGTAGCTTTCCAAATAGGAGATTGCCCTTCTTCAAGAGACAGGATTGCAATGTGCCAGGGTCACTGTGTGGCCTAACAAGCCAGTGATTCCTGGGTCCAATTCTGAAGCATCAGCTCTGGAAAAAGTCCATGTTAAAGCTTATGGCTTTTGACAGGATATAGAAATTTGTTTATAGAAGTTAAATATACTGGCTTAGGAGTGATCTGGTACAGGTTTGACTCTATGAATTACGGTCTTTGTAGCTTTGGACAAGTTGTTTAACCTCTCTGATCCTCAGTTTGTTCCTGTGTAGAACAGCACTTAATTTAGGGGGTTGTTAAGTGGTACAATGCACTTAACTCAGTGCCTGGCACCTAGTGCTCAATAAAAGTTAGTAGTTTTTAACGCTGTGGTTATTCCTGCTGTGTTAGTGTTATCATTGATGTTATTTACAGCCAGGCTAATGGTTAGCCCAATCCTGTCTTTTCTCTTAGCCTTGCTTTTGTGGAGGAACTGAAGGGACAGTCTTTTAGAAAGTGTCATTTTGCTCCCTCTGGGCTGACTGTAAGTGAAAAAGTTAGGATGCTGTGGTTTGAATGTGTCCCTTCCAAAATCCAGGTGTTGTCAATGTGATAGTTCTAAGAGGTGGGGCCTTTAAGGGGTGATTAGGTCATGAGGGCTGCTTCCTCGTGAATTCAATTAAGCCCCTTCTAAAAGAGGCTTCATGCAGCGTTCAGCAAGCTTGCCTTTCTGCCATGTGAGGACAAAGCCAGAAAACCCTCTCTAGATCAAATGCTGGCACCTTGATTTGGACTTCCATGCCTCCAGAACAGTAAGAAAACAATTTTCATTTCTTATAAATTACCCAGTCTTAGATATTTTGTTATAGAAGCACAAAACAGACTAAAACATGGAAGCAACACATTATGATGTTAAGAAAAGAGACGGCACTGGACTTAGAGTCCCAAAATGTGATCTTAAGTTCATGCTTCTCCACAAACTACTTACTGGAGTTAGGTCAAGTCCCTTAAGCCGTTTTGAGCTTTCCTTTCCGCTCATGCCTCCTTCAAATGGTTGCTGTGAGGATTAACAATGATTTCTCACTCTTATTAGTGCAATATCTAGTATCTATTGAGTGCAGAGTATAGCTCAGACACTGTGAGTTATACAGCTATACATATAGACATCAACCTAATTATCTCAACAATCCTGTGACTCCAAACCCCTTATATTTAACCTTCACTGTCTCATAAAATGAGATCATGTGTTTGAAGATAAAAATTCTCAAAATCTTTTTGGTGTCCTGCAATATTAAATCCAGACTCCTTAATGTGTCATTTAGGGGCCATTCAGGTCTCACCCAGACCACAGTTCCATCCAGGTCCTGTCTATAGCTGGGATCTGTGCTTCCTCTACCGCAGCCATAATTCACTTGCCATTTCCCAGAATTCGTAATTCTCAAAGAGACTTCTGAACCTTTGCATATCGGTTCCCTTTGCTGTAATGTCCTTCTGTCTGCTTGTTTACCTGGGAAAAGTCTACTACTGTTCTTAGGCTCAGAATAGGTGACCTTTACTATGATTTGTGACTCTGACCTCTCGGGTATTACCTTGTCCTTTGTGTTTTCAGTGCACCCTGCATATGATTTTCACACAGCACATCTCACACCCTGCGATGATTATCTATGAGAATCTGTGGTTATCTCTATTCAAAATGCTGAACAGGAATCAAATTGCCAGTACCAAGTACAGTACCTGGCACAGAGTGCATGCTTGATACATGCTTATGGAATGAATGAATGGAATGTTCCCAGTTGCCTGGTGGGGTTTGCTCCCTGCTACACTTCTTTGACCTTCTCCAACCTCACCTGTGATGGGGAGGTTTTTTTTGGCTCGGTAATGTGTTTAACACTATAACATATGCTAGGACTGGAGACGCATATTATTATTATTATTATTTTAATTTTACTTTAAGTTCTGGGATATATATGCAGAATGTGCAGGTTTGTTACATATGTATACCCATATCATTTAGAGAAGTCTGGTTTGTTTATAGGAGAGCTCAGATAAATGGCTCTTGGCCAATGCTGGAGCTGGGAAGCCCACTTGGCCTTATATGTATCACAAACACATACTTGGCCCTAAAATTCCACATCAAGAAATTTATCCTGAGATTGTAATCAGTACTGGTGAGAATATTTTATCTTTTTGATATTCATCATTGTGTTTTATATAATAGCAAATAATTTATGAAAAAATCTAACTGTCGTATAGTGAGGGATTGGTTGAATAAAAGATGGCAGCTCTATATAAAAGAATTAAAGTGGTCCATTAGAAATAATATTGTAGATGAACATTTTGATATGGAAAGAATGTTCCCATGCAGAGTAAGAAAAGATCACAAAAGGTTATATACAGCATGATTCCTTATTTATAACAATTTATTATCTGTAATTTTATAATTTTAATTTTTAGTACATAGATAATATAAATATATCTGTGTGTGTGTTTCTGTGTGTATGTGTGTGTGCATTTCACACAGTTGGGAAATGGTTTGAAAGGTTATACACCAAGGTTTTGACAGAGCTTTCTGGCTGATGGAATTACAGGCATAACAATTTTTTAGCGGTACAAAAATATTCTGAGGTTATATTTAATATTAAAGTATATTTATATTCACAGCAGTGTTCAGTAGAATTTGTTTTCTAAATGCTAATGTTTCCATTACATTGAAACAAAAATTTTCTTCTTCAATGACATAGTGAAATGATGCTGGCTGCAACTGATCAAAGTCTCCTCTCTATTATATGTGACAAACTATTCTGAAAGTGACGTCTTTTGGACAATTCACGATTGGATTGCTGGGGTGAAAAATTATCTTGGTACAGGCAGGAGGAAAGGGTGAATTATAATTGCTTCTTTAAATGGACTTTATGTTGAGAGTTCTAACTGATTAATTTATGGTTTAAATCAGGCTTTCTATAACTCCCCCAAATATATCAGCCAACAAAAGTCGTTAACCCATTGAGGATCCAGAGATAGTATTATAATGAGACATTTAAAAGAGAGATTATGAGAAAGTACTCAATTACAGGCAAGTTGCCATCTGCAAGGCTAATGTAATTGTATAGACCAAATCTCATATAGTTTTTCTTTTCACCAAATTCCTCTGGTACTTAGGTCCTTCCTTCACAATCTAGCCCTTGATTATGCAGGGTCTTGTATTCTTCCCTTCTTATTTTTTGGAATAAATCATGTCCCCCACATCACATTGTGAATTTCTGAAGGTAAGCATGTGCTGTGTACCTTTTTTCTTTAGCAAATCGACACCCAGCTAGGGATTTGTGAGCAGAGAATAGTGGGTGAGGATCCTTAACCTATTTTTAGTATTTCAAAATATCAGCCAGACATGGTAGATTTTCCCATCCTAAAGCCATTTAGGCTAAAATGTCAATTTTCTTTGCTCTTGGCTGGAAGTATATCAACAGGATGGTAACCTTGGTTATTTTTTGCTTGCTAGATGTGCCAATTGGTTGCTGAAGACATTATAGAAATGTCTGGGATGTGTGTGAAGGATGAATTATCAGAGCCCCATGGTTTGATAGTGAAGAATTGCAAACCATTGGCTGAGCTGAACACAACGTTACTGTTTAATATGTGTTAGTTGACTCGAGGGGAAAAATACCTCTATTTCATCAAGATAATTTATTCAATTTGCTTGACCTCAAATCAAGCAGAACCAATAGTTGGCTATTGACTGAAATTTTCAATTCCAACTGTTTTGAGATAGTGATTTCCCATATGTTGCATCAGAATCACCTGGGCAACTTTTTAGAATACAGATTCTCTCACTTCCCCTTTTTCTCCCCTCCAAGATTTTGATTTAGTAGGTCTGGGGTAAGGCCTGGGGATCTGAATTTTGCAAGCACCCAGGTAATTATTATGCACAGTTAAATTAGCAACTGCTAACACAGATCAACATTAAATAACTTAAATCTAATAATAGGTTTATTTTTTTAAGCCTATGAGAGAAATTATTTTTCCCCCTATCTAAAACCAGAGGAGATTCCTAGAGCTCTACTCCCCTACTTTCAAGTGTCCTGCCTTGGAGGATCACTAGAATGTCCCAGATCTTGTTGGCTGTTCTTTCTCCACCATCTTATCCCCGGTAACCATCTTCTGTGGGATGTTCCCTTGATGAAATATGAAGACTGCATTACTTGCCATGATGTCAGTGGGAATTCTCTGCTGGGAATAGAGGAACTCTTTTTTCTCCTGATTTCAAGGATGTGGAGGCTCTAAAGGCAATGAAGGAAACACAAGAAATAAGGAGACGGCTTTAGTGTAAATTATTAATTCAGAAAGGAAAAAAGGGCATAATTTGCTTCTAGATCATATTCCAAGAGATACACCTGACCTAACTATTATTCTCCTCCCCTTAAAAGATCACTTGTTTTTACAACAGTATAGGCAAGGCAGACTCTGATCCTGAATGAGTTTGAATTCAGAGTGTTTTTCCAGTTTGGAAGCAGAACCCTGGCAATGTAAATGTTTTATTTAATGTAACAATGCAGTAAGAAGCCCCACTGCTGTTAGGAAAGTTATAAATAGTTATCTAAGTCATCAAACCCAATATATTTTAATAAAAATAATGCCTTGAGTTAAAAATAAACACATGGAAATCCACATAGAGGAATTTTATTTGTAGTAAACACATTTTGGGGGAAGAATAATGACATTTAAAATGTTCAAAGCACATTGCTAAGTGGTAAAAACAAAAAGCATATACTAGCATGAACCAAATTTTGACAGAAAAACCCAAATAGAAAAAAAAATTGGCTAGCAGGAACACTCCAAAAATACTATCAGTGGTTATTTCTGGATGATATAACTAATTACAGTAATTTTTATTTATCTTATATCATAATATTCCCTTTATTTTCTAAATTTACTACACAAAACATAACTTTCTAATCAGAAGACAAACCAATTTATTTTGTAAAGAATATCTGCATATATAATACCTTAGGTATTAGTCCATTTTCATACTGCTATGAGGAAATACCTGAGACTAGGTAATTTATAAAGAAAAAGAGGTTTAATGGACTCACAGTTCCACATGGGTGGGGAGGCCTCACAATCATGGCAGAAGGTGAAGGAGGAGCAAAGGCATGTCTTACATGGTGGCAGGTAAGAGAGAGCTTGTACAGGGGGACTGCTCTTTATTAAACAGTCAGATCTTGTGAGACTTACTAACTATCATGAAAACAGCATGGGAAAAACCTGCCTCCATGATTCAGTTACCTCCCACCAGGTCCCTTCCATTACACATGGGGATTATGGGAGCTACAATTCAAGATGAGATTTGGGTGGGGACACAGCCAAACCATCTCACCTTAGATGCTCACCTAACTTTTATTTATCTATACCGATACAAAGGTTTCAATCCTGGATAAAGAATGCAGATAGAAGTTTCTTTAAAGACATGAGGATGTAGGGTCAAATAAGAAAGAAACTGGGGCCTGGGGTTGCAACGATGGCAAATGCCTGGCAAGCTTGGGGTCAACTACCACCTGCCATATGAAACCCCTGGCAGATATTATCATTGGCGTTGATCCTCTTTCCCATAGAACCTTGGTATCAAATTTCCCCAAATCCCACCAATTACCAGTAGTTGTTTGGAGAAGGCACAGAGGGAGCAGCTTACTGGTCTTCGCTGGCTTAATATAGAGTCCCTGTCCCCAAGGCCCTATATATAATGAGGAGACACAGCAAATATAAAAAAAGAAAAGCATAGGATTAAATTCCCAAGTCAAAATCACAAGAGAAAGAAGAAATGTCACAAGGCTGTCCATGATTAATTACCAAATGAATGGTGGGAGAAGATCATTTTATTTTGGGATGGTGAGAACATAAAATATTTTCCAATATGTACCAGCTATGTCTATATGATGTCAAAATTTCCAAAAGAAAAATGTCTGTCTTGGGGCAGCCTCCTTTCCACTCTTGATCAGAGCTGACACACATCTAGTCAAACAGTGAACTTGTTGCACTTGAGTATGTTGGTTTATCTCTCAGTTTTTTTTTTTCTTTAAAGTGAGTTGGTAGGTTTTGCTATGAGAGGTTGTGGCAAATGTGATAATATGTAAATATTTTGCAACTGTAGGAGAAAGGCATGAAGGTTATTTAAGTATAGTAAAAGTCCACTTTAAAACTGTCTTTTATTTTCATAGACACGGTTTATTCCAAGTTTCAAATGATAACCTCCCTTCTGCTGTGATAAAGCATTCTTTTCACTTGTGTTTGGGATGGTTCACAAAACAGATGAATTGTGACATGATAATTAAACTCTAACCCCCCTCTCCCCTACTTGTAGGGTGTCTGTATTTCTTTTCATTCATATGTTGATATAGTTACAGAATAGACTAAAGCATATTGCAGAAGCCACAAGATAGCTATTGAATGAATGAATGCAAATTTTATTGCTTTCCAATAATGGACTATGACAACTTCACTTTAATTTGTGAAAGCACAGTATTTTGTCATGAGGTTTCATAGCAGCAGAACATTTCATATACATTTTGAGCTGCTTGCCAAATGAGGAAGAACATGAGGGCAGAGATGAATATACCATATAATGCCAATATGTGGGCATTTTCACATACATATTTCACAATACATTTTCAGTGCTGTACTTGTAGTCAGAAAACCAAGGAGTTAGTCCCAACTTGGCTACTTACTAGTTATAAGTCCTTGGGTATTGTGAACCCCTGTTTCGTTTTGTTTTGTTTTTTCTACACCCAACTCCCACTTCTCCTTTATTAGGATAACAGTAGCCCAATATTCATTTGAATAACTGCCCTTTTGCCATTCATTGCCCATCTCTGAGGGACTTGCGTACAAATGGACCTGGTCAACCAGAACAACAATGACTGAGAGATGAGTATGAAATCCAAACTGGGCCAATTACAGTGACTCCTGAGATATTACTAGAACTTTTAGGAGGAATTATCATTTACATTGGATCCTAAACTTGTAGATATAAAGAAATACCTGAGGCTGGCTAATTTATAAAGAAAAGAGGTTGATTTGGCTCACAGTTCTGCAGGGTTACAAGCATGGCACCAGCATCTGCTCAGCCTCTGGTGAGGCCTTAGGAAGCTTATAGTCATGGCAGAAGATGAATGGGGAGCAGGTATGTCACATGATGGGGGGTGAGAGAGAGGAAGAAGAAGGAGGAAGAGGAGTAGAGGGAGGAGGAGGAGGAGGAGGAGGAAGTTCGAGGCTTTTTTAGATAATCAGATCTTGCACGAACTCATAGAGTGAGAACTCACTCATTGCCATGAGGATGACACCAAGACATTAATAAGTTATCAGCCCGCATGACTAAAACACCTCCCCAGGCCTCACCTCCAACATTGGAGATCACATTTCAGTGTGAGATTTGGAGTAGACAAAACATCCAAATTATAGCAATGGCCATCTCATCACTCTTGGGAATATCTGCCTAAGAATAAAGCCAAACTAGAAGAAGAGATACAAAAGAAGAGAAAGACATATTCTAGACAAATATGACTTGATTACCAAGACTCAGCCACTACCAAAACTAGAAATACCTCACTGGGCCTCACAGTCCTGTGAGTCAGTAAGTTAGTTGATTTGCTTAAACTTTGAATTAGGTTTTTGTGATTTGCAGCCAGGGTTTTAACCAAATGGGCAATATTCCCCTTGTGTGATTCAGGTTTCTTTTCTTTCAAGGGTTAGACATTTTAAAAAATTGTTATTTTGCTTTCTAATTAAAAAATCAATTTATGCTCATTGTAAAATGATTACATTATAGAAAAGGATTATTAGGTTGTATCTGCACTTATCAGTTATTTATCGCTGTGTAACAAATCTCACCCAAATCCAGTGGCTTGAAATAATAAGTATTTATTATTGCTCATAACTCTAGATGTTAGTTAGGTGGTTCTGCTGTTCTGGTCTAGGCTTAGCAGACCTAATCGAGGTTGCTTATGTGCCTGCGATCAGCTGGTATATATATTAGCTGGGTGCTGACTGCCGGGGCAGGGGGAGAATGGGGTATCCAGACTGTATTTCTCTTATCATCCAGCAGGCTAGCTTGAGGCTTGTTCTCACTGAGGCTGAATAGGGCCTTAAAAGAGCAAGTGAAAGCCTTTTGAAGCCTAGATCTGTGACCGACATGCCTTTACTCCTGCTGCTTCTATTGGCCAAAGCAAGTCACAATGCCAGCCCACATTCAAGGAGAGAAGAAATGGACTCAACATCACTGTAGGAGGAGTTGCAAAATCACATTGCAAGCAGCAGAGATATGGGAAAGGGAATAACTCCGGCTTGTTTTGTAATTTATATATTACTTCATTCTCTCAGAAATAATCGCTGTTGATATATTAATGTACCGTCTTCTGGATTTCTCCACAGTACATATCCTCTACTCTATTTTTTAGAATATATAATATATATACTTCCAAAAAACATATTTTCTACTTAGTTTTATTTCTGTGGTTATGTTGACAGACAATTGATATGTGTATTATCCTGCAATTTACTGTTTTCAACTTGACAATATGTCTTGGAACATATCTCCATGTCTATGCACATTAAGCTCTTCTAAGAGATTGAATGTAGATGATTTCATTGGCTCCGACCTTCTGGGACTCTGGGATTCTATCGCTCATTATGAACCAAATTTCCAAAATCCTCAAGCTCATATCCTCAGAGTGACAGGAGAACTGCTAGATACCCAAGTAGCTAAAAAGTTGAGCCTATAATCCTGACTGGGCATATGTGTCAATTTCAAGTATCGAGTAATTTCACCCTGGCTGGTCAGAAAATTACTTAGCAATATTATTATTAATTATAATTATAATTAAAAGATGGTTTCTGTTGAAATCCCAGTAACTGACTCTCATTAGCCCATGAAAGAACGTGCTGATTGTTCCAGATATATTGCTTGTCTTCTGGTTTGCACTAATTCAGCAAATAAGCTAAAATTGGAAGACAGAACAAGCTACTAAGAATAGGTAACCCAGTTGTAGTAAGTGAAGTGCTCACCAAATGAATTCCACAGCAATCAAGTTAATGAAGGAATGGACTCTGGCTTCTTTCTGGCTACTTGGTTTTGATAAATCAATGAAGTCTTTAGGGCTGTTCACGTTTCTTCAAAGCATGCCCTCATAGTTCTTAAGCATCTTCAGCCTGAAGACAGCTTATATTGTAGAAACTGGCTTTGGGAATCTGAAGGATTCTTTTATGTTATGATTAAGATCTTTTTGGAAATTTTAGTTAATAAATGTTAGCTAAAAAATAAGGCAGTTAGGGATCCTTTGGTAAGTAATTCATTACTAAAATAATATCCTTTCACTCTCTTTCCTTTCCAAAGTAAACTTTGGTAATGTCATCAGTGACACTGACTGACAATTGATCAGATCAATGTGACATGAGCTAGGCTTCCGTTTCAAGATGGCCGAATAGGAACAGCTCTGCTCTGCAGCTCCCAGCATGATCGACACAGAAGACGGGTGATTTCTGCATTTCCAACTGAGGTACCTGGTTCATCTCATTCGGACTGGTCAGAAAGCAGGTGCAGCCCACGGAGGGTGAGCAGAAGCAAGGTGGGGCATCGCCTCACCTGGGAAGCGCAAGGGTTTCGGAGATTTCCCTTTCCCAGCTAAGGGAAGCCATGACAGACTTTACTGGGAAAATCGGGACACTGCCACCTAAACACCAAGCTTTTCCAATGGTCTTAGCATACAGCACACCAGGAGATTATATCCCGCACCTGGCTCAGCGGGTCCCATGCCCACGGTGCCTTGCTCACTGCTAGTCTGAGATGGAACTGCTTGACTGCGAGCCTGGCTGGGGGAGGGGCATCTGCCATTGCTGAGGCTTGAGTAGGTAAACAAAGCAGCCAGAAAGCTGGAACTGGGTGGAGCCCACTGCAGCTCAAGGAGGCTTGTCTGCCTCTGTAGACTCCACCTCTGGGGGCAGGGCATAGCTGAACAAAAGGCAGCAGAAACTTCTGCAGACTTAAACATCCCTGTCTGACAGCCCTGAAGAGAGCAGTGGTTCTCCCAGCATGGTGTTTGAGCTCTGAGAATGGACAGACTACCTCCTCAAGTTGGTCCCTGACCCCCATGTAGCCTAACTGAGAGACACCTCCCAGTAGGGGCTGACTGACACCTCATACAGCCAGGTGCCCCTCTGAGATGAAGCTTCCAGAGGAAGGATCAGGCAGCAATGTATGCTGTTCTGCAATATTTGCTGTTCTGCAGCCTCTGCTGGTGATACCCAGGCAAACAGGGTCTGCAGTGGGCTTCCAGCAAACTCCCAACAGACCTGCAGCTGAGGGACCTGACTGTTAGAAGGAAAACTAACAAACAGAAAGGAATAGCATCAACATCAACAAAAAGGACATCCACACCAAAACCCCATCTATAGGTCACCATCGTCAAAGACCAAAGGTAGATAAAACCACAAAGATGGGGAGAAACCAGAGCAGAAAAGCCGAAAATTCTAAAAACCAGAGCTCCCCTTCTCTGCCAAAGGATCGCAGCTCCTTGGCAGCAATGCAACAAAGCAGGATGGAAAATGACTTTGACGAGTTGACAGAAGTAGGCTTCAGAAAGTCGGCATAACAAACTTCTCTGAACTAACAGAAGATGTTCGAACCCATTGCAAGGAAGTTAAATACTTGAAAAAGATTAGACAAATGGCTAACTAGAATGAACAGTGTAGAGAAGACCTTAAATGACCTGATGGAGCTGAAAACTGTGGCATGGGAACTACATGACGCATGCACAAGCTTCTGAAGCTGATAAGATCAAGTGGAAGAAAGGGTATCAGTGATTGAAGATCAAATTAATGAAATGAAGTGAGAAGAGAAGTTTGGAGAAAAAAGAGTAAAAAAGAAACGAACAAAGCCTCCAAGAAATATGGGACTATGTGAAAAGACCAAATCTACGTTTGATTGGTGTACCTGAAAGTGACAGGGAGAATGGAACCAAGTTGGAAAACACTCTGCAGGATATTATCCAGGAGAACTTCTCCAACCTAGCAAGGCAGGCCAACATTCAAATTCAGGAAATACAGAGAACATCACAAAGATACTCCTCAAAAAGAGGAACCCCAAGACACATAATAGATTCGCCAAAGTTGAAATGAAGGAAAAAATGCTAAGGGCAGTGAGAAAGAAAGGTCAGGTTACCCAAACAGGGAAGCCCATCAGACTAACAGTGGATCTCTTGGCAGAAATCCTATAAGCCAGAAGAGAGTGGGTGCCAATATTCAACATTCATAATGAAAAGAATTTTCAACCCAGAATTTCATATCCAGCCAAACTAAGCTTTATAAGTGAAGGAGAAATAAAATCCTTTACAGACAAGCAAATGCTGAGAGATTTTGTCACCACCAGGCCTGCCTTACAAGAGCTCCTGTAGGAAGCACTAAACATGGAAAGGAAAAACCTGTACCAGCCATTGCAAAAACATGCCACATTGAAAAGACCATAGATGCTAGGAAGAAACTGCATCAACTAATGGTCAAAATAACCAGCTAACATTATAATGACAGGATCAAATTCACACATAACAATATTAACCTTAAATGTAAATGGGCTAAATGCCCCAATTAAAAGACACAGACTGGCAAATTGGATACAGAGTCAAGACCCATCGGTGTGCTGTATTCAGGAGACCCATCTCACATGCAGACACACACTTAGGCTCAAAATAAAGGCATGCAGGAAGATCTACTAAGCTAATGGAAAGCAAAAAAAAAAAAAAAAAAAAAAAAAAAGCAGGCGTTGCACTCCTAGTCTCCGATAAAACAAACTTTAAACCAATGAAGATCAAAAGAGACAAAGAAGGCCAAAGGGATCAATTCAACAAGAAGAGCTGACTATCCTAAATATATATGCACCCAACACAGGAGCACCCAGATTCATAAAGCAAGTCATGAGAGACCTAAAAAGAGACTTAGACTCCCACACAATAATAATGGGAGACTTTAACACCCCACTGTCAACATTAGACAGATCAACGAGACAGAAAGTTAACAAGGATATGCAGGAATTGAACTCAGCTCTGTGCCAAGCAGACCTTATAGACATCTACAGAACTCTCCACCCCAAATCAACAGAATACATTTTTCTTAGCACCACATTGCACTTACTCCAAAACTGACCACATAGTTGGAAGTAAAGCACTCCTCAGTAAATGTAAAAGAACAGAAATCACAATGAACTGTCTCTCAGACCACAGTGCAATCAAATTAGAACTCGGGATTAAGAAACTCACTCAAAACTGCACAACTACATGGAAACTGAACAACCTACTCCTGAATAAGTACTGGGTAAATAACGAAATGAAGGCAGAAATAAAGATATTTTTGAAACCAATGAGAATGAAGACACAATGTACTAGAATCTCTGGGACACATTTAAAGCAGTGTGTAGAGGGGAATTTACTTTATTTTATTTTATTTTTTATTATACTTTAAGTTTTAGGGTACATGTGCACAACGTGCAGGTTTGTTAAATATGTATACAAGTGCCATGTAGGTGTGCTGCACCCATTAACTCATCACTTAACCTTAGGTATATCTCCTAATGCTATCCCTCCCCCCTCCCCCCACCCCACAACAGGCCCCGGTGTGTGATGTTCCCCTTCCTGTGTCCATGTGTTCTCATTGTTCAACTCCCACCTATGAGTGAGAACATGTGGTGTTTGGTTTTTTGTCCTTGCGAGAGTTTACTGAGAATGATGGTTTCCAGCTTCATCCGTGTCCCTACAAAGGACATGAACTCATCATTTTTTATGGCTGCATAGTATTCCATGGTGTATATGTGCCACATTTTCTTAATCCAGTCTATCATTGTTGGACATTTGGGTTTGTTCCAAGTCCTTGCTATTGTGAATAGTGCTGCAGTAAACATACGTGTGCATGTGTCTTTAGAGCAGCATGTTTTATAATCCTTTGGGTATATACGCAGTAATGGGATGGCTGAGTCAAATGGTATTTCTAGTTCTAGATCCCTGAGGAATCACCACACTGACTTCCACAATGGTTGAACTACTTTACAGTCCCACCAACAGTGTAAAAGTGTTCCTATTTCTCCACATCCTCTCCAGCACCTGTTGTTTCCTGACTTTTTAATGATTGCCATTCTAACTGGTGTGAGATGGTATCTCATTGTGGTTTTGATTTGCATTTCTCTGATGGCCAGTGATGATGAGCATTTTTTCATGTGTCTGTTGGCCGCATAAACGTCTTCTTTTGAGAAGTGTCTGTTCATATCCTTCGCCCACTTGTTGATGGGGTTGTTTGTTGTTTTCTTGTAAATTTGTTTGAGTTTATTGTAGATTCTGGATATTAGCCCTTTGTCAGATGGGTAGATTGCAAAAATTTTCTCCCATTCTGTAGGCTGCCTTTTCACTCTGATGGTAATTTCTTTTGCTGTGCAGAAGCTGCTTAGTTTAATTAGATCCCATTTGTCAATCTTGGCTTTTGTTGCCATTGCTTTTGGTGTTTTAGACATGAAGTCCTTGCCCATGCCTATGTCCTGAGTGGTATTGCCTAGGTTTTTTCTTCTAGGGTTTTTATGGTTTTAGGTCTAACATTTAAGTCTTTAATCCATCTTCAACTAAATTTTGTACAAGGTGTAAGGAAGGGATCCAGTTTCAGCTTTCTACATATGGCTATCCAGTTTTCCCAGCACCATTTATTCAACAGGGAATCCTTTCCCCATTTCTTGTTTTTGTCAGGTTTGTCAAAGATCAGATAGTTGTAGATACGTGGCATTATTTCTGAGGGCTCTGTTCTGTTCCATTGGTCTATATCTCTGTTTTGGTACCAGTACCATGCTGTTTTGGTTACTGTAGCCTTGTAGTATAGTTTGAAGTCAGGTAGCACGATTCCTCCAGCTTTGTTGTTTTGGCTTAGGATTGACTTGGCGATGCGGGCTCTTTTTTGGTTCCATATGAACTTTAAAGTAGTTTTTTCCAATTCTGTGAAGAAAGTCATTGGTAGCTTGATGGGGATGGCATTGAATCTATAAATTACCTTGGGCAGTATGGCCATTTTCATGATATTGATTCTTCCTGCCCATGAGCATGGAATGTTCTTCCATTTGTTTGTATCCTCTTTTATTTCCTTGAGCAGTGGTTTGTAGTTCTCCTTGAAGAGGTCCTTCACATCCCTTGTAAGTTGAATTCCTAGGTATTTTATACTCTTTGAAGCAATTGTGAATGGGAGTTCACTCATGATTTGGCTCTCTGTTTGTCGGTTATTTGTTTATAGGAATGCTTGTGCTTTTTGCTCATTGATTTTGTATCCTGAGACATTGCTGAAGTTGCCTATCAGCTTAAGGAGATTTTGGGCAGAGACAATGGGGTTTTCTAAATATATAATCATGTCATCTGCAAACAGGGACAATTTGACTTCCTCTTTTCCTAATTGAATACCCTTTATTTCCTTGTCCTGTCTGATTGCCCTGGCCAGAACTTCCAACACTATATTGAATAGGAGTGGTGAGAGAGGGCATCCCTGTCTTGTGCCCGTTTTCAAAGGGAATGCTTCCAGTTTTTGCCCATTCAGTATGATACTGGCTTTGAGTTTGTCATAGATAACTCTTATTATTTTGAGATACATCCCATCAATACCTAATTTATGGAGAGTTTTTTGCATGAAGTGTTATTGAACTTTGTCAAAGCCCTTTTCTTCATCTATTGAGATAATCATGTGGTTTTTGTCATTGGTTCTGTTTATATGCTGGTTTACATTTATTGATTTGCATATGTTGAACCAGCCTTGCATCCCAGGGATGAAGCCCACTTGATCATGGTGGATAAGCTTTTTGATGTGCTGCTGGATTCGGTTTACCAGTATTTTATGGAGGATTTTTGCATCGATGTTCATCAGAGATATTGGTCTAAAATTCTCTTTTTTTATTGTGTCTCTGCCAGGCTTTGGTATCAGGATGATGCTGGCCTCATAAAATGAGTTAGGGAGGATTCCCTCTTTTTCTATTGATTGGAATAGTTTCAGAAGGAATGGTACCAACTCCTCCTTATACCTCTGGTAGAATTCGGCTTGAATACATCTGGTCCTGGACTTTTTTTGGTTGGTAGGCTATTAATTATTGACTCAATTTCAGAGCTTGTTATTGGTCTATTCAGAGATTCAACTTCTTCCTGGTTTAGTCTTGGGAGGGTATATGTGTCCAGGAATTTATCCATTTCTTCTAGATTTTCTAGTTTATTTGCATAGTGGTGTTTATAGTATTCTCTGATGGTAGTTTGTATTACTGTGGGATCGGTGGTGATATCCCTTTTATCATTTTTTATTGCGTCTATTTGATTCTTCTTTCTTTTCTTCTTTATTAGTCTTGCTAGTGGTCTATCAATTTTGTTGATCTTCTCAAAAAACCAGCTCCTGGATTCATTGATTTTTTGAAGGGTTTTTTGTGTCTCTATTTCCTTCAGTTCTGCTCTGATCTTAGTTATTTCTTGCCTTCTGCTAGCTTTTGAATGTGTTTGCTCTTGCTTCTCTAGTTCTTTTAATTGTGATGTTAGGGTGTCAATTTTAGGTCTTTCCTGCTTTTTCTTGTGGGCATTTAGTGCTATAAGTTTCCCTCTACACACTGCTTTGAATGTGTCCCAGAGATTCTGGTATGTTGTGTCTTTGTTCTCACTGGTTTCAAAGAACATCTTTATTTGTGCCTTCATTTCGTTATGTACCCAGTAGTCATTCAGGAGCAGGTTGTTCAGTTTCCATGTAGTTGAGCGGTTTTGAGTGAGTTTCTTAATCCTGAATTCTAGTTTGATTGCACTGTAGTCTGAGAGACAGTTTGTTATAATTTCTGTTCTTTTACATTTGCTGAGGAGAGCTTTACTTCCAACTATGTGATCAATTTTGGACTAGGTGTGGTGTGGTGCTTGAAAGAATGTATATTCTGTTGATTTGGGTGGAGGGTTCTGTAGATGTCTGTTAGGTCCAGCTTGGTGCAGAGCTGAGTTCAATTCCTGGATATCCTTATTAACTTTCTGTCTCATTGATCTGTCTAATATTGACAGTGGGGTGTTAAAGTCTCCCATTATTATTGTGTGGGAGTCTAAGTCTCTTTTTAGGTCTTTCAGGACTTGTTTTATGAATCTGGGTGCTCCTGTATTGGGTGCATATATATTTAGGATAGTTAGCTCTTCTTGTTGAATTGATCCCTTTACCATTATGTAATGGCCTTCTTTGTCTCTTTTGATCTTTGTTGGTTTAAAGTCTGTTTTATCAGAGACTAGGATTGCAACTCCTTCCTTTTTTTGTTTTCCATTTGTTTGGTAGACCTTCCTCCATCCCTTTATTTTGTGTGTGTCTCTGCATGTGAGATGGGTTTCCTGAATATAGCACATTGATGGGTCTTGACTCTTTATCCAATTTGCCAGTCTGTGTCTTTTAGTTGGAGCATTTAGCCCATTTACATTTAAGTTTAATGTTGTTATGCGTGAATTTGATTCTATCATGATGATGTTGGCTGGTTATTTTGCTCGTTAGTTGATGCAGTTTCTTCCAAGCCTCAGTGGTCTTTACAATTTGGCATGTTTTTGCAGTGGCTGGTACCGGTTGTTCCTTTCCATGTTTAGTGCTTCCTTCAGGAGCTCTTTTAGGGCAGGCCTGGTGGTGACAAAATCTCTCAGCATTTGCTTGTCTGTAAAGGATTTTATTTCTCCTTCACTTTTGAAGCTTAGTTTGGCCGGATATGAAATTCTGGGTTGAAAATTCTTTTAAGAATGTTGAGTATTGGCACTGACTCTCTTCTGGCTTGTAGAGTTTCTGCCAAGAGATCCGCTGTTAGTCTGATGGGCTTCCCTTTGTGGGTAACCCAACCTTTCTTTCTGGCTGCCCTTAACATTTTTTCCTTCATTTCAACTTTGGTGAATCTGACAATTATGTGTCTTGGAGTTACTCTTCTCGAGGAGTATCTTTGTGGCGTTCTCTGTATTTCCTGAATTTGAATGTTGGCCTGCCTTGCTAGATTGGGGAAGTTCTCCTGGATAGTATCCTGCAGAGTGTTTTCCAACTTGGTTCCATTCCCTCTGTCACTTTCAGGTACACCAATCAAATGTAGATTTGGTCTTTTCACATAGTCCCATATTTCTTGGAGGCTTCGTTTGTTTCTTTTTATTCTTTTTTGTCTAAACGTCTCTTCTCACTTCATTTCATTCATTTGATCTTCCATCACTGATACCCTTTCTTCCAGTTGATTGAATCGGCTACTGAAGGTTGTGCATTTGTCACGTAGTTCTCATGCCATGGTTTTCGGCTCCATCAGGTCCTTTAAGGACTTCTCTGCATTGGTTATTCTAGTTAACCATTCGTCTAATTTGTTTTCAAGGTTTTTAACTTCTTTGCCATGGGTTTGAACTTCCTCCTTTAGCTCAGAGTAGTTTGATCGTCTGAAGCCTTCTTCTCTCAACTCGTCAAAGTCATTCTCCGTCCAGCTTTGTTCCATTGCTGGTGAGGAGCTGCGTTCCTTTGGAGGTGGAGGGGCGCTCTGATTTTTAGAGTTTCCAGTTTTTCTGCTCTGTTTTTCCTCATATTTGTGGTCTCATCTACCTTTGGTCTTTGATGATGGTGACGTACAGATGGGGTTTTGGTGTGGATGTCCTTTCTGTTTATTAGTTTTCCTTCTAACAGTCAGGACCCTCAGCTGCAGGTCTGTTGGAGTTTGCTGGAGGTCCACTGCAGACCCTGTTTGCCTGGGTATCAGCAGCGGACGCTGCAGAACAGCAGATATTGGTGAACAGCAAATGCTGCTGCCTGATAATTCCTCTGGAAGTTCAGTCTCAGAGGAGTACCCGGCTGTGTGAGGCGTCAGTCTGCCCCTACTTGGGGGTGCCTCCCAGTTAGGCTTCTTGGGGGTCAGGAACCCACTTGAGGAGGCAGTCTGTCCGTTCTCAGATCTCTAGCTGCATGCTGGGAGAACCGCTACTCTGTTCAAAGCTGTCAGACAGGGACATTTAAGTCTGCAGAGGTTTTGGCTGCCTTTCGTTTGGCTGTGTCCTGCCTCCAGAGGTGGAGTCTACAGAGGCAGGCAGGCCTCCTTGAGCTGCAGTGAGCTCCACTGTAGAGGGAAATTTATAGCACTAAATGCCCATAAGAGAAAGCAAGAAAGATCTAAAATTTTCACCCTAACATCACAATTAAAAGAACTAGAGAAGCAAGAGCAAACACATTCAAAAGCTAGCAGAAGGCAAGAAATAACTAAGATCAGAGCAGAACTGAAGGAAATAGAGACAGAAAAAATCCTTCAAAAAATCAGTGAATCCAGGAGCTGGTTTTTTGAGAAGATCAACAAAATTGATAGACCACTAGCAAGACTAATAAAGAAGAAAAGAAAGAAGAATCAAATAGACACAATAAAATATGATAAAGGGGATCTCACCACCGATCCCACAGTAATACAAACTACCATCAGAGAATACTATAAACACCTCTACGCAAATAAACTAGAAAATCTAGAAGAAATGGATAAATTCCTGGATATATACACCCTCCCAAGACTAAACCAGGAAGAAGTTGAATTGCTGAATAGACCAATAACAGGCTCTGAAATTGAGTCAATAATTAATAGCCTATCAGCCAAAAAAAGTCCAGGACCAGATGTATTCAAGCCGAATTCTACCAGAGGTATAAGGAGGAGTTGGTACCATTCCTTCTGAAACTATTCCAATCAATAGAAAAAGAGGGAATCCTCCCTAACTCATTTTATGAGGCCAGCATCATCCTGATACCAAAGCCTGGCAGAGACACAATAAAAAAAGAGAATTTTAGACCAATATCTCTGATGAACATCGATGCAAAAATCCTCCATAAAATACTGGTAAACCGAATCCAGTAGCACATCAAAAAGCTTATCCACCATGATCAAGTGGGCTTCATCCCTGGGATGCAAGGCTGGTTCAACATATGCAAATCAATAAATGTAAACCAGCATATAAACAGAACCAATGACAAAAACCACATGATTATCTCAATAGATGAAGAAAAGGGCTTTGACAAAGTTCAATAACACTTCATGCAAAAAACTCTCCATAAATTAGGTATTGATGGGATGTATCTCAAAATAATAAGAGTTATCTATGACAAACTCAAAGCCAGTATCATACTGAATGGGCAAAAACTGGAAGCATTCCCTTTGAAACCTGGCACAAGACAGGGATGCCCTCTCTCACCACTCCTTTCAACATAGTGTTGGAATTTCTGGCCAGGGCAGTCAGGCAAGAGAAAGAAATAAAGGGTATTCAATTAGGAAAAGAGGAAGTCAAATTGTCCCTGTTTGCAGATGACATAACTTTGTATTTAGAAATCCCCATTGTCTCAGGCCCAAATCTCCTTAAGCTGATAGGCAACTTCAGCAATGTCTCAGGATACAAAATCAATGTGCAAAAATCACAAGCATTCTTATACACCAATAACAGACAAACAGAGAGCCAAATCATGAGTGAACTCCCGTTCACAATTGCTACAAAGAGAAGGAAATACCTAGGAATCCAACTTACAAGGGATGTGAAGGACCTCTTCAAGGAGAACTACAAACCACTGCTCAATGAAATAAAAGAGGACAAAAACAAATGGAAGATCATTCCATGCTCATGGATAGGAAGAATCAATATCATGAAAATGGCCATACTGCCCAAGGTAATTTATAGATTCAATGCCATCCCCATCAAGCTACCAATGACTTTCTTCACAGAATTGGAAAAAACTACTTTAAAGTTCATATGGAACCAAAAAAGAGCCTGCATTGTCAAGACAGTCCTAAGCCAAAAGAACAAAGCTGGAGGCATCACGCTACCTGATTTGAAACTATACTACAAGGCTACAGTAACCAAAACAGCATGGTTCTGGTAGCAAAACAGAGATATAGACCAATGGAACAGAACAGAGACCTCAGAAATAATACCACACATCTACAACCATCTGATCTTTGACAAATCTGACAAAAACAAGAAATGGGGAAAGGATTCCCTATTTAATAAATGGTGCTGGGAAAACTGGCTAGCCATATGTAGAAAGCTGAAACTGGATCACTTCCTTACACTTCATATGAAAATTATTTCAAGATGGATTAAAGACTTAAATGTTAGACCTAAAACCATAAAAACCCTAGAAGAAAACCTAGGCAATACCATTCAGGCCACAGGCATGGGCAAAGACTTCATGACTAAAACACAAAAGGCAATGGCAACAAAAGCCAAAATTGACAAATGGGACCTAATTAAACTAAAGAGCTTTTGCACAGCAAAAGAAATTACCACCAGAGTGAACAGGCAACCTACAGAATGGGAGAAAGTTTTTGCAATCTACCTATCTGACAAAGGGCTAATATCCAGAATCTACAAAGAACTTAAACAAATTTACAAGAAAAAATCAAACAACCCCATCAAAAAGTGGGCAAAGGATATGATCAGACACATCTCAAAAGGAGACATTTATGCGGCCAACAGACACATGAAAAAATGCTCATCATCACTGGCCATCAGAGAAATGCAAATCAAAACCACAATGAGATACCATCTCACACCAGTTAGAATGGCAATCATTAAAAAGTCAGGAAACATCAGGTGCTGGAGAGGATGTGGAGAAATAGGAACACTTTTACACTGTTGGTGGGACTGTAAAGTAGTTCAACCATTGTGGAAGACAGTGTGGCAATTTCTCAAGAGTCTAGAACTAGAAATACCATTTGACCCAGCCATCCCATTACTGCGTATATACCCAAAGGATTATAAATCATGCTGCTATAAAGACGCATGCACATGTATGTTTATTGTGGCACTATTCACAATAGCAAAGACTTGGAAGCAACCCAAATGTCCATCAATCATAGACTGGATTAAGAAAATGTGGCACATATACACCATGGAGTACTATGCAGCCATAAAAAAAGATGAGTTCATGTCCTTTGTAGGGACATGGATGAAGCTGGAAACCATCATTCTCAGCAAAGTATTGCGAGGACAGAAAACCAAACACCGCATGTTCTCACTTATAGGTGGGAATTGAACAATGGGAACACTTGGACACAGGGTGGGGAACATCACACACCAGGACCTGTTGTGGGGTGGGGGGAGGGGGAGAGATAACATTAGGAGAAATACCTAATGTAAATGATGAGTTAATGGGTGCAGCAAACCAACATGGCACATGTATACATATGTAACAAACCTGCACATTGTGCACATGTACCCTAGAACTTAAAGTATAATAATAATAAGAATGATAATGTGGCACATATACACCATGGAATACTATGCAGCCGTAGAAAAGGATGAGTTCATGTCCTTTTTAGTGACATGGATGAAGCTGGAAACCATCATCCTCAGCAAACTATTGCAAGGACAGAAAACCAAACACCGCATGTTCTTACTCATAGGTGGGAATTGAACAATGAGAACACTTGGACACAGGACAGGGAACATCACACACCAGGGCCTGTCGTGGGTTGGGGGTTGGAGGAGGGATAGCATTTGGAGAAATATCTAATGTAAATGACGAGTTAATGGGTGCAGGAAACCAACACGGCACATGTATACATATGTAACGAACCTGCACGTTATGCACATGTACCCTAGAACTTAAAGTATTAAAAAAAAAGTGACATGAGCTAAGAGCAGGTAGACTTCTGTATCTTCCATAAAGCAATTTTTTTATTCATTCATTTGTTCAATCAAAAAATGTTGAGCATCTGCTGTTTGCTAAGCCTGCACTATGATCTGGGAATATAAAGATGAATAAAACACTTTTTGTCCTTAGGTCTTACATTTTTGTAGAGGGAGATTGATCCTTACAATGTGATATGAGAGTTCTATGAAGAGAAATTGATTTAGTAGTCTAAAAGAAAATTGAGATGGCTTATAAAGATACTTCAAATATGGCCTGAATTACATTACAATAATATAACAGCACATGCTTATGTAATATTTCTATCCTTCCTGAGCATTTTGTATGAATTAACTTATTTAATTCCCATAAAGCCCTATAAGTGCCATTATTTTCTTCATTTCACAGAAAATACATATGAGGCATAGAAAGGTTATGTACTGTATTAGTCTGGGTTCTCCAAGGAAACAGAATCAATAGCACATGTGTGCGTGTGTGTGTGTGTGAGTGTGTGTGTGTATAGGAGCCAGTTTCCTAAATTGGCTCCTGAAATGTGCAGGGCAGGCCGGCAGGTTAGAGACCCAGGGAAGAGATGTGCTTGAGTGTGAAGGCAGTCTGGAGGCAGGATTCCTTTTTCCTCAAGGGACTTCAGTCTTTTTCTCTTAAAGCCTTCAACTGATTGGATGAGGGCCACCTCCATTATGGAGAGTAATCTGTTTTTCCCAAAGTCTATTGATTTCTATGTTAATCGCATCTGAAAAATAACCTTCACAACAAAACCTAGACTGGTGTTTGACCAAAAATTGGATACTCTGACCTAGCCAACTTGATGCATAAAATTAACCATCACAGTTCACCCTTTGCTGACTTTGTACCCACACACATCTTCTCAAACCAGACTTACTCCCCAAATAGACAATAACAAGGTTGTACTTCTGCTTAGCATCATACAAATGTCCTGTATACAACTGAAAATCCACTAACCCTTTCCCCTTGGGGAAAATGGTTATGTCCTTGGGTAATATTCACTCTTCTCCTTGATATCATGTAACTTAAATACTATAGTATAAAGTTAACAATACTTAAATACTATAATACAAAGTCAGTACAGCTTATGTTGTATGACAAGAGGATAAAAGGAAGAAAACAAAGATATTTGAATATGTGTATATATTATGTATATATGTGTGTGTATGTACATCCTCTCATTCTCCAGGGCCTCTCCAGGAGGGTCTCTTCCACCGAGCTAGGCTGCACATATTTCTATACACACACACACACATACATATATATATACACACTATATATATATATACATACGCAGCTAGGTACACACACACACACATTCATAATAAAATGAGGAAATGCTTATAACAATTACAGGTCTCCTTTCTGCATTAAGTCAGATAGTCGTAGCTGGTCTTTACCTTCTTTCACTACTCCTTCCATATTCCCTTTGCTTGCCCTCAGCAAACACCTCAGCTCGTCATGATTCTATTATTAAAGATTAGAATAAATTTACAATTCCATTACTGAAGGATATGGGACATTAGTAGTCCTGCCTGAATTGGGTTGGTATAGTTTTCCACTGACTTTAATCACAGGGGATGGTAGTGTTTGGAGACCCCCTAAGAGAGCTCCTGTACTCCACCCATACCCTTTCTTACCTTCAATGTGGAGTAGCAGTCCAATTTCTCCCTGGTGATCAGGATCAGTCACCCCAGCCATCACAGCCACTCTCTTTGCTCGTTGATTCGGAGCCATGAGGAGCCCAAAGTGTCAGAGCAGTGGTCTTAAATTCCAGGTCAGTGGATTAATTTTTGTTTCTCCTGGTGGAAGTATTCCTCCTTTTAGAATAAGGCCTCTACACTGGCAGAGAATAAGATCTCAGGGACAGAAAATAAAACTTTTGGTAGTGGATCAGTAGGGATCTATGCCAGTAGACCACCCCTTGATTCATGGACCCATGAATGCTAACTATGGGAGAAGTAACACCATATGTTGGATGCTGATTCAGAGCATATACTGCCTCCTGGAGCACTTTGTCCCAGACCTTCACTGTAGCTGCCACTGTAACTGAGTCTTCAAAAGGCTATTCCATCATTCTATCAAGCCAGCTGCTTCAGGATGGTAAGGAATATGGTAAGATTAGTGAATCCCATGAGCCCCACTTCATTTGCTGTGAAGTGAGTTGCTTGATCAGAAGCAATTGTAGAATGCCATGAGGGTGGATAGGCATTCTGCTAGTCTACAGATGGTAGTTCTGGCAGAAGCATTACATTTAGGGAAGGCAAATATGTATCCAGAATAAGTGGCTATCCCAGTAAGGACAAAATGCTGCTCTTTCCATGGTGGAAGGGGTCCACTGTAATCACCCTGCCACCAAGTAGCTGGTTGATCACCCAGGGAAAAATGCTGTCATCTTGGGGACTTAGTGGTGATCTCTGTTGCTGGCAGAGGTTTCAGTCATACAGATAGTAAGCGAATGTGGTTCCAAAATCATGTCTTAACTGTTATGCCTTAGCTGGCCTGTTACAGTGAGAAGTGATGCAAAAAGCAGGCACAAAAAATAAAGTCCCCCCTCTAAAATTCCGTGTGTTGAAGATGAAGTACTGAATAAGATTGAGGAAACCTGACTTTGATTACAAGTCAGTCAGAAACTTCTTATACTTCTTGGGAAGCTTCCTTTCTCCTTCTGTGCCTCATCTGTAAAATAATGGTCTTGATTTAAATCATGGATCTTGAACTGGAAATACCATTTGAGTCAGCAATCCCATTACTGGGTATATACCCAAAGGATTATAAATCATTCTACTCTAAAGACACATGCACAAGTATGTTTATTGCAGCACTGTTCACAATAGCAAAGATTTGGAACCAACTCAAATGCCCATCAATGATAGACTGGATAAAGAAAATGTGGCATATATACACCATGGAATACTATGCAGCCATAAAAAAGGATGAGTTAATGTCCTTTGCAGGGACGTGGATGAAGCTGAAAACCATCATTCTCAGCAAACTACCATAGGAACAGAAAACTAAACATTGCATGTTCTCACTCATAAGTGGGAGTTGAACAATGAGAACACATGGACATAGGGAGGGGAACATCACATTCCAGGGCCTGTCGAGGGGTGGGGGAACAGGGGAGGGATAGCATTAAGAGAAATACTTAATGTAGATGGCGTGTTGATGGGTGCAGCAAACCACCATGGCACGTGTATACCTTGTAACAAACCTGCACATTCTGCACATGTATTCCAGAACTTAAAGTAAAAAAAAAAAAAAAAAGCTAACTTAAAAAAAAGAGAAAGAATGATTTAGAGAGGCCAAACACCTGAATTTCTGAGTGTCTTCCCCTGGCCATCCCACCAAGAGAAACTTAACTTTTATCTAGTTTCATCTATTATAGTTTGAAGATCTCTAGACTAGAAGATTGAGACCTTTTGTTTTTTAACATTATAGAGGAATGAGACTGAGATTTGGCCAACATTGCTATATTAGAAGTTCCTCTCCTTATAAGTGTTCAACCTTAAAATTGCTTTCAGTTACTTATGGCTTAGTGGCTTAACATAACCATGTATTTTCTTACAATTCTGTCAGTTGACTAGGGGGTCTTTTCCCCAACATGGTGTTGGCTGAGATACCTCATGAAGTTACAGTCAGCTGGTGGCTAGGCTTGGCTGTGATCTTCAAGCCCTTCCCTCACATATCTGAGGTCTCAGTGCTTGCTGATTAGGAAGGCTTTGTTTTTCACCTCCTGTTCTCTCATCTTCCAGAGTCTCTCCCTGAGCCCCCTCTTTCACTGGGCTAGCCTGTACTTGGGTAGCGTGGTGACCTCTTTGGGTAGCATTTCTGCCATATTTGATTGGTAGTGAAAATCACAACAATCCAGATTCAAAGAGAAAAGAGATAGACCCCCACCTCTTGGTGGAAGAATCTGCGTGTGTGTACAGGGAGGAGAGGAATTATTGGTGGCTTTACTTTGTTTCCATTGATTTTTCTCTATTGTTTCTCTCTTCTCTTTTTCATTAATTTCTGCTCAAATCTTTGCTATTAATATTTCCTTCTATTCGCTTGGAATTAGCTTACTCTTCTTTTTCTAGTATCTTAAGGTTGAAGGTTATGTTATCGAGATCAAGACTTTCTTCTCTTTTAATGTACGCATTTACAGCTATAAATTTTCCTCCAAGCACTATTTTACCTGCATCCTGTGAGTTTTGATGTGTTGTGTTTTCATTGTTATTCATCACAGAGAATTTTCTAATTTCCCTTGTGATTTCTTTGATCTATTGGTTATTTAGGTATGTGTTGCCTAATTTTCACATATTTGTGAATTCCCCAAATTTCTTTTCGTTAATGATTTCTCATTTTATTTCATTGTGGTTACAGAATATACTTAGTATGATTTCAGTCATTTTACATTTATTGAGAATTGTTTTATGGCCTAGATATGGCCTATCCTGAAGACTGTTCCATGTGTAATTGGGAAGAATATGTATTCTGCTATCGTTGGTGGAATGTTTTATAGATTTCTGTTAGGTCTAATTGGTTGATAGTATTGTTCAAGTTTTCTTTTTCCTTGTTGATCTCCTGTCTAGTTGTTCTATACATTATTGAAAGTGGAGTATTAAAGTCTCTATTATTGCTGAATTGTCTATTTCTTCCTTCACTTCTGTTAGTTTTACTTCTTATATTTTGAGGCTCAGTTTTGATGAATAAATATTTATCTTTCTGTATGACTGGCCCTTTTGCCATCATAAAATATCCCTTTTTAGCTCATAACTTTTTTTTATTATTTTTTTGAGATGAAGTCTTGCTTTGTCACTCAAGCTGGAGTGCAGTGGCGCGATCTTGGCTCACTGCAACCTCCACCTCCTGGGTTCAAGTGATTCTCCTGCCTCAGCCTCCTGAGTAGCTGGGATTACAGGTGCCTGACACCACACCCCGCTAATTTTTGTGTGTGTGAATTTTTCGTAGAGACAGGGTTTCACCATGTTGGTCAGGCTGGTCTCAAACTCCTGACCTCAAGTGATCCACCTGCCTTGGCCTCCCAAAATGCTGGGATTACAGATGTGAGCCACCATTCCCAGCTTCTCAAAACTTTTTATTCTAAAGTTTATCTTAACACTTTTTGTTCCAAAGTGTATTTGTCTAATATTAATGCAGTTTTAAAAATGGTTGCTCTTTAAATAATATGTCTTTTTCTACCCTTTTACTTTCTCTGTATTGTGTCTTTGAATTTAAAGCATGTCTCTTATAGAGGTATATAGTTGGATCTTGTTTTTTTATCTATCTCTGCCTTTCAACTGAATTGCTTAATGCATTCACATTTACTATTATTACTGTCTAGTTGGATTTATGTCTGCCATTTTGCTTTTTACTTTCTATAGGGCTCATGTCTTTTTTGTTCCTCTATTCTTCCTTTACTACTTTCTTTTGCATTAAGTATTTTCTAATAAAACATTTTAATTCCTTTAATGATATTTTCACTTTTTATTTTTAAGTTATTTTCTTAGTAGTTGATCTAGGGTTTACCACAAACATTTTAAATAATCAGAATTGACTTAGATTTATACCAACTGAATTCCAGTGAGATACAGAAACACTACTTTGATATAGTTCTATTCTGTTTTCCCCCTTTTAAGTCACTATTGTTATATGTATTATATTCATATATGTTGCAAACTCTATATTTTTTGTAATTATTGCTTTATATAATTTTATGTCTATTAAGGAAACTGAGCTTGGGCAACATAGCAAGTCATCATCTCTACAAAAACAAACAAACAACCATCAAAAAAATTAGCCAGGCAAGGTGGCACATGCTTGTGGTCCCAACTACCTGGGAGACTGAGGTGGGAGGATCACGTGAGCCCAGGAGGTCGAGGCTGTATCGAGCCATGTTCATGCCACTGCACTCCAACCTAGGCAACAGAGCAAGATCCTGTCTCAAAAAATAAAATAAAATAAAAAATAAAGAAAGAAAGAAAAAAAGAAAACAGAGAAGACAGGAGAGTACATACATGTTTGTAGAGTTTTTTTTTTAAATATTAATCATCCTATCTGCCATTTCTGGTTCTTTTCATTTATTTCTGTGGATTCAAGTTACTGTTTGGTGTCATTCCTTTTCTTCAATACAGCTTTGCTCTTACCCACCATCTTTGTGCTCTTATTGTCAAATATTCTACACTTCTATATGTTACAAGCCTATAGCAATACAATTACATACATATGTTTTATACAAGTGCTTTGTAAATCAGTTATTACAAGAGGAGAAAGGAGAAGAAATTCATACTATCTTTTATAATAACATAATTACTTTTACCAGTGTACTTGTTTTTTATTTTGTTTTTCATGTGGATTTGAATTAGCATCCGGGATTACTTTGTTTCAGCCTAAAGAAGTTCCATTAGTATTTCCTGTAAGGGGAGTTTGTGTCAATCTTTGGGGAAAATCTATCTCAAATAGTTTCAGAATTCAATAAAGCCACACATTGGACTAGAAGTATATCAACTCTACCCACCACCAACAGATGGCATTAGAGTTTCCGTCAATAGCATCATCAGTACACTTATGATGACCTTGCTTGCAGCCATAACTGTAAGTAGAGGGAATTTCAATGATGCTGAGGTGAGTGCAAAGCAATCCTTCTGGGAAGAGACCCTGGGAAGGTCAGAGGAAGGGAAACTCTCAAGCATGGGCCAGGGCTGCAGAGCTGTCAAAGTGGCTCCCTTGGTTGATATGATCCACAAAGCAGAGGAAAGGAGGCTTACAGCTCTGGCTCCTTCTCAAGACAAAGAAAATATTCCCAATTATACTGTGGCAGCTTGAAAACAGGTCATATCTACTGTCTCAGTTATTTTGCAGTGACCCTGTAATCTAAACCAGCTTCCTTGCTCTGTATTTAATTTGGAAAAATCATTAAAACAAAACAGAACAAGAGCCCAATTAGGAAAGACCTGCTGAATAACAGATAATTATTGCTTTTCCAGAAAATGAGTATCTTTGGCTATACCTGGATTGGGAGAGGCAGTGCCAAACACCCTGGGTCTGGTACTGTGCTGGATATCATCAACAATTTCTCACTAATGTCTCATGAAAACAATGCTGTGAGTCAGATGTTATTATCTTCTGTTTATAGAAGCAGAATCTGGAGCCCTGAGAATTTAAGTAACTGGCCCAGGTCCCAAAGCTAGTAAGTGGAAGAGAGTTGAAATGTGGGTCCTTGTGTCCCAGATCTCGTGACAGTTGTAAGGGTCAAAACGGTAAATTTCAGATTGTGAAAGCACCTTTTAGCCCTTCTGGTTTAGCTAGGACCATTCTTCTTAATCAACATCCCATCTTTCTGCTTGCACCCAGTTTATGTTCTGTAGTTAACTCTTTTGTGTGTAGACTGATACCCTAATGTAAGTACATTCTATTGACTCAATGGTTTGCAAATTTTAGCAAAATAATGATTGCTTTCTAGTCTTCTCACTGATGCAAAGGAATGCATGGTGCCACATTTTTCTTCTCAGTAGTAAAAGCTTTAACTAGGATTTGTTTGTGTGTAAAGTTGTCTTGCAGGTCATGATACGCCTTATGCTTTCATGGGAGCATTACAATAGAAGCTAATTAGATACCTGGTTGCTTGGTTAAAAAAATGCCACTCTGGCTGCCAGGAGATCTTTGTTGCATTTCTATTTCTACCATGAACCATTGCATGACCTAGAGCAAGTCATTTCTCCATCTGGAAAAAGAGAGTGTTGTATTTGGTACTACTAAGTTTCCATTGCCTCAGTACTAAGACTTTGTTGTGGCCTCATCAGATCCCTAGGGGTTGGGAGAAGAGCAACTTGATAGACCTGGGAGCTTGTTACTTGTCCCACCATCTCTGCAGCCACAGGACACACAAGCCAATTGCCTAGACACTTGCCTATCTAACTTCTTCTTTCCCACCCAACTCGTCCATTTCCATTTGAAGCTTCATATATTGTTACTCTCTGAGTCTTTTAGTTTCTGAATTCATGAAGTCACTTTTTTGGCACCATTTTTCCCCTGAAACATTAACATAATGGTCACACTTGCTGCCTTGTGTTGAGCCCCACTATATCCCTGTTATGTTCTGAATGCCTACTATATGCACTGCTAAAACAATTTTGCGTGGACAGTCTCATTTAACCCTTACAACATGCCCTTAAGGAGGGGTACCATTGTAATCCCCATTGTAGAAATGAAGAAAATGAAGGCTGGAGAAGGTAAGAGGCAGAACTAACATTGGAACTTAGGATCTAACACCAGCACCTGTGGTGTTAGCCTTCAGGGCACCCCGGCCCCCATGATAAGTGAAAGACTGGAAAGCGTCAGCACCACTCACCTGGAGTGGGAGTCTTGAGGGTGAGGCTCTTCTCCCGAAACTGTTGTCCACTTTCCTATGGGGGAGGAATTAAGTGAATATTAGAAAATCACACAATATCCAGTCTAAACGTTTTGGGTAAAATTGCTAAAAATAATTTGTGTCCACATAGGAAGTTATCAGTAGTTTGTAACTAAGAGCTATTTATGAAGGTAGGGGGCCAGAGCATAGAAAAGGTGACTTTGGTGTTCCCAAAGGCAGGTAGGAAAGAAAGGACCTTCCCACTGAGTTGGAGGATCTGAGAATTAAGATCGACAGTTCAAGCTTTTGGCTATCATTTCTCCTGTCACAGTTACACCCAGCTGAATTATATATCCAAGCAAGTCCCTTCAAAATGGCTTCAAGGACTATTCCATCTTGGGAGTTCCCGGCGTTGTGGTCCTCTGGTGTCATCCCTTTGGCCACAAGAACTGAGAGCTGCTCCAGCAAGCTCAGACCACCCCCCCGCCCGCCACCCAACATGAGATGCTTCTCATGAAAAGTACTGAGTGAGGCAACAGAGGGGAGACACTTATCCCTTCTTACCTTGCTTCCATTCTTTCGGTTGAAGGGATTTTAGGAAGAGGGAGGAGCATTACTCACAGAAAACTCCAAGCATTAGACTTTTTGCTCAGGTTGTTCATAATTAGCTTGGGAATTAACATTAAGGAAGATTTATTACAATTTTGAAGATCAGGACCACTGATCTACAATAGAAAAAGCATCAATTTTTCTATTGTTATTTTGGTGATGGAAAGAAGTTTTGTAGCAGAGCTCTCTGCTGACATATAATATTTCTCTGTACATCACATATCCTGGCTTAATATCTAGATGGCAGGTTATGTGTTGTGTTCTTGAGTGAACTTGGCATACACACAACTTGAATCAAGCTGAGCAAATTCTCATGTTGCCAAAACCAATCCCCTATTGGTGATTTACTCTCCACTTCTGCGTTGGCCCTCCACCTGGGAAACATGCACGTGAAGGAGATCTTCAGGCTACTTGCCAGTGCCTATTGTTCTCCAGGGACAATCTGACATTGTCTTTTATATGGAAAGGAAAATAGAGGTACTTATTTGAGAATAAATAGCAAACATGCAAAATCTAGATTGTACCCCTCTATGTAGTGGAAAAAAAGCCCTAAAACATAATAAATAATAGTTCCTTCTATAGATACTTCTCAAAAAAAGTGAAACTATTTTTTAGAATAAAGCACCTTGGAGTATAAACCTTCTTTTAAGATTCTAATTTCAATAATATTTATGCAAATGATTTCATTTTTATTCCTTGTGCCAAATACAAATAATGATAGTCCATTCCTAAAGCTTAACAAAGAGCTGTTCTAATGGTGTTGTTTTGGTTTTATGGATTCATTTAGCTGGAGGCACATGTTTACAATAGCCAAACAGGATTTTATGGAGTAATTAGTGGTTAGAAAGAAGCAAACATAAACATTTTTCAGAACAGAGGGGACGCAAGTGCTTCTGATAAGCAGATAGCTTGCAATGTTTTTCCCACTTCACAACAGTTGTCTACTCTGAACACTAGCTATAATTCCTACAGGTCCAAAGGCACTTATGTTCCTAACCAGTGGCGCTGGGTAAGAGTGCCCTCAGTGGCTTGGATAGGAAGACCTGGGTCTAAGATCAATCTTCCTTTAGACAAAGAAAGGTGTGGCTTTTGTGTTATGATTCAGAAAGTTCTGATGCTGGCACACTTGGGGCTTGGAAAAGATCTAATGACATCATAATGTCCTTTTACTGTACCTACCCCTCAATAGCTCACCAACAAGCTAAGTAAAAAGAGTGTGCTTTCTAGGTAAATGCAACTTTAAGACAAATCAAGTTTTCACCCTCTAACAAGACTGTTGACCACAGTCCCCTAATATATGAAAATTCTGGAGCTAACTAGGTTTTGGAAAACCCTTCCCTCCCTAAAGGGATTTATCTGCATCATCAGTTTCTATACTTATAACTCTGTCATAAGACACTCTGGCTTTAAGTTTGGTCTCTGAACACATAGAAGCCCCTGTGAAGTGAGGATACTCCTGGAAGGATATTTGGCTTTTAATGATCCCTGCATCTTGCCTTCATGGTCTTGTGTAATCCTCTTCTCTTAGGAATGATGGACCTAGTAACTTGCTTCTAAGGGATAGAATAGGGCAAAGTGATGGGATATCACTTCTGGGACTGGGTTTTCAAAGTCTGTGATTTCTGTTTTGCTCTCAATCCCTCACTCTTTCTCATTTGCTTGTCCTGATGGTAGCCAGCTGCCATGTTCTTAACTACCCTTCAGAGAAGTCCATATAGCAAGAAATGGAGGGAGTTCTTTTGCCAACATCCAGTGAGAAACTGAGACTCTCATTCTATAGCCTATGGGGATAAGAAATCTGCCAACAATCATGTCAGTGAGCTTGGAAGTGGATCTTTCCACAGTTGAGCTTTCAGATGAGACCCCAGCCCCAGAGAGACAGCTTGATTGCAGCTTGAGAGATACTGAGACAGAGGTCCCTGTATACTGCTCCTGCATACCTGACCCAAAAAAACTCTGAGATAAGAAAATGTTTTAAACCATTGAGTTTTAGGTCTCAAAGTAAAATGTCCAGCCTAAAGTAATATATTCATTAAAGCTGATTTCAATCTTTATCCTGAACCTTCAATTTTGTACTTTTTATTTCTTTGTCTTCCTTTGTTATGTTCATAAAAATAAATTGCATATTTTGTTTTTTCAAACAGGCATGTAGCATTTGTTTGAATAATTATAATCATAATTTATTTCTGGCTAAAATTGTATACACCTCTTTGGATCTTTCCTGGACCTTTTTTTCTAAAATCATATTGAATTCTTAAATATGGAAAAACCCTCTTTGCAAATAAAAGAAACCAAACTCAAGTTAAAGGAAGAAGAGACTTTATTAGCTCATGTGTCTGAAAAGTCCAAGATGGCGAATCCTGGCTTCAGTATGACTAGATGCAGGAGTTCAAATGTTGCCATCATGATTTAATCACTCTCTCTGTTTCTCCACTATCCTCAATCCCTGCTTTCCACACCTCTATCTCTGTATTCTGCCTTCTCTTATCCTGTCTTTATTCCCAGAGCAACTCTCTCTCTCCTGTTAGCCAAGATACCACTCCAAAGCTAGAAAATCCAGAGAAAAGGACATCATCTCTTTTCTCCAGAGTGGGCATTGATCTCCCTGGAGGTCTCTGGTTGGCTCTGCTGAATCATGTGTCATGTTCCTTGAACCAATCACTGTATCCAGGATATTCTGATGGGCCAGGTTGGACCGCATATCTGGCCACGAGGCAGAAGACTCCAAGTTGCCTGGTAGATAACCCAGAAAAATCATATGGCATTGGGAGGGGAAGAGTTCCTAAAAGGGAAAAAGAGTCCCAAGCAGTCAAAAGGTACCATAAGTACACTAAGTAGAAAGACAATTTGTTAGAATGAAATTGTTATTTATTGCTGCATACAATCAACCCAAACATAATGGCACAAAACAACAATAATCATTTATTATTATTGCTGATAGTCTTCTGGGCTGATTAGGCTTAGCTAGATGATTCTCACATGGGGTCATTAAAACAGTTGCAATGAAACGGTGGCTGAGCTGGTGTCAACTTGAAGGCATCCTCACTCATGTTATTTGGTGCCTGGACTAGGATCACTCAAACAACTGTAATTCCTTTCTCTCTCTCTTGCTCTCTCTGTGGTCTCCCTATATGCTGTCTCCAGTATGGAGATTATAGGCGGCCAGACTTCTTACATGATGGCTCAGGGCTTCAGAGGCCTATGTCCCAAGAGGAGAGACAGCCCGGTACATTGATGGATCTAGCCTCAGTAGTCATACACCACCACTTCTGCTGCCTTCTCTTTGTCAGAAGTGAGCCACGTTCAATGGGAGTGAAATAAGATTCCGTTCTTGATGAAATACACATCCAATAATTTGTGGACACATTTTAAAACTATCACATTCAGATTTTAAAAACTGTTTTCTTTCTTTCTAGACCAGCATATAATTATGAATTATTCCCTGGTGAGGTCAAGATTTGACTGAGACCCAAGTGTTGTCAATAGAGGAAGGTGATAAAGTCATCAAATCCAAGGATTGAGGTTTTTAATTTCTGAACTAGAAAATAATTGAAATTTATCTTCTTAATCAGCACTTATAATCCTAATGAAACATGATTTAATACTCAGAATGTATACACATGCAGCTATGTGTTTGTTTGTTTGTTTGTTTATTGTCTTCAGCAATCCTCATGGTGAAGGGTGGCCAGTGCACGTGCTCATTTATAAGCCATTGTATTTCTCATGTGTATGGAGGATTCTGGATATGTTCAGGGGTTTCTTTTCTTGTACAGATAATCATTTTTATTGAGGAAAGATATTCCAAGCAGTAGAATTGCTTTTTGCTCTGTGAATTTGTCTGCTCTCTGCATTCCACTATTTGTAATATATTTCCCAAGGGATTCTATACTTACAATTCTGTGTGTGTGTAAATAAATGATTTAAAATGTTTTATTAGCAAAACCAAGGGAAGTGGTCCTTCTTTTCTCTGTGAAAGAAACTTTAACGATTGGTCTTATCAACTGTATTTGCAACAAACTGGGATTGTGATGTTGGGTAAGTCATGTCATCTTTATGTGCCTCAGTTTGTTTGTTGGTTTACATTGGACATGGAGTTTAATGCATTCAGCTTATTGCACATATCTAAATACACAAACTTTACAACCTGAGGTTCAGCACGAAACAAACACAAAACAAAAGCCCTCCTGTCTGTGTACGTCACCAAATTCCTTCTAGATGTGCTTCAACCCCACAAATTTTAAAGTGGACATGCTCAGTCTCCCAGTAATTCTCTGCTGCCTCTGGGCCACTGCCATTTACTTTGATTCCTCCCCTGCTGACAAGATACAGGAAGAGATGAGGTGGCAAAATGGATTTTCTAATACCATTATTTCCCTACTGGTAAGATACAGGGAAAAGAGGAAAAACAAGATGCATTTCACGGTATTATTTGGGGTTACTTGCTATGGTGTGAGTTGTGAATACAGCTGAGCCTCCTGATATTACAGTAATTGAGCTCATAAATGCAGGCAGAGTAACAATCCAGGCTGACTCTTAGGAAGGGAATCCTCTTAATATCTTTTATCTGTAAACAAGGTCCAAACTAGGGGAACATTGAAGGTCCTGGTCAGCAGTAAGCCCTTGCTTTCAGAACCTTATTTACCCACTGCCTAGTACATAGTAGGAGTTTAATAAATATTCATTAAGTTAATTTATCCAAGTAGCAAAATGCTGTGGAAAGAGTATAGCTGTTGAGTGCAGACAGACTTGAGTTCCATTCTCAGTTCTTCTTTTAACTATTACCTTGGAAGTATTACATATGGCTTCTGTATCAATCCAGATGCAGCTGAAAAAAACAGAAATCACTCAATGTATTTGAAATTGAAGGGATATAGTGCAGAGAATTCATTACACAGATGATAGAAGCGAGGCTGAGAAGCCAACAGGAGTCATTGAGGCAACCCAAACAGAAGCAATGGAAGGAAGCTTATCCCACGCCTGGGGTGGGGTCAAAGAGAGGAGGTAAAATTCTGAAGCTCTGGGCTTGGGGTCAACTGACACGAGGCCACTAGCCAAGAAAATTTTGGTTAAGGTTTCTTTCTTTTTTTTTTTTTTCCTGAGATAAGTTCTCACTCTGTTGCCCAGGCTGGAGTGCAGTGGTGCAATTTTGGCTCACTGAAGCCTCTGGCTCCTGCGTTCAAGCGACTCTCCTACCTCAGTCTCCCGAGTAGCTGGGATTACACGCACGTACCACTAGGCCCAGCTGATATTTGTGTTTTTAGTAGAGATGGGGTTTTGCCATGCTGGTCAGGCTGGTCTTGAACTCCCACCTCCTTGGCCTCCCAAAGTTCAGGGACTACAGGTGTGAGCCACCGCGCTTGGCCTGAGCTGTCGTTTTTATAGTTTGTATCATGGAACAGAAAATAGAGTAATTAAAAATACGTATTTTTTTTCTAAGTACCTGTGTCTCCATCCCAAACCTAAACCTAGTAGTCTCACTTTGTTATGAATTACTGAATAAGACAAATGTAATCAGTGAACACAAAGCCTGGTTCATGGCAGATGCTTAATAAGTTTTTCAGCAAAATAAAATTGTAATGGAAACATCTGTGGAGAAGGTAGCGTATTAAGGTGCTGTCACCTTGGGGCAAAATAGTTTATGATATCTTTTCCTGTACATTAGGTGATAGATGGGCCTGGTACCTGCTGTGGCTCCTTATGGAGAGGCACATAGAGAAGTCAAAGCTACTTAAAAACATGAACAACCCAGATCTTTTGGCATAATTGAATTACAAATGTCTGGTCTAAAATCTCCCATCAACCCCAAAGATATTACCTGGTAGATAATTCCTTGCTCTAAGCTAAGCTTTGATATGGGTATCTTATATATATTTTAAGAATTCAAAACAACTCTAATCCCATCTATCCTAATAAAAGAAAAAAGTGCATCCAGTCATACAGAGACTCAGAGTAACCGTGAATTAGCAATTTGTCTTTCCCTTTTTTCACCTCCTTGAGAGAATTAAACCTTATCCTGTTTTCTCTATAGGACAATCTTTTTGATATTGGTTGAGATGGTACTTCATTTGCTTAATCCTGATGTTCTAACAAGGATAGAGATAGACTTAAACTGAAAGAAGGCGTTTTTAAAAGTCCAGATAAGAATCTTGCTGTGAGCTAGAGGAGGGGTGAATTATTAATAGCAGTCTGAGAATTCTTTTTCCCAGAAGTACTGTCTTTCACAATATTTCTACTGGCCCCACATATCTTCCCATGTCCATGATCAGAGGACATTCTTTTGAATGCAAATCTATAAGAATACAAAGTCTTCATCTAACTGTGAAAAATAATAAACTGCATCTGAAAGAGAAGCTTGTTTGTTTTCTGGGAAGAAAAGAAGCCAACATTTTAGAGTTACTAGAAAATTATTAGAAAACTTTTCCCTTGTTGTTGTACAGAATTGCCAAGCTGGGCCCTATCTCATGGTCTTTGTGCTTCTGTCCTGGCAGGACTGCTCTTCCTCCAGCTGAATCCCTTGTGTCTTTCAGGGATCACTGAGGTCCCTGATCATATGTCACCTCTTCAGAGAGGCCTTCCTTGACCACCTGAATGATGAAATTTCTGCTTTCCAGAGAGTTGACCTTTTAGAGGGGGAATGACAAGCAGATTAATGTTTTATATGACAAGAAACAAATTAAGGGTAAGGGACATCCAGAATAACGGGGTAGGAGGCTGGGAGAGGGCTCTATTGGCTGTCAGCTGAGGCCGCCCTCATGAGTTGACATTTGAACAAAGGGCAGGAGCTTGCTCTGTGCATTCAAAGAAAAGGAATCCAGAGGGCCAAATTGGAGTTACCAAGAGGACAAAAGTGGGAGATGTGATCAGCGACGTAGCCGATTACAGTCCAGGCCATGGAAGCCATGATAAAACTTTGGATTTTGCTGAAGGAGATGGAATGTTCTAAGTAAAAAGGTAAAATAGGCTAATTTCCTTGTGATCATTCTGTTGCCTTTTGGAAAATGGACTGTAAGAGATTAACAAAGGAAGCAGAGAGACAAGGGTTCCTCCTTTGGCATTTCCTTGGGTAAAGAGGTCACATGTACTTTGAACTCCCTTTTGGTTTCTGAACTGTGATCCACTGACTGCCGCTCTCTGAACTCCATCAAGGCTGTCATCCTGGACCCCGGGATTTATCTTCTTTCCTTGTGCATCTGGTGTTCATGGTATGCCAGCTGCAGTGCCAAGAATAGGGACAAAAACCTGGCAACCCGCATTTATTGATAAAACCAAGGGATGGCAAAACCTGGAATAAGGAAAAGTTACACGTTTTCAGATGTGCCTGTTTCAGCCAGAGATTTTAGTACGTCTATGAGGCTTATTTAACAGAAGAATGTTTCAAGGGGTGGAGTGGGAGAATTAGCTGCTTTGTTTTTCCTTTCCCTCACTCTCCTACTTGTAAAAATGTTTGTGAGACACGCACATGGCCTGAACATCAGAAGGAAGATTAGCAAGGAAGAGGAAAAAATCAGATTTGTGCTTTGAATCATCTGGCAAGGGCAGAGAGGTCCCAAGCTCAAATGAGGCTCTTCTGCCTGAAATAACTCATTTTGTCAGTTCAGCTCTGTGGCAGGGAGAGGTTTCAAAGCCAAGCTTGCGTCCCGGCTCTAGCTTACTTGAAGAAAACCCCTGGAGTGGATTCTAGCAAGGACACAATGCCATTGGTTCAATTTGGGACCCCAAAGTGCCAGGGGGTGAAGTGTCCATGTGGTGTGAATATTATTTCCAGGCTCTCAGTGGCTGGCAGCCAACCCAATAGCATCTTGTTACCATGACAACGAGGGGACCACATCTCCTGTGACATCCAGTGATGGCTGCAGGCTAAAGGACCATGAAAAACCATGCTATAAAGCTTTCTGCCGTTGTGTGTAATTTTGAAGAGCCCACTGTCTTGAGCCTGTTTGAAATAGAAAATGAATTACAGATGGACTTGCATGAGAGCTGCTCTGGAGAAAATGCCTTTGGAATCTTAGAACATTCCTGTTCCCCCTCCCTCTTTGCTTGGTATCAGCTGGTAATGAAATGGCTTTTATTCATCCTAGGTATCGCCTTGAACTGGAGTTGAAAGTGTCTGCAATTCCACCAGGACCAAAACTTGGGGAGATAAGAAGATCGGTACGCCAAGACCAACAAATAAATTACATCTGTGTGATAGTTACTCTGTTTTCCTAACATGGCCTGGGCTCAGGTTAACATTCATTACACGGAGCCTCTCTGGGTCTTAATTCTAACTTGAACCTTAACATTCTAAGATTTAAATAACTACCTTTTGTGGCTTATTTTGCCTTGTTTCCTTGGGGGCACCGGGAATTTGCATAATGCTAGGTCAAAAGTCCTTGAAATATATGATACAGGAACGTTTTGTAGAACAAGAATGATCTTTGTGCTGTGAAGGAAACCAATTAGTGGCAAGACTTTACACATTGATCTAAAAACTTAACCTCCGCCAATCAATTATTATCTCCATGTCTGTTCTCTTTTTGAGAGATAGGAAATGTCGACCACAACACAGGGCAGACAATAGATCTATCAAGGTGCCTCATAAGGCGGACATTGCAAGGGACATCAGCTGGATGGCTCCTCAGAAGAATGTGAACAGGGGCTATCTGGAATTATAATTTACTGACTTCTGGAGTGGTGTGCACTCCAATCTGGTCAATCTGATGGGTGCATAAATGCTCTACAGGAATCTCAAGCTCCTTTGTTTTCCTAGTAGCATCTATTTGCCTTTGATTTGACTCATCCTGTGTCTCTGTTTTCACTGGGAGGCTTTTGGTAATGGATGGGATGGAGCAGGGCTGCTGCCTTTGCACAGTTCCAGGGCTCCCCATTCTAATCTTAGTCTATGTCACTGAGTTTTAAATGGGGATGATTCCCTCCCCCCCGAAAAGAAAACATTTGACAATATCTGGAGCCATTTTTTGGTTGTTGTCACTGGGAGGGGGTTTGCTAGCACATGTAGTGAGTGGAGGCCAGGGATGCTAAACATGTTGCAATCCACAGGACAGACCATCGCCCCTCCATCTCCCTGGTCATCAATGATCATCCTGCCTCAAACATCTATAGTGAGAGATGGAGAAACACTGCTTTACATAAAAGAGCTGATCTTCTATACAAATGGCCAAAAAACATATGAAAAAATGCTCAACATCACTAATGATAGGGAAATGCAAACCAAAACCAAAAAGTGATACCATTTTGTTCCTGGAAGAATGGTCATAATCAAAAAATAAATAAAAAATAACTGTTGGCATGGATGCAGTGAAAAGGGAACACTTCTACACTGCTGGTGGGAATGTAAACTAGTACAACCACAATCAAAACAGTGTAGGGATTCCTTAAAGAACTAAAATTAGAACTACCGTTTGATCCAGCAATCCCACTACTGAGTATCTACCCAGAAGAAAAGAAGTCATTATACAAAAAAGATACTTGCACACGTATGTTTACAGCAGTATAATTCACAATTGCAAAAATATGGAATCTGCTCAAATGCTCATCAATCAAGTGGACAAAGAAACTGTGACACACACACACATATATATACATATATATGTATACACACATACATACACACACACACAATGGAATACTACTCAGCCATAAAAAGGAATGATGAATTAGTTGTATTGCAGCAACCTCGATGGGATCAGAGACTATTACTCCAAGAGAAGTAACTCAGGAATGGAAAACAAAACATTGTATGTTCTCACTCATAAATGGGAGCTAAGCTATGAGGATGCAAAGGCATAAGAATGACACAATGGACTTTGGGGACTTTGGGGGAAAAGGGTGGGAAGGGGGTGAGGGATAAAAGGCTACAAATTGGGTTCAGTATACACTGCTCTGGTGATGGGTGCAGCAAAATCTCACAAATAACCTCTAAAGAACTTAGTCATGTAACCAAATACCACCTGTTCCACAAAAACCTATGGAAAAAAAAAAAAAAAAAAAAAAAAGATCTGATCTTCAACATACTCCCGCACCATTCTCCCTCATGCCAGTATCCTTCAAGGTGTCCCTGCAAGGATTCAGGACAGAAAATATGCATGCATTTTATTTTACTTCCAGATTTTAATAGTCTCTGTCCCACTAGGGAATATCACATTGTTACTGAGAGCAAATGGGCTGTGGAGTGAAATAAACTAGGATTGCTTTCTTAAGGTCCGCCTAATACTAGCTGCATGGCCTTCAACTAGTGACATAACTGCTGCTATGAACTCAGTTTCCTTATTTGTAAATGAGGAGAGTATTATCCGTGGTATGGATTAGAGAAGAAAATGGGTTTAAAACACAGAACACCCTGTCTGCCCCATAGTAACACCGAATAAGTGATAGTTACACAAAGAGGCTAGGGCCAGACTTCCTAAGCTGAACTTTTTAACAGGCACCATCAGCAAGCAACTGTACTAAGCAGAATGAGCGATTGCTGCATTTATTATTTTTATTGCAGGTAGTTGAGAAAATATATAGCAGTCTCTGTGTCAGATAAAAATCCCCTTGACCACCATCCACTCTGTGGGAAACTTGTGCTGTATGTGTGGTGTATGATCTTTGGTACGGAGGTATAAGAAATCAAGATAGAAAATATTTGCAACTACAAACAAAAGCAACTGAGAGAAGAAGAAATGCCAAAGTCATAAAAAATTAAACAATCTCTTGGATTTTGTTGTGATATCATTTTGGAAAAACTCTAATTAGGAAAAAAAATGCTCTTTGGGGGAGATACTGCTCTAATCTTGAGCCATTTAGTCTAATGATATTTGCCTGTACCTCCACCCCCAACCTGACTCCCCAGAAATGTTTTGGAGATGTCAGAATTTCCAAGCAAGTTTCCCTGTGTTCTAACAGGATTCTGAGAATGCCTTCAACATGGCTTATGATGGATGTTTGTGATGGAAGGCCCCTGTGGTTTTCATTTTGGACTTGACTTAATCAAAAACAATCACGCTAACAAAAGAGGGGGGAAGGGAGTTTGCTTCTCCCAATTTTTCTATTGTGTGGACAATTTAATGTCAGGATTTCTCAAGGGGCTTTAAAATACAAGACAGCAGGAAAACAATTTAATATAAAAATGCCAGTGTGGACTAAATCTAAGTAGAATAAATCAAGCATGAAGAGGTAGAGCGTCTTAAGGGTGTAGATTTTGTGTGTGTGTGTTTTAGATTTTAGTGTTCAATAGCCCAGTGCCATGGTGTTTGAGGTTCCATGCATGAACATAACTGCTCAGAAAAGGCTTTCAACAGATACACACCAGAGGGTACAAGAGCACCTCTCACAGGAATCTTCAGCCAGTGTGATTTCCCTGTTAGTTAAATATGACGAGAATTTACAACACAATGCTGGCATCCCATGCCTAGATGGAAGAAGAAACATCATGTGACATCCAAACCGACTGAAAATATTTCTCCGAGTCAACGAGCATACCTGAAATTCCTCTATAAAATTTTCCTTTGGGTCAAAGCATTGTAGACTCTAGTTAAAGTACAGACATGATATTCTAACTGGCAATAGCAATGCAGTGGCTATCAACCTGGGCTACACATTAGAATCCCATGGCGAGTCTTTCACAAAATATTGATGCCAGGCAATATCCACCAGGATGTATAGTTTAATTGGTGTCAGCATGTAAAAATTCTATCACGTATTTTTCTAATCTGCAACCAGGGTTGAAAACTATTGCAATAACTATTTCAGCTCTGGTCTTTGGATATACTTTTTTCTGCTTCAAAACACCTGTGCATTCCCACAGAACTTCTGTCACAGTGACTCACTTTGACATTGATTCACGAGACAGAATCTTGGGTTGGAATAGGGAAATAGAGAAACTGGAGAGAAGTGCAGGAATGACATACGTAGCTGGAACAAGCTCCATGAGCGGGGCGATGTTAAGTTATTTAATGACCAATATAGCATGGGCCCTGAGCTATCAGAATAGAGGCTACTTAATACTGGGTCTGTTTGTTGATACGCCCCTAACTTTGAGAATCTCAGTATGAAGATGTTGGTACCTGCTGATTCTTTTACACTGTAAATTGGTACTACTGCTAGCAGTCTCCTAGCAAAAACCCAAGTCAGAGGAGGAGAGGAGGCAGTTAAGAGAATTTGGGGACCAAGGCTGCAGCATGTGTGACAGCCATGGCTATCTAGTTGGAGAGGGAAGGGTTAAAAATAGAGCAGTACTAGACAGAAGGCTAATACGTTTGGGATAAAAAAACAGATGTTACCTACTTCCCAGGGTTGCCTTGGTTCAGCCATATTCTTGGGTGTTCAGATGTTTTATAAACATAGTGCCCTTTGTAAGAATTCTAGAGATGAACTATAAAAAACTTGGAGTTTTTTTTTTTTAAAGGCCTTCTAATGAGAGCCAATGGTTCTCAATAAATTCTCACAGGTCACATAACAACCAAACCATAAATTGTAGAGCTTGAGACCGAAGCGAGGGGTCACCATGATATTGTGCATCATTAAACTGGTGAGTCTTGGTGGCCCAGGGAGTCGGGGTGTGGGGAGCTTTCTCCTGCAGAGTCAATCATTTCTGTTCCCTGAGAGCCCAAGAATTTCCAGGGGAAAGAGGAGACCTTTTTTTTTCAACTGTTCCTCCAACCGCATCTTGGCTTCAATCAGCATTTTTTTTTCCTCCTGCAACCTTCCCTCTGGCAATCCTGGTCTGTTTGTACAAGGCAAAAGTTGAAAATGTAAGTTGGTGTATAATTGAAAGTTCACCCTTAAAAATTGTTGTGTAATTGTCCTCTGACATGGGAAATTTGCCCTGTTTCACATTAGTCAAAGATGTTCTTTGACATTAGTCCACCTTTGACTAATTTCAAGTTGATCTGGAAAAGTGATAAGAATTGAAATAGGCATCTTCTTGCAGATATTGAGCAAATTCAAGACCTTAAGATAAGAAATCTAAAAATCAATTTATGCCATGTGCCTTCAGACACATTTCTAAGTTGTAGTGATTTATTAAAACATTTGCCAGATACCTTCTCCCCACTTTCTCTACAAATGCTTAACTGTTGGTGGACAAGATTTTCTTTGACAACAATGAAGCATTACATTGTCGAGCTGTTACTTATGTGATTTTTGAGGTCAAGAGGATATTTGATCCCACCATCACTACCACCTTCAAAGACAAGATGAGTTAATCTAATTTCCTAGCAGTTCACTAGTAAGTGAAAAATGTCCCAGTGGCGAAGATGGACTGTTAGTTAAAGGTCATTCCAGCTTTACTGTGGAACACCCTTCATTCCCGGCTCAGAATCAGTATTTAATGTTTGTACAAATGATTAATGACAGGTTTTCATAGACAGCCTTGAGCCTGTATTCCCAGCCCTGTTGAAACTGCGTCCGTATTCATCTTTTATTCATTTAAAAAAATTTGTTGTTGTGGATCTGTGGCAGAATGGTTTCAGGTTAACTATACTTTCTGTCACATTACATCCTTGTCCAGAGAAAAGATCCTCTTTTGTTCTTTTTGGTCACTATTCATCCATTTGATTTTCACATGCTTCACCCCCATTTATGCAGATGATATTATTTATTATTTTCTATTTTTTACCCTTTCCCCCACTAAGCACCATGCATTTAAGATTTGCAGTGCCCAATAGGACGTCAACTGCATGATGCAGTGTTCTCTTCCAGATAAGTGGAAATGAGCTAGCTGTGATTGGGAGCTCTTCCCCTCTCCCAGTTGGATGGGCTGTATCCAGCCTCAGGTCCCCCGAATTCTCTAGATGCTATAAGCATGAGCATGCAGCTCCTCTGAATAGCCAGCACCCAAGCATAGGCTATTTTGTCCCTGCTTGCAAGGGGTCTCATTAGTCCTATAAAAAAGGGATAGGCTTCTCTCCTGGAGCATAGCCCATGAGACATCTAGCCACCCTCTGGCCTAAGAACACCTCTCCATAGAATGGTGTAATAAAAGGCAACTGGGCATCCAATATCCTGCTGCAGCCCTTCTCCCTACAGCTTCTAGCCTGCCCATTTGAAGTTTCTATAGTGTGTGACAAAGCCCTGCGCTTAACAAAGAACTCCTGTGGGGCCGTGTGTAGCCCTTTGCTTCACCTGCTGCATAATGCTCTGTGATGTACCTCTACTGCTTACCTAATCTCCTCTCCCAGTAATGGACATCCAATTTCTTGCCCCCACAAACGTGTACAAAGACCATACCCCTGCCTTTTCATGAATCTTTGTGAAATTTCCCCTGGAGTAGAAGTCCTGGGTCATAGGAAATATATATATATATATGTAATTTGCCTGAGTAGTTCCAGATTGCTCTACTATGAAAACTTGCCTCTCTGCACAAAGCTGATTGGCCTCAGGTGGACAGCTGATCCAGGCTGAGTCAGTTGGATTCCCTCTAGAAATTTAGAGTCAGGAAAGGGAGTCTGTCTAATCATTTGACTTGGGGATCTGCGGTCTTGAGAGACAGGGGAGGGGCCTGTTTCTATCACGCATGCGTAGAGTGACAGAGAAAGCCTTTCTACAAAGAAACGAGTGAAGTCAGCTGTGATGAGGTGAAGAGAGGAGAGACCACCAACCGCAGAGTTGGGGAGATCCGGGACTGGCAGTCTTGATTCATTCTGGCTTTCTAGTGCTTGGGTCTCATCCGTACTGAACTGTTTCCTCCCTTCTGAGTTCCATAGTGTGTTCTTGCACATTCCCCACTCCAAAGCAAGACTCAATGAATTTCCATTACTTGTGACCAAATGAGTTTTTAATATAAAAGAGATTAATCCTCCTGAAAATCAATAACAAACCCAAATTTGATCTGAATATTTTACGAAGTTTTCTGAAACCTGTGTTCTACAGGTTTTGATAAAGGAAGTTTTGGTTTTGAAGAAACGCTGAGTATTATCCGTTGATTTTCTCATGAGAAATGGGATTCTTCTATCAGATATAGGCAGTAAATAGTCATTCTTGAATTTCTATTAAAAGATCAAAAAATAAAACAATAACATATATTAGAAAAATTTTACAGGACCAATACCCTATAGAAATTAGATAGCAACTAGCAAATGTGAAGACAGCTGTTTTAATGTGTGACTTTCAAATAACCTGGTTGGCATCATGTACAGAGTGTATATATGGTGAATTGAACTTTTCCTATTTAAATATTTTGTATCATAGTATATACATTGCCCTTCTGCCTTTGTCTGTAAATGTTAGCATAACCTTTAACATTGTAGGCTTTTCTTTTCTTTCTTTTTTTTTTTTTTTTTTTTTGAGATGAAGTCTCCCTCCTGTCACACAGGCTAGAGTGCAGTGGTGCAATCTCGGCTCACTGCAACCTCTGCCTCCTGGGTTCAAGTGATTCTCCTGCCTCAGTCTACCATGTAGCTGGGATTACAGGCGTGTGCCACCACGCCTGGCTAATTTTTGTATTTTTAGTAGAGACGGAGTTTTGCCATGTTGGCCAGGCTGGTCTTGAATTCCTGACCTCAGGTGATCCACCTGCCTCATCCTCCCAAAGTGCTAGGATTACTGGCATGAGTCGCCGGCCCAGCCCATTGTAGGCATTTCTTTAGTCAAGTGATTCTTCTCAATCCTGTCCTTTCACTAAAATGTTTGGATGGTTATACTCAGGTTGGGGTGGTCATTAGCTTTTAATAACATCTTTTCATAAGGCTGGTTAAAAAAATGTCTGATTGAGTTGTGTTGGGCCAGATATATGGGAGTAGATGGATTTAGTATCATTGAAAATGGTTGCCCTCTTTTATGACTAAGAAATATATGGAGGCAGTGAAAAGAAATTCTTGATGGCAGGACATAAAAATATGGTTGATAAAATGCCAAGATACCTTTTCTTCTTCTGGGTAGCAACAACACTAAAGGTAAATACTGCTGTTTCTATAGTTTTATGAAGAAAATGGTTTTCCTCATTCTGTTTCATTGGGACTACCCTGTTCACCCTCCTTTATATCCTGTCTGAGGGTTGTTTCATCTTCTGTGTGGTTGTTGCCCAATAATTTTATCTTTTCTTTCCTCCCATTGTATTTTTCTTGGTTCGTAGCCCATCTGTTGTGAATCTCAGATAAAATGTAGTAAAAATTCAGATTTATGGCTAGGGAAAATCAGAATCAGGTGGTTTGCAGTTAAAGAGAAACAGGTTCATAATGGCAAAAATCTAGCAAAATCACTTGTGAACCTAGAATATATCAAGGCCTCTTTCTAGAAAAAATAAGAAAGATAAGTGAAAATGACCAGGTGCTTTCATTTGAACGTTTCTACATGGTCAATGCATAGATCAGAAAAAAAAATTGAGGTGGAAGGGAAGCAATGGCCAAAGGCCTGTGAGTTTACCAAAAAGAAACTTTTTTTTTTCCAGTTTGTAAGCTCTTGCTTTTCCCAGGAAGATAAAAGGCAGAATTTCAAAGCCACATTTTTTTTTTTTTTTTTTTTTTTTGCTCCCAGGAAATGTTTTTGTGTTCGTATTATTGTTACAAAGTTAAACTTTTTTCTCTTTCTTGAACAAATGAATGGCTGGATTATGCCACATGTTGAAGTTGTTAACCTCTTTTAGTAATTTAAACTTTATGAATCAGAATAAGTGAATGAGGGCATTCCAGTCCTTGGCTTCCAGGTTATGGGACAGCCCCTCTCACTGAACTTGGACTTGTATGGATACTCTCCTTCCTGTGAACAGAACTTGCCTTCTGAAATCAGACGTCTTGGGGGAGAGAATGTGGTGGTCATCTGTTGGCTGCCAAGCCTTTCTTCCTCTGAAAGTTGTTTTTAAAATAGGTAGGATTTGGGGGAGTAACTTGCTGGAACAGAAAGCTGCAAAAAAGCCGGCAAAGCTTGGTCAACAACCTAGGGTTTAAAAGAAATGTGAAAATTTCATTGCATGCTCTACAACTCCTTTTTACTAACCCCTAGCATAATTCACGCATTTTTCTGCCTGCTTGGCCCCTGTTGGGATTTTGTAATTCCTGGTTTAGAGGATAGACAAATGGCAGCCCAGACTATTCACTCATTCATTCACCCATCAGTCAATCCATCCATCCATCTATCCATTAACAAAAGTTTACTTAGTGCCTTCTCTATGCTAGGCACCGTGTTACATGTTGAAGACGAAACTGCAAGCATTATCAAGTCTCTGTTGTCCAGGAATTTAGAGTTTGGTCCAAAAGATAAGCATTACTCTTAGCAATTCTACTGAGTGAGTGCATAAGAAGAAATAATTAGAAACATATTTAAGCCCTGTAAAGGAATGAAACTGGCTCTAGACTGGGAGAAGGAATGGATAAAAAGATTCTTCCCAGCAGAATAACTGAGCTAGGATCTTTAGAAGGAGCAGGGGTTAATGGGAGAGAGAAGGGTGTGAGAGTACGCTGTAGACTACGGAGGCAGTGAGCACAAGGCCAGGTGACACCAACAGCTTGGTATGGCCCACAGGACAGTCAGAGGGCCAGAGCAGCTGAGCACATGGGGAACTGGCTGCATTTGAGGCAGATGAGCTACATGCACAGTGGGCATCTGTGCGAGGGCCTCACAGACTGATTAGGGCTTTTGCTCATTATCCTAAGAGCCACAGGAAGTCATTGAAGGAACATCAACAGAAGGCAGTGCTGTGACATGGTAGATGTTTCACAAGGGACACTCTGGCTCTTAAGTAGAGAATGGAGGAGAATATAGCAAGAAGGAAGCAGTGATACAGGAGTAGGCTGTCTCTAGGAGAGAATGGTGGCTTTCTCTAGTATGGTGTCAGGGAGCTAGGACAGTGGTTGGCAATCAATTGATGGAAAATAACAATAGACAGCCCTAGGTGATGGTTAGGTGTAAGGTGAGGGAAAGACAAGGGCAGGCATCAAGAATGAAAGAATGATTCCGAGATTTTTGGCTATGGAATAGGAGGGATGGTAGTACATGCTGGTGCAGCAGGTTATTATGGAGGGTGAACAGCCCCACTGTATCTTAGTCACTAGTGTCTGGCAGTCTCCCTCTGTTTGTCTGTGTTTCATTTCCAAGTCAGTCTTCTCTGAGCTGCAATTTGAGAGATGATGTAATGCAGAGATTTTGAAAGGTGACCAGTAGCAAAAGGAAGAACAAACTTTTACCAAGCACTTATGTGCCAGGCAGTGAGTTAAGCATTGGGATTCCAGGAGTGAGGAAAATGAGATCACGTTCCTGCCCTCTAGGAGTGTCCAGTCTAACAAGGTAGACAAATAATAAATAATTATGATGACTTTGTTAATGATTTTTGTTTCTGTGTGATAGGTACCATGAGAGTATGGCTAAGTGAGCTGATCTGCTCTGGTGGGAGGGGGCAGGGTCAAGGTAGGTGGAGAATTGCAGCTTAAGTGAAGACCTGAATGATTAGTTGGCAATGAGAAGAAAAACAAGAAAAACAAAACCTTCTAGAAAGAGGAAATAAACATTTTTTAAGGTCTAAATGAATAAAAAATGTGAAATGTTTAAAGAACTGGCAGAGATATCCTTCTATCTGATGAAAGTGGGGGATACAAGAGACAGTGACTTATGTCAGGAGTGGGGTATAGACAGGTTCTGGCAGATTGGTGCTCCTGGCTTCCACTTACTTGGCATCTGAAAGCTGTTTTTTGCCTCCTCTCCCCATTCCTTAGAACTCAAAGGACACATGAGGAACTGAATTGGGAGAGGCTTGGCACTAACAAAGCAGAAATTGTCAAGGGAAGGGGGAAGAGGAACTATCTACCAGTGAGAGCGAGGAGGGTGGTCTCTGGGAAGAGCTTTTGACTCCCTATTTCTGACTCAAGCCCTGATTCATCCGTTTTATTTTTTGCAATTAGCTTCTTGGTCTGGGATAATTTTATTTGATTACCCTTTAGTTCCCATTAGTTCCTGAGTTTATTTTAACCAGGGTTATAGAAAATGTACCATATGGTAACCAGCTTCTTCAAGTCACCCACAGAAGTGTTTTCTCTTGAGTACTTCCCTGGCTGCCTTCTACAGATGATGTGGCTGTCATTCTTGTCCTGGGTGAGAAAGGAGATTAAGATGGTTTATAAGAAATAAGATGTCACAGTGAAATAGTCTCAAGGCACCATGTACCTTGCCAGTTTTCTGTTCTAACACATATTATTTGGTATAAGGATACCCTATAATTCTTAATTTTTTATTTAAAAAATTTTCTCCAGTCTCTTTTCTCAGCTTTAACCTCTTTGACCCACCCAACAGAGCACTCTTTTATTGTGTTTTAAGTTTCTTCTGTGGGCTACAAGAAAAATAGGCCTTATGAAGAGCTCTGCCTCATAGAATAACTTACTTGAAAGGAAGAAAAGTGTCAGAGAGCATTTTAAGCTTTCTCATTTTCTAGATACAGTCAGCTGAGCATTAATTTGAGGTACCTCTTTAGGAAGGAGATCATGCATGTCTTATCTCAACGGCTTTTCTGATAATTCGAACCGTATGCCTGTTCCGAGATTGGGAGTTTCTTCTTGGGCGGTTCTGGGGACAGCATGATTGGTTATATCTTGGAAATGAAATAATCTCCCACTTGTACAGTTTTGCTATCACAGATTTTCAAGCAATTGCTCCTCTGTATGAATACAGAAAAACATAAATAGCTTTTAGGTTTGTTTTGCAACAGATTAGGCACCCTCGATCTTTTTCCTTGGTCTGTGCACATGCACATGCCTTTATGTGTGTGAGTGCATGTGTGTGTGTGTGTGTGTGTGAGGGGGGCAGCAGAGAAAACACATTGCCATGGGAAGAGTGCACAGGACAGGGAATTCGAAATTCCAAATTAGAATGTTGGCTCTGTTTGTCTTCCAGCTATCCATGTAACCCTGAGCAAATCATCCCAAAGCCCGAGATTCAATTTCTTCATGTGTAAAATGGAAATAACAATAATAATAATAATAATTCCCACCTATCTTCATCAAAACACTGTATTGAACATATGAACAAATGCTTTATACATATGAGAAGACAATTATTAGAATTACTATTTCTCTCTCTCTGGGTAGTCATTCATTCATTGGTCCCTTCATTACCAAAGATGGGGAGTGGCATGATCTGACTTGCTGGTGGAGCGTGGCATGGAGGAGAGCTCAAGTGGAGGTAGGGGTGCAGGACCGTGGTGGCTGCAGTTGTCCAGGAAAGAAAGAGCACAGTGGTGACAGAGAGGTTGGAAAAAAAGTGGAAGAATTGAAGATAAGATAGAGTGGACTGATTAGAATTTTTATGGGGGAAATAAAACTTGAGTTTAAATCATTCAAGAATATGGTGAGTTATTGGGGACAAATATGTAGAAAAGTGTGCTCTGGGAAGGAACAGGTCAGCGAGGATTGGGTGAAAACTACTCCTTGTTTTGTTTTTAATGTCCAAAGTCGTACATTTAGAAATGCAAAGGAAGAAAGTTGTTTTCCATGTAAAAGATCACAAACCATCAGATTGATAACTTTTCGTTGTAAGTAACACATGGCATGAATAATTTCTTTATTAACTTCCAATCACTTTGAACTGATTTCTCACAGTATGGCAATGACAACCTCATAACCCCAAAGAAACTTAAACCTTATAGCATAGTTGAAAATGACTTTTATGTTTTATTGAACAAAAGGATCACTTAAGGGAGAATCACAATGTCCATGGAATACATTAAAACACAGGCTCACATTGGCTGGTACACACTCATTGTTAATAGAATCAGAATAAACACATCAATACCAAACTATGCAATAAAACCTGCATTATTAATCTACAGAATGATAATAGAGCTATTACCTGATTTACTTATTCTTTTTTTAAAAAAATATTGCTGAGTGGCAAATGTACAGCACGTGGATATGAGTTAGGTGTTTTGAAATACCACAGCAGCAGACAGTACGTTTTGGAGACTGTGATTGAATTGAATGAACTACAATAAGTATGTCTACTTTCATTACATTCTCTACTTCTAGATCTGCTAGTACATATTTTTTATGAGAGGAGTTAATACACCGTTATTATTCCATTGAAATAAATGAAGGACACACGTATATATCACTTTTCATTAGCAAATTATTGTATATTATCTAGCTATATTTGGGAGAAAATATTTTTTAAATTTCCTAATTATTCTTGCATTTGGTAAGCATTTGTTTTACCATATGGGAGACATTGTTCTAGGCATGGAAATTCACGGAGGACAGGCAGATATTATTCTGACCTTCTGAATGGGAAGACTGACACATACCCCAAAATGAAACATGCCAATTAGTAAAATAAATGCAAGTTGTAACATTATGCAGGGCCTAGTATATGTGAGAAGGATTTGGGCTTTAGTCTGCGTATGATGGGTAGGTTATGTAAAGTTCTGGGCAAGGGAGTATTGAGATCAGGTATAGATTAAAGACTATAATTTTGCTACCTGGTAAAGAAAAATTGGGCAGAATAGAATAGCCAATAAGTGCAATACAAGAGGCTCAACATCATTAGTCATTAGAGAATGCACATCGAAACTATAATGAGATACCACAGTGAGATATCACTTCACATCCACTAGGAAGCCTGTAATCAAAACGACAGATATAGTAAGTGTTGGCAAGGATGTGGAGGAATTGCTAGTGAGAATGCAAAATAGTGCAGTCACTTTGGAAAACAGGCAATTCATCAAAATGGTAAACACAGAACCATATGACCTACCAATTCTACTCCTGTGTATATATCCAGGACAATTAAAAATACATGTCCACAGAAACACTTGCATATGAATGCTAATAGCAGCATTATTCAAAGAGGCTAAAAAGTAGAAGTAAATTAAATGTTTATCAGCTGATAAATGGATAAATAAAATGTGGTATATCTACACAATGGAATATTATTCAGTCATAAAAAGGAATGAAGTTCTGATATATATCACAACTTAGATGAACCGTAAAAAATTATACTAACTAAAATAAGCCAATCAGAAAAGACCACATAGTACAGGATTCCTTTTATATGAAATGTCCAGAATATGCAAATCCATAGAAACAAAAGGTTGATTAGAGTTTGTCAGGGGTTTGGGGGAGGGGATGAGGGATGACTGACAATGGGTACGGGTTTTTTTGGGGGAGCAATGATAATGCTCTGGAATTAGTGTTGATGGTTGCAAAACTCTACAAATACACTAAAATGAATCATATATTTAAGTGGATGAATTGGTTGGTATGTGAATTGTATCTCATTAAAGATGTTGAGAAGAAGAGAAAGATAAATGAAAGGGGAGACCAATGAGAACATGTGTTACGTGACTGCCCTTGGGGAATGAATGTGCCAAATATATAAGTACTAGAAGTCAGGATTCCCTCCGTGTCTCCTTCTGTACCTCATGTACCAGCCCCACAAAATGACCTGCCATTTCTCTGAGCAAGCCATGCACTTTCTTTCTACTTACCTTTGCTGAGGTGTGACTATGCTTTCTTTTCTTTTTTCTCTCTACTAGGAAAAAAAATTCACCAGTTCTACAAGCTTAGTTCATATTCCTCCTTGAAATGCTCTTTGGTTGCCTGGCCTTATAATACATCATTCTCATTTTCTGTAAGCCCTTGTCATGTGGCTTGTGCCTCTGCAAGATCTCAGCCACATAGCATTTCAAAGATTTGCTTTGACTTCTCTCTTTCTCTATCTCCTTCTCTCCCTTCCTCCCTTTTATCTTTCTTGCTTTCCTTTCTCTCTTTCTCTCCAACTCCTGTCTCTGTCTCTATCCACTCATTTTTCACAACCAAAAGTTTCTTTGCCACTTTAAAGTCCCTACACTTCTCTCCTGTTATCCAGTATCCATAGTTCTGTTCACCATTGGTTTCCTAAGTAAGGCTATATGTATAACAGACATTCATTCTTCTTACAGAGGTTCACCTTATTCTCATTACAACACTTGCCTTCCTCCTTACAGAATGTTGCAGATTTTCAGCAGGATATAATAAGTAAATTTTTCATAATCCGTTCAACAAAAGTTTTCAATAAGTATTTATGGAGCACTTACAATGTGCCAGGTACTAGTTCCTACGAATACAGCTGGGAAGAAAAGAGTCCAAGGACTTTGATAATATATAAGATCAGAGCATGGGAAGTGCACTGCAAAGACTTATATTGGGTGATGTGAGAAAGGATGAGTGAGAGGCAGCTTAAGTTTGGGTGGACAAGCAAGGATGGTGAGGAGGTGGCATTCGAATGTGATCTGAATGACAAGGAGGAGCGCAAAAGCCTTTCTGGTAGAGGGAACAGCTCAGCAATAGCCTAGTGTCAGAAGGCACCTGGAATGTTCAATGAACTGCATAATGTTTAGCATAACTGTAATTTGGTACGCAAAGGAGAGAGAGATGCATAGGCACTGTTGAAGAGTTAGGCAGGGGCTAGATCTTATGTTAGAATGTTGGGGTAAGGCATTGAGATTGCTTTTAACCGCAAGGGGACACCATAAGAAATTTGACATATGCACCAGTCTTTAAATGGGTTGGAGTTTAGAGAGTTCATGTGTTTATTTTTATTTTTTGCCTATAAAGAAAGTAACACACCTGTCCAGAATGTGAAAAAAAAAAAAAGTAGAGAAATGGGCAAGAGGAGAAGTGAAGCTGTTTATTCTACCTGAGCATCCAAAATGAAATACACAAAATATTGATCTCCAAGTGAACAAAAGATAACCCCTAGGGATGCTATTGCCAGAGGTGGCGCAATAAGTATTATGGATTTCAGATATTTGCATAATTCAATTCCAGCTCAAAGACAACAGGAAAGGATTCTTTTTTTTTTAATCAGGGAGAGTTTTAAAAGCCTTTCTATTGCCACACAGAAGAGAATGTACATCTTTAAAAAAATTTTTTTTATATGGAATGTCACTCTGCCAGCAGGCTGGAGTGCAGTGGTGCCATCTTTGCTCACTGCAGCCTCTGCCTCCTGGGTTCAAGCAATTCTCCTGACTCAGCCTCCCGAGTAGCTGGGACTACAGGCATGCACCATCATGCCCAGATAATTTTTGTATTTTTAGTAGAGACAAGGTTTCATCATGTTGGCCAGGATGGTCTCAATCTCCTGACCTCGTGATCTACCTGCCTCGGCCTCCCAAAGAGCTTGGATTATACGCAGGAGCCACCGCGCCCGACCGAGAATGTACATCTTATAGGGGAACTGATGAGAGATCCTATTGCTTAGAGAGAGAAAGAACTGTAGCATCACATATTTCCAACCAGAATTTGAAAGAGCATTTTGGGGGAAGCAATGCATCCCAATAGAAACCCATTAAATAGATCAGAAGCTTCAATAATGTTTATTCCTTTTGGGTATCACAAATTCCACTCCCAGGAATTTATCTTAAAGAAAAGATCACAGACCTGCACAAACATTAGGGGATGTTCAACCATTTTTTTAAAAATAGTAAAATTTGGAAACCTAAATAGCCGGTAATAGAGGAATAGTTAAAGAAATACTCCTACGCAATGTGGTATTCTGCATAAGGCACAATAATGTTTAGAAGAATATATAATGACAAAGATTTTTCCCATGAAGTATGATTAAGTAAAAAGTATGACATCCCCCTTACCCCATAATTGGTGGTTAGATGGGAAAAAATTCGGTTATAAAATACCATATACACTTTGGTATTAATTGTACAATTGTATATTTTAGAAGAAAACTTTTCCAAAATGTTTAAAGTGGCCATTTCGAGATATTCCATAGCAGAAGGTTTGAAACTTTCTCCCCTCCAATTTTTTCTGAAATTTCTAAAGTGAATATAAGTAAAAAATTAATAATTAATAATGATTAAAAATTAGTAAAAATAGCTAAATATTTGCCTGCTGTGCGCCAGGCACTAAGTGGTTTATCTTATCATCAATAAATTTATTTATGATAAATGATTACATCCATTTTCTGACACAGGTACTATTATCAATCCCATTTACTTTTGATAAGATTGAAGCAAAAATAGATACTAACAATGGGCCTGGCGAGGTGGTTCATGCCTGTAATCCCAGCACTTTGGGAGGCAAAGGCGGGTGGATCACGAACTCAGGAGATAGAGATCATCCTGGGCAACATGGTGAAACCCCGTCTCTACTGAAAATAGAAAAATTAGCTGGGCATGGTGGCGCTTGCCTGTGATCCCAGCTATTCAGGAGGCTGAGGCAGGAGAATTGCTTGAACCAGGGAGTTGGAGGTTGCAGTGAGCCAAGGTCGCACCACTGCACTCCAGCCTGGTGACAGAGTGAGACTCCATCTCAAAAAAAAAAAAAAAAGAAAGAAAGAAAAAAATTTGTTAATAATGTACCCAAGTTGCGCACCTATCAAATATCCGCACTGGGTTTAGCACTGCAGGCAGTCTGACAGCACAGTCCACCCCGTCAATGGTGGCATTATACTTCTATTAATAGCAAATGCTTAAGCAGAAAGTAAAGTCTCTATGTGACCAGACAGTATGAAAGCTGTTTGCTCAAAAAGTCATTGTTAAGAGATGATCACCAATTCCTCAGTGAGGAATGGCTAGAGACTATGCGTCATTTATTACAAATTTTATACAATGTAGATTTCCTTATAGAATTCAGATTTCATTGTTTTCCATGAGCCTCTCATGTTTTATGATTAAAGAACATATCAGGGTATTCTCATGTGTAGGTCCTTGGACAAGTGAACCATACCAGACTTTATGAGTCAAGATTCTGATGTCTCCACAGTGGGAAAAATCAGACAAGCTGACTTTACATACTTCTGACTTAGCTGGGCCTCATTCTATCTGGGTTTGCAATGTACTCTACCACCTTCACTTACGGTGGCCTTATTGTGCCTGTTGGCTTGGGTTAGATCTTGTTATGTGCACTTTTTATAGAGCTAGACACTATCCTTGAAATAAGAGCATGCAATACGAGGCATGAAAAGAAGACTTTGTAGCTGGGGTGAGACTGGAATGAAATTTAGAAAGAGGCTGTAGTGAGAATTGTCCATAACCGTGACAACAGCATGGATCACGTGATATATATTATTGAGTGCTTGGTACTTGCCAGGCATTGCACCAAGTGCACATAATATATGTTATTTGCATTTACTCCTCACAATAGTCTATGAGATGGGTATTGTTCTCCCCACCTTATGCATGAGGAAGCTGATATATACAGAGGTAAATTGTCCACGGTCATGTAGCCAGTACTAGTGTTTCTGATCACAAAGCTATTTTTGCTTCTACAATGGCAAACGGCATCTTTCACAGCCACTAGCATGTCTCTGTTCCTTCCTCAAAAATAAATCCTTAAATTATTGTTTTAATTATCATTTTACTTATACTATGTGATAAAGAAATTAAATTTTTTTCTTTTTGTGAGCTTTCAGCATCCTTGGGAGAGAAAGAATCTTTTCCCTCTTATTATAAAAACTCTTCGTTGAAATGTCTGTGTTCCTTCAGCTGCCCCTGGGGATTCATGTTCCTGAGTTGGACTGGCAGAGAATGTGATGTTTCTCCACGAGGGACTCTGGGAGTAGTCTCATCATTGTGAAATGATTTCAGTAGTCACTGAGTCAGAGTGGCTGGAAGACTTTGGAATCTGACAAATTCACACCCTTTTTTATTTACCTGCCACTGTGACATACTCTGGGTATTCCCAGGCAACATGGCTGATGTCCCGGTTACTCTGGTTTCTGTAAGGAACTGAGAGGCTTTCTTGCTTTGCATCTCTCTAGCCTATCCTTCATGCAGCATTGGCGGCTACCACCACAGGAAGAGCTAGTCTTTGTCAGAGGACTGGGCTCTTTTTTGGCCTTGTAAGAAATCAGAGTCATGTTACTGGGACAGCCCCTCTGTCTTTGCCTGCGTCTTGCCAGAAATTCCTAACTGATTGTCAGCAGTTATGCTGTGTTCCTTCCAACTGGACATTCCCATTTAAATGTATTGTCACTGCAGCCAGGGTCATTTGCAGCTTGTTTTTAACATGGTACCTTTCCCCCATGGGTCTTCTATACCCCTGTCCACTCTCATGTTGGTCCTGAGAAAGTTACCCTTTTTCACTCTGATGTTTAACACACACGCTCAGGGATTACGGTGTTTACAGCATCACTTTCAGCACTGCATTTTTCTTTTAGTTTATTCCTCAATGAATGATAATGCATTTAAAAAAATAATCACTTTTTCTTACACAAATAATAATAATAATGTTAATTTTAGAAAATAAAATAGAAAAAAATTAAAATTGCCTACAATTAAAGTGGCCAGAGATTACTAGCATCAACATGCTGGTATCTTCTCTTCCTATTGGCATGTGTTCTTTATTTTATGGGTAGAGGTACACATACAGCTATGTAGTTGTGAATATTTATTTTGAAAATTTGGGAAGAAACACAGCACATTTAAAAATTTTGGCCTGGCATGTTGGCTCATACCTGTAATCCCAGCACTTTGTGAGGGCTAGGTGGGAAGATTGCTTGAGGCCAGGAGCTTGAGACCAGCTTGGGCAACATAGGAAGACTCTGTGTCTACAAAATATTTAAAAGTTAGCTGGATGTGGTGATGTGAACCTGTGGTCCCAACTAGTCAGGAGGCTGAGGAGGGAGGATTGCTTAAGCCTGGGAGGTTCAGGCTATAGTGAGACATGATTGTACCACTGTACTCCAGTCTGGGTGACAGAGCAAGACCTTGTCTCTCAAAAAAACAAAACAAAACAAAAACAAACAAACAAAAAAACCCCAAATCCCCCAAACTGGCTGTGGTTTTAGCTGGTCTTCCAAGGAAGATGAACACATTTCTGTTTGAGGTAGTTGTCGTTTTGTTCAGGCCAACACTTATGTTTCCCTTGATAAAAAGTTATAATGTGTATATATTATAGTATACAAATATTTAGTGTAGAATTTGAGGAATTCTTACATGTGTATATACGCCTATATAACCACAGATCAAGATCAAGATCAAGAAATAGATATAGATAAAGATCAAGATCAAGATATAGAATATATTCTATATCTTGTATGTATATACGCCTATATGACCACAGATCAAGATCAAGATATAGAATATATTCAGACCCCATCCCTAGAAGATTCCCTCATGACCCTTCCCGGTCAATAACCCCTTTTCCTTAAGAGGAAACCACTGTTATAACTTCTATCACCATAGATTAGTTTTGTTAGCTCTTGAACTTCAGGTACATGGAATCACACATTCTTTTGTGTCTGACGCTTTTGCTTAATATTGTGTCTGTGAAAGTCACCCACGTTGTTGAGCTTAGTGGTAGTCCTTTTTTTTTTATTACTGCATAGTATTCCTTGTCTCACTGTACTACAGTTAATTTTGTTGATGGAGATTTGAATTGTTTCCTGTTTTAGGCTCTTACGAACAAGAAAGACGTTCTAAGGCTGAGGCCTTTGCTGTGATTGCATCGTCTCCCAACTTCTTCCTCTGGCCTTCCCTTTCCCCACCAGTGTCAATCTTGAAGAACTCCCTAATAATCTTTTCTCATGCTAATAATCTCCATCTCACAGTCTACTTCTTGACCCGACCTGCAACAACAGCTCTGATGGATTTATTGTATCAAATTGGCTATGGTGTTTTACTTTGCTCTAAGACTTGGAAATTCTGAACCTTACGAGTCAAGTTTTCATAAGGCCCTGAAAACAAAAGAGATAAAAACTGGCATGCTAGGTGCACTGTGAGAGTGACTGTCATAATCAAAGGTGATTTTCCAAACATGAATGAATATTTTGTAGGTTTTTAGGCAAAAATTTCATGTAAAATGAGAAAAGTGGTGTGTTAGGAGGTATAATCTGGCTTTGTATGTACAAAATGAATTGGAGAAGAAACCTGTTAGACAAGTACAATCGTTCCAACATAAGGAAACAGTAAGAAAGAAGGGATGTGAGAGCCTTTGTGGAGAGAGGAGGAATAGGTTGAGGGCACTGTGGCTGTGTGTGGGATTGTCAATGTGGAAAGTAGAGAAATTAATGATGACACCAATGCTCTGAATCCAGATGGCCAATGTAGCATTTCTCATTCCATTCATTTGAGCTTTGGGAAAGAAGAAAAGAGTGTAAAGGAGCATGCTTTTGAAAAATATAGATGTCAGGAGGAAATACTGGTGTGTGGTTAAGGAGATGCAGAGTTCAGTTTTAGAGCTGGTGGAATGATAAGAAAAGGATGCATCAAAGAATAGGAGAGGTGAGCCTTTTGTGTAAGGAAGGAATTAACAAAAGAGATAAAGATTGGGGCTGCAGGGTTATATCTTGTATTAGTTATCTATTGCTGCACAACCAATTACCCTAAAATGTAGCAACTTAAAATGACTACATATTTACGATTTCACAGATTCTGTGGATCAGGAAACCAGGTGCCACGTATAGCTGGGTCCTCTAGCTTTGGGTCTCTCACAGGGCTGTAGTCATCTCAAGGCTTGCCTGGGGAGGTTTTGCTTCTAAGAACACTCACGTGTTTGTTGGCAGGCTTCCAATCCTTGTGGGTTGTTGGAGTGATTTTCAGCTCCTCATAAGCTGTGAACCACTCTTGGTTTCTTGCCACGTGGGCATCTCCATCGGGCAGCTCACAACGTGGCAGCAAGCAAGCAAGCAAGAGGGTAAGAGAGAAAGCCAGCGAGATGCAGGTAAGACTGCAACCACATCATGGAAATGACATCTCATCACCTGTGTTATGTTCCGTTTGTTAAAACTGAGTCAGTAGGTTCTGTGCACAAAGGAAGGGGATTCCACAGGTGCCTGCATACCAGGAGGCAGAGGTCGCTAGGAGCCCTGTCAGAGCTGCCGACCACATCTACATAAAGTAATATTCGAGGACATGGTGCTAATTCACTACAGAAAAGCTCTCTAAGCATTTTTTGCCTCCTACAACCTTGCTGTTAGAAACTTCCATAAAGTATTGGAAATGTTTTCCTTCGATAGAAGACCATATGTCAGTGGAGGTGTTTTTGTCATTTACTAATGCACTCAGTAACTTGATTTGAAAAGTGAACTGTGCAATACCGTATAATTTCAAATGCTTTTCTAGCAAAAATGTATTACCTTTAATTAGACTGATTTAAAGCTGTTAAGATTCTTGTCAGAAATAATTTTTAAGTGGATGTGTCAAGATAAAAACAGCAGTTGTCAAGTGAAGAAAACGGTAATTTGTGCGTGTGCTGTCTGGCTTATGAGCAATTGGGTCTTTAAATACTAGCTGAGCATTTGTGCTTACAATCCCTTTTATAGCAGCCACTCTGGCAGTTAAGGATTCAAACTGTTGAAATGCTATTGTTTGTGGTAAATATTTGTCCTATGACTAGGGAATTAAATTTGATTCCTGCCCTGTAATATAGACAAAAGCACCACTAAGAAGAGAATGCATTTAAGCAATTCAATTTACCAATTGGTCCAGCACAGAACATGAGCAAAGCACTCTGGGTGATTACAGTGGAATAATGATAATAATAAAGACCATTCTTTGATGAAAGCAAACCAGGTGACTTGAAGCATTTGAAAAAGCTTAAATTCTATCTTGCAATCTTTTTAGGCTATTCATTTCTTTAGCAAGCTTTTGTTATTGGGCAGTGGAAAGGTGGGCTTTTTTTGACTTTGTGGCGGGGTTTCTTAGTAGTGGCACTATTGACTTTGGGGACATAGAATTCCTTGTTGGGGGCGGGGGTTCTGTCCTGTGCACTGTAAGTTGTTTAGCACCATTTCTGGCTTCAACCCTCTGGATGCCAGTAGCTCTGTTCTTCCCCACCCCCACCCCAGTTTTGATAATTAAATATATTTCCAGACAATGCCAGACTAACTCAAAGGTAGGGGAAAGAAGGGAAAATCACTATGCTATGGGAATCAACATAGCTTTTTGATATGGTTTGGCTTTGTGCCCCCACCAAAATCTTATCCTGAATTTGTAATCTCCAGGTGTAGAGGAAGAGACTTGGTGGGAAGTTATTGGATTATGGGGGTTGTTGCTCCCATGCTGTTCTCGTGATAGTGGGTAGATTCTCACAAGATCTGATGGTTTTATAAATGGTAGTTTTTCCTGAGAAAAGCTCTCACAGGCTCTTCTCTCTCCTGCCACCATGTGAAGAAGGTCCTTGCTTCCCCTTCCATCATGATTGCTTTTCTTGTGGCTTCCTCAGCCATGTGGTACTGTGAGTCAGTTAAACCTCTTTTCTTTATAAATTACTCAGTCTCGGGCAGTTCTTTATAGCAGTGTGAGAATGGACTAATACACTTTTGGCTTAGGGAATTCTAAGTTAACAGGATTTAATATGTTAAATTTATAAATATTTTGTCTTTTCTGTTAGTCCTCCAAAGCATCCACATGCTATATAAGATTATTTATTCTCTTATTGATTCAGTTAATAGGCATTTGTTAAGTGTTTACTACCTGCAAAAGACGTTACCCAGGTATTAGGGAGATAAGGAGAAAAACAGATATAGATTTTTCTTGTGCTGAGGAAGCTTGAGATGTGAGGCAGTGGGGCAGGGACTTAGGTCATTGATACACATAACTGTAATGCAAGTAGAAAGCACCAAGTTTGACCAAAGAGCTAAAATTTTCTGAAATGTTGTAGATTTCAGAAATAATCTAATATAATTATTTATAATGTAAATTATTTCTTTTTATTTCAGAAATTTCAGAAATAATGTAAATAGAAGGAAAGGAACTTCTATTTTTCTTTTGCAGACAAGTGGTGGGTTAAAAGCTCAACCCTGAGCTGAATTTACTAGGGTGAGGTTGACCTGTAGTTTAGGCATATGAGAGTAGGTTTTGGGTTGGGACTGAAACTCCAGAATATAACATCAAGTCTAATGGGGCAAGGCAGAGAGATGGAAACCCAGCCTGAAGTCCATGGTTCTCAGTTAGAAGTAGCAAAATGGAGGCAGCACATTCAAGGGGACCAACAGAGACAGGCACTGGAGAAGGTCCCAGAAACACAGATAGCACCTGGTGCCTTTGGTAGAAAACTGCTCATAGCTCCCTGGAGCAATGAGAGCTGTAAAAGCACCACACTAGTTTGATGAAAAGAGAGGCCTTTCAATGGAACCAAAATGATTATTTTCCAATGTATAGTGCTCAGAAACTCAGCAGTGGTGTATGGAGAGCAAGTCCAAACCAAATAGAGGCCGCAGAAGATGAGATGTCAAAAGGTTCTCTTTCCAAGTACCTACCACAGGCTGGCTTCTTGCCCAACATCTCCATCAGTAGAGCTTTGATGTTTGAGCCAGCCTTCTGAAAAAAGCAAAAATTCTCCCGGAGATGGCATTAGTAGCCACAAATGTCTTGGTGGTACAATTCTCGAAGTATATTCCTGAGACTTTTAATGGGTGTTATCGTGAAGAGTTCTATTAACAAGTGTGTTTTTGGAATGACAGGTAAAACAAGAGAAACATACGCCTTCCCTGTAAAAATTGTCGGTCTTTCAGGTACACCATAAACCTCAAATCGAGGGATATAATGGGGAGTCTTTCCTAGATTTATTTGACTACAAAGCTATTACATTGTGTAGCATCTGTGCTTTGGTACCCCTGCCTTGTTGTGAATGAGTTTGTGAAATAAGTGGCTTTTGCCAACTCTCTGAACTTTAAGTGAATAGGGAGATTGCAGGGAAAATACATCAGCATGTGAGTATTCACAGATCCCTCCCTCCCTCACCTGCTATGAAAAACCTGGCTTTGCCTGCCTGACCCACCATTTCTCCTGCTCCACCTAATAGGTTGCTGGCTTGATCACCAACTTCTTGGTTTTTATTATTACAATCACTGTAAGTGGTGAGGTCTGGAGATTCTAGCCCATTACTCTGGAAAACTCTAGAGTAAATGGTAGGAGAAAAGAAATAGAACTATTAAAGGGGAAGTTAAAAGTGGGACCGTTTGGAGGGGGCAGTTGTCAGTATTTGAGCAGGCAGGTGAGTGGCCTTGAGAGCAGCCTTTGTGCATCTTGGAACTTTCGAAAGGAGGAATGGTTGGTAATTGAATGTTTTTTTGAGTTCTACAAAAGTAATTCTGAAGGTTTTTTTTTAAACCAAACTGTAGTAAACACAATGTGTCTTTTATTTATTTATGACTTCCAGGATGGATTTCTTTAAATGTGAAAATGAGATCAAGTGGGATTTTAAGGCAGGATTTAAAAGGTCTATGTTTATAAGAATTATTCCAGAAAATATTTAATGGGAAGCAGAGGTCATGGGTTAAACTGAAAGAGGGTGAGAGGATGTGTGTATCCTGCTAATGAAGACAGAATGGGATGATATGATAAATAACTGTCAATTTTTTGTCTTTTCTACTTACCTCTCAGAATAAGAAGCACCCTATTTCTAGGAACAGCTCTTCCACTCCATGTGGTTCTGAGGAGCTGCCAATCACAGGACATGGCCTTGCAGCCATAGGAATGGACATAAAAAGTAGGCCTGGCCAATCATAGTAACTGGTTTCCATGGCTACAGGGATGAGCACATGACCCAATTTAGGCCAGTCAGGGTCCTTCCCTGCAGTTTCATAGAGACAATGGAATAGAGAAGCTCTGGTGTTACTAAGCAGGAAATGAAAGCCTAGAGTTGTCTGCATCCACACCTCTTTTACCATTTCCTCATTCAACCTGGCCACGAGGAAGAAGCCAATCTATAGAAAAGGAAGAGGATAACAGATAGAACCTGAGCTTGGAAATGGAGGGAGATGGTAAAATGTAATCACATTGTCTAAGTCACTGGGCTTCCTGGTGCCAGCTTACTCCTGGACTTCCCTGCTATTTGAACCCATCATTCCAGTTTGGCTTAACTCGGTAAGTTTAGTTTCTGACACTTGTAACCAAAGGAGTCCGGGTGAATCAATGTTCTGAGTGCCTTGAGGATAGAAAGCTGTCAGTGGCTGCAATGAGGAAGAAAGACCATGCTGATGGGGCGAAAAGGTGTTGCTGTCAACTTCCCATGAGCCCCATTTGCTTAGAGCAGGTCCTAATGGTCTAAAGAGGGAGTGGGAATCGCATAGGAGTGAGAACTGAGAAATTAATGTCCTCTTTTGCCTTGAGTTGGCTGCCTTCCTGGGGTGACGTGGCGAGAAGAGTTGGGTTCCTTGGATGGTAGTTTGGTTTTGTGTTGCCAAAATTTATGCTCTAAATATTGATCTGTTTTCCCTCTTATCTGTTTCATCGCTGTAGTTGCTATGCTACATTTCAGTTAAAAAATACATGTCCACAATTTTTATTGGTTGCTTGTTTTAATTATTTCTTTATGGTTAAATGAGGCTGTATATGCAAAGAAACATGTGATGCTTCTTTATGGTCATCTGGCATGGTGTGCAGACATGATGAAATGTGGCACAGTCTACCCACATTGGCTGAGTGTGATGATTCATAACACCAATGCAGGAAGGCATGTTTTACTACATTGGCCTCTATAGTTTCTCCTCAAACACACTCCCCATGTATTTCCTTCAGAAATTCAATTCATGCTGCACAAATTAATGTCTCCTCATTTTTGTGTCTTTATGAAAGGCAATAACTTAGATGATATGCTTTGAAGTAGAAAGGATTGGAGTTCTTGAAAGAAAAGACAGAGACCATATTGATTTTTCACTGTGAACCAAAAATGCAAATAAGAGCACTATATGTTTTCTTTTTATTGTTATTTATGTTTTTTTTTCTTTTTTTCTTTTCTTTTTTTTGAGATGGAATCTCGCTTTGTCGCCCAGGCTGGAGTGCAGTGGCGCGATCTCGGCTCACTGCAAACTCTGCCTCCCGGGTTCACGACGTTCTCCTGCCTCAGCGTCCCAAGCAGCTGGGACTACAGGCACCCACCACCACGCCTGGCCAACCTTTTGCATTTTTTAGTAGAGATGGGGTTTCACCGTGTTAGCCAGGATGGTCTCGATCTCCTGACCTTGTGATCTGCATGCCTCAGCCTCCCAACGTGCTGGGATTACAGGCATGAGCCACCGCGCCCGGCCATTATTTTCTTTTTTGTTAAACAGAAAATCCTTGTGCAACTGTCCTAGGTCTTAGACTGTCATCCTCCTCCTCTTCTATTCCTATAGTGTTGATGTAGTATAGACTCAAGCTGGATTAGAAGTCCAATTCTAAAAGTAACTGAACTGGGAAACTCACTTATTCTTTGGTGTGTGTACATGGGCATTAGGTGTGGGCCTGGCTTGGTGGGAGATGTGGAAATCAACTTGTGGTCCTAGTCAGTAAACCCCCATAACTTGGCAGCAGAGCTAGGGAACTTCTTACGATAATCCAAGACTTCTCCCTAGATAAAAGGGCATTAGGCTATGTGTCCTGGGGGGACTATTAAATCTTAACTGATTTTTAAATAGTTAATGCTACTCTGCATTGGTTGAAGAAACTCAGGATGTGTAGCCAAGTGAATGGAAAGGTATGTGGTGAAAGTGTTGATGATGATGATGGCTAATACTTACTGAACACCTACTACATTTAGGGCACTGTTAGGAGTATTCTGCACCTGTTTTCAATTAATTGCTACAACTTCATCAGGTTACCCATCTCTCAGATGAGGAAACTGAGGCTTTGACATTGACTCACACAGCTAGTGTGCAATGGAATAAGACATGGACCCAAATCTCCATGACTTCTGAGCCCAAGTTTTAAAGGAGTTGATTGGGACTCAGCTAGGGAATGATAATTTGATGTTCCTGTCAAGAGAATGGCTATTCTGTCAGGCTATTCCTGGGCATGTTCAAGCCTACGTTGGAGGACTATTGTCTGGGAAGTTGTAAAGGGAATTCTCACACATTGGGTAAAGAGATTAGGGTACAGACTAAGAGGAAATGTGGCATGCTGGGGAGTGACCCGAGCAGAGGTTGGACAAGTAAGCTGGGGGTCATATGTTATTATAAGGATTTGTTGTTTTAATCCTAAAGGCCTTGGGAAGCATTTGAAAGGCTTAAAGCCAAGAGGAACTTGCATTTTTTGTAAGATTAAACTGGCTTCACTTTAAAAAACAGATCCAAATGGGTTGGCCGGGTGCAGCAGGACCCTTTAGGAGGTCATTCCACTTATACCATTGACATGGGAGAGCTAATGAGGGCTTGAACTAAGCCACTTGATTAAAAAAAATTAACCAATTTAGACAATATCATCCTCAAATGTCTAGTCTGCCAAACTCCCATTCATTCCTCCTGCCTTGTAAATTCTCTCCATTGCTCATCACTTTCAGCTGGTCAAGAAAACTTGGGGCAGTTTCTAAAGAAGCCATTCAGCAAACATTGACAGGCAGGGAGGATTAGGGCAAATAAGTGATTTATTTAACTCTGTCCTTGGATGCACAGAAGTTTGTGGGTGACAGGATGGTTATCTCTTTAAAGAAGATGGAGAAAGGCAGATACCAAGGGCTAGGTTTGCTGTAGGGAAGCGGTGGAAGAATTGAAGTTACCATTTGTTCCCAAGTCAGGCATCTCAGGGAAGTAGAAAAAGCTATGAACTGAGAATCAGTAGATTCTTCTTTTTAAATTATGGGACCTTGGCCATGTAACTTAACTTCCTCATTTCCTTTATCTAGAAAGTAGACATTCCTGCCCGCATGTTTCTTATAGGATTACTGGGAGGAGTCAATAAAATGGCACATATGAAATTGCTTAAAAAGTTACAAATCATTCTATACACACTAATTGTCATGTCCAGTCATCAAGGTAAGAGGCACTTTAAAAGTGCAAAGGGCAACTTTACTGAGAAAGCATGCTCATGTTTTAAAATCTCAGTTTTCTCAGGATCTGAGTATCATTCCTAGTATCTGATTATACTTTCCATTATAAATTGCTACTTAATTTGCACTTCTGTTATGGGGAAGCAGTACTATCTGGTGTTAAGAACATGAGCTTTAGAGTAATACAGATATAGATTTAATTTTCTGCTCTGCAATTTGACATCTTTTTAATATTTAACTTCTCCAACTCAGTTTTCTCTTCTGCAAAATGGGTCTATTAATAGAATGAACTTTATAAGTCTGGTTTGAGGATTAAAAGAAATATTACATGTAAAGTTGTTAACACAGTCGTTAGCCCATGTTAAGAGCTCATCACATGTTAATTATTATTATTTCTATATCCCTTAAAGTTTTCAGGGTACTTTCTAGCTCCATTTTCTAATTTAATTTTTCTTAACATTATCAATAGGGGGCTGATTATTATCCACCTTCCTTCATTTGTCCACTTAGGTAGGTTTTGCATGGACTACATGAAGGGTCTTCCACCTCCCTCCACCTAAAAATTCCTTGGGAAATTACCTAGGAGAAAGAACCAAATCCAAAAGAGGCAGAGACAGCTGATTGTTGTAAGGGATAGTGAGAGTAAATGACGTTAGGCCAGTTCAAATTATTGACGTCCCCAGGGTCACTGAGCACCCAGAACTATAGTGAAGTTCCCAGCAGTCCTTGCATCATCAGTGGTGTTCCCTCATTGCCGACCCACGGGAGAGCACGTAGGTGCCATGTTCCTAACGTGATGCTGACGCACAGCTGTGCAAGTTTCCAACCAGTTACCGGGAGGCAGTGGGCGCTGGGCCAAGCTGGGACTCATAACATCACAGAGGAATCTCGGCACTTGAATGGCTGACAGTATCTGCCTTTGCCAGCTATGCACTGGAAGTTGGAAGGGAATTTGGCTTCCAGAAAGCACATTTTTACTCCAGCCTGGAGCCTGTCAAAATCAACACGAGACTCTTAGCAGCTACAGAGTTATTCTGCTAATTGTTGCCGACACTTAAGAAAGTGAGGAAATGTTAAAGGGCTGTCTCCTTGTCCTGAGTAGCAACCCTGATCCTCTCTAAGCAGATGGACCAATAATTATTCCCATCAATAAGGGGCAAATGCACAGCTCTGCCTTCTAGTATCTGACCTAGGGGTTCTCTGAGTTGTTTGCCAAAGCCGAGGATGAGAATAGAACAAAAACTGTAGGGGGAGCTATTTTGTTTTGAATGCGGAATGTAATCTGCCTTTTTGAGTAAGCAAAATATTAAAATTCTCAGTCTCTTTTAGAGAAAAATTTTACTTTCTGGGGTGTTAAGAAAATGCTATAGAAATAAGCCTTGTTCACAAGATAAGAAACGTCATATAATATGCATCAATATGAATCTAAATTAGAAAATGAGTTCCCCCAGTTATTTCAAGTGATATTTGGGCATTTGGTGGTTGAAGGGGTAAGAAAAACAGACTTGGGTTCGGATCCCAGCTCAGCTGTTACTAGCTGAGTGGCCTTGAGCAAATTGCCTCATAGCTCTGTAATATGGAAACAGACTGCCCTGCCACACCCAGAGTTCTTATTTGGATTTAATTTTACAATGCATTTAAAGCTTGACAAGTAGCAAGTGTTCAAAGAATGATTTTTCCCACCTCCCTTATTTCTCTCAAGTGTGAAATATCATACTCATTCGTATCTATCTATGAATTTTGGCCAGGTGTGGTGGCTCATGCCTGTAATCCCAGTGCTTTGGGAGGCCGAGGAGAGAGGATCATATGAGAAGCCAGGAGTTCAAGGCTGCAGTGAGCTATGATGGCAGAACTGCACTCCAGCCTGGGCAATAGAACAAGACCCTATCTCACACAGAACAAAACAAAAGAAATAGTTTTGCTTCTCTGATTGGCTTCCTGCCTTTTTTTTTTTTTTTTTTTTTCTGAGACAGAGTCTTGCTCTGTCACCCAGGCTAGAGTGTAGTAGCACGATCTTGGCTCACTGCAATCTCCACCTCCTGGGTTCAAGCAATTCTCCGGCCTCAGCCTCCCGAGTAACTGGGATTACAGGCGCCTGCCACCATTCCCATCTAATTTTTGTACTTTTAGTAGAGACAGGGTTTCACCATGTTGGCCAGGCTGGTCTTGAACTCCTGACTTTGTCATCTGCCTGCCTCGGCCTCCCAAAGTGCTGGGATTATAGGCGTGAGCCACCTCGCCCTGCTGGCTTCCTGCTTTTTCTGTGGACAATGTGATTAGGTTTATAAAACAGGGCTTGTAGTCACAATGAGTTCTATTGTGAAGCTGAGTATCCTGCAGTTATTTCTTTGATAGGATGGTTTGAGGATGAAGCCTCTGCAGAACAGTGTTTGATGCTGCTGGACAATGTATTTGTGCCCAAGCCCATGTCAGGAGGAAAATGAAGATAGAATGGCATTTGCTTCTTTGGAGAGGCCTGGGTAGTGACTTGAAAATGATCCTGGAACAAAAATATACTTCCTGGCATACCAAGGATCTATAGTTGTGGCAGCTCAGGGACTGCTCTGTTCCTTACCCAGACATAATATTCTTCTCAGGTTAAACCTCCGTCAGAACTCAGAAGGCCATGAGGTACAGCAAGCCAAAATCTCAACTTCCAGTGAAACAAGGATTGCCTTTAGAATCTGTATTCTAAATCACAAATGGGGGTTACTACCAGGCTAAGAAAACTATTAATATTAGTAGTTAACCAATAAATGGAAACAAGGGAGGAAAAAAATACAGATCTGTGAAAGACCAGCAACATATCACAGGGGAAAATATTTTGCTGCTTCTTCCTCCTTCTGCTGTGCTGGGCCGGGGTCTCTTAATGAGAAGCCATATCCTCTCAGGATATTACCTCAGAGACTATCAGAAGCCTTGCTCAGAGATTGCTCTCTCACATTTTTTTTCTCCAGTCACATTTATACAAGAGAATTCCATATTTGACAGCACACTGGTACTTCCCTTGTTTAACAAAGGCATCTTAATTTTCCATGACGGTAATATTTAAGTTACCATAAGTTCAGTCTTAAAATAATTGTTACACTTAACGGGTGTTCTTAGAATAAGGCCAGAAGGAAACAGAAACAATCACTCCAATTGCCTCATTTTATAGGTGACAATCTGGGGGCCCAAGTTTAGTGCCTTTTCAAAGCAACACTATGTCTGGGCTCAGGGCTGGGTTGAGAAGTCAGATTTATATTTCCACACTGACGCTCTCTGACTTGACCTTGTCATCATTTAGGGGTGGGTGGGTAATAGAAAACTTATGAGTGTTAACAGGGGTTTAAGTATAAGAGAATACCACCAAATAGTCCCACTGTGGAAAATCATGATACACAGAATTTTATGAAGGAGGGATATCATGAGGTTTACACAAAAATCGTGAGGGTTACATTTTACAGTTAAAGAAAATGTGGCAAAGAGAAGTCTAGTGACTTGCCCAAAGCAACATAGCTAATAATTAATGGAGCCAGGATTTGAACTCATTGTATCTGGCATATCTGGTATGTTAGAAATTAAGCTGGAGTTGCTTATAGGCATTTATGTTATTCCTTGAGGTTTACTCATCCTACTTCACTGGTCTGGGGTGAAGCTTGCACTTTGGGAGCACATGGGGAAGGCTGGCATTGGGAATTCTGCCTATCCTGAATGTAGAGAGTTATCCAATGTTGTCTCCATTCCTGTATCACATGAGTGAATAGGTTGGCATAACAGAAAGACCCTAAAGAGTTTTGAGATATGTGTGTATTATGGTGGGGACTGTGTTATGCTGGGACTGTTTCCTCTTCTGTCTCTCTGCTTTCTTAGAGACCCTGCCTTAATGCCCCAAAGAGGCAATCTTCACAGCTCCTCTGATTAGACTAGGGGTAGACACAAAATGGCTTCTCTCAGAATCTCTCGCCATGGATTTTGAAATTAGCAGTGTGTTTGAATTAGTTTTCTTTGGAGAGATGAGTTGGAAAGTCACATAGACTTGTGATCAGAAGTCGCCATGTCAGGGATGCCATGGTCACTGATGTGTTTGTAATCAGAAAGCAACTGCGTAGAGAGAAACAGGAGTAGATGAATGAATGAATGAATGAATGGGTTCAGTCAAATCCAGTGAGGCATAATGAAAATCTTGCGTATGCTTCCTCTTCCCCCAGCTATAAAAAGTACTTGAGCCTTGATTTTTCAGGTGTCACTACAAGCTTTGATTTTTCAGGTCCTGACCATAAAATCAATAGAGAAAGACAGAGTGGAGATAAGGAGTGAAAATGAGTCCAATGACATCATTTGGATCCCGAATTCATTTGTTCCCTAAGTCAACCTCTACCCTGAACGTTTCTGATAGAGGGGAAAATATCTTCTCACTCTCTCAAGTCAATTCAAGTTAAGTTTTCAGCCCCACTCAAGATAAAGAGTTCTGACATATGAACCTGACATCGTCAATACATTTCTTTGTTTTGCAGGCTGCCCAGCCAAACTTCAAGAAAAAAGAAAAAGAAGTGCTGGGTCAGCTGCCCTTTGATAGTAGTTGTTTCATTTATTATTTTCTGTTTTGTTGTTTTTGTAAAGAACATGTAAGAAACTCTTCAACTGAATTCCACATGGTGCCTAGATCCTAATCCTTCCGAAGCAAAAAATGTTTTTCTGTTCTCTGGGTGGTTCCTGGGATACTGCACTTCCAAAAGAATAAGACATGGAAAGAGTTGGCCAGAGTTAAACAAAACAAAACAAAACAAAACAAAACAAAAAAACCAACCTGAAGAGAGGGAGTAGAAATGATTAAGCAAAACAAAACAAAAACTGAAAGTGAGTGAAAATGGAATATCCATGAATTAAAAGCAGTACACACGGAAACAGAGCATCTCTCAAGTTAGAGCCCTGGCATTGACTACCTTGACTCATTGGCTACAATCAGCCTTGACTGAGCTCCTTTGTTCACCTCTAAACTAATCACTATGGCTCCAGGGATGTGATGCTGTAATTGATCAGGCTTGGATCACTTGACCACCTGTGGTGCTGTGGAAATGATAAACACCATCCCACTGAGATTATGGAAGGGGCAGTTCCACGTGGAAATCAGGATGCAAAAGACAAGTGAATGAAAGTCAGACAGATAACAACAGAAAATATCCAGACTAGAGTTCCCTTTAAAGTGGCCACTATGTAGAATCCAAAATCCTTTAATGACATATTTCTAAGTGAAACATTTTTGCCTAAGATAAGCATTTCTGTAAGATTTATTAAAAAATACGGCTTTTCTCTATGTTGGAAATTTCACACTAACAGGAATAGTTCTGAAACACTGAAAATCTTAGAAACCTGTAGGATATCTGTAATAATACTGAGAAAGTAAGGATTGAATATTATGAGATTGTGAAAATTTCAGTTTTGGTTTTTTTGTTATATGTCCTTATTATAGACTCAGGATTTCCTTTGGAGTTCATTAATGTAAATAATTTCAAAATTATTTACATTAATAATTTTTATGAAACTGTAATTTTTGTGAAACTATCAGCCCTGGTCTCTTTGAATTTGTCATATTCTACAACTCTCTCAAAGATGCAGCTATAAAGAAAGAAGCAACTGCTTGGGGTGACTAGTTGACCATCCCAGAATGGTTTCTTGAATCGTTTTGGCCCCTTACAAGAAGTTTCTTTAAAAAAACAAAAGTATGTATTGTGCTGTTTCAGACTAGGGTTGAAAGTGTTCATATCCTTCTCCCACTTTTTGATGGGGTTGTTTGTTTTTTTCTTGTAAATTTGTTTGAGTTCATTGTAGATTCTGGATATTAGCCCTTTGTCAGACGAGTAGATTGCAAAAATTTTCTCCCATTTTGTAGGTTGCCTTTTCACTCTGATGGTAGTTTCTTTTGCTGTGCAGAAGCTCTTTAGTTTAATGAGATCCCATTTGTCAATTTTGGCTTTTGTTGCCGTTGCTTTTGGTGTTTTAGACATGAAGTCCTTGCCCATGCCTATGTCCTGAATGGTATTGCCTAGGTTTTCTTCTAGGGTTTTTATGGTTTTAGGTCTAACATGTAATACTGGGTATATACCCAAAGGATTATAAATCATGCTGCTATAAAGACACATGCACATGTATGTTTATTGCGGCACTATTCACAATAGCAAAGACTTGGAACCAACCCAAATGTCCAACAACGATAGACTGGATTAAGAAAATGTGGCACATATGCACCATGGAATACTATGCAGCCATAAAAAATGAAGAGTTCACGTCCTTTGTAGGGACATGGATGAAACTGGAAACCATCATTCTCAGCAAACTATCGCAAGGACAAAAAACCAAACACCACATGTTCTCACTCATAGGTGGGAAGTGAACAATGAGAACACATGGACACAGGAAGGGGAACATCACACTCTGGGGACTGTTGTGGGGTGGGGGGAGGGGGGAGGGACAATATTAGGAGATATACCTAATGCTAAATGATGAGTTAATAGGTGCAGCACACCAACATGGCACATGTATACATATGTAACAAACCTGCACATTGTGCACATGTACCCTAAAACTTAAAGTATAATAAAAAAAAAGTGTGATTTTTCTCATCACACTCTTCATAATCCTTTCAGAGAATTTTGATGCAGAAATAACTTATTAATTTGGAAATCTTCCCTCACACCTAGGAAATACATCTCACTCTGAGATGAAGATGGATGGTTACAATAAAAATTAAGTGCATGTACGGTAAATGGGCATTGTTGGATAAATGCAGTGATGGAAGAAAATAAGATGGTGGTCATGCCATTTCTACCTGACTTCCTTTTCTCCAACTTGATGATACTCTACCTTCAGAAACAGGTGAACAGGCCATCCATTATATTCTTTTCTTTGTAGTAACTTTTATTGGTTTGAATTACCATATGTTGTTCACTTGTAATGTGCAGTGTTTGAGTTGAAAGAGGCATAACTAATATTACATCTTCTTTTTTTTCAAGGAACCTTTGTTCTTAAAGACAGGAAGTCGTAAACTCTCCAATAGCAAATTTTATTAACTCATAGGCAATACTATAAATGATGGTACTCTATTGAGTCAATGCCTTCAACATGAATCAGGAGATTAACTTTTGCAGCAAACTGTCAATCTTTACTCCTAAATTATGGTAAGTAGTTAAGTTTTTTTGTTTTGGCTTTGAAGTTGAATGATTCTCTTTGCTCAGTTGTGTCAGTCAGAAAAGGGGATTCTTCTTCTCAGCTGAGCTCTGCATGTTTTTCTTTAACAAATTATCATCTCCCCCCACCCCTGACTATGTCATTACATTGTTGTTATTAACATTCATCAATTTCTAAATATTTCTCTAAAGTTCTGAGGGATTTGGCAGTTTAAACTGTACGCCATTATTGACAATATTAAATAAAACTTTCTGAAAACCCTTCTGCAGGCTTTCGTGTGGGTTTCTGTCAGATTTGCAGTAAAATGTCATATTTGCATCTTTTTTTGAGAGAGAGAGAAAGAGAGGACAAGAGAGATGGTGTTCTGAGTCACTTGCTGAAGCTTTCTGTACACATTTTTAGACGAAAAACTATGGTCTAGGAAAGAAGAAAAAATCAATTTCTTAGAAGCATTCTATGATATCCAGTCAACTGGTATATGAGCCTAAGTGCACATGATAGTTGCCCAAGAAAATTCATTGCTGCCTTATTTGTATCAGCTAAAAAACAAAAACAGAAATAACCTCAATTCGTAAATCAATGAAAAGTTAAATAAACTATGACATAGTGTAATGTTATATAGTATTTAAAGTAGATTTACCTGAACTCAGTTAAAATGAGGCTCAGGAAAATATTATTAGGAATAAAAAAGCAATTGCACAACATTTGATATAGTGTAATCATTTTTTCTGTAAAATATATGTCTTCATGTCTTCACATATATGAATGTATACAAACAGTTAACTATAGTTACCTCCGAGCAGTGAGGCTGTTGGGTAATGAATAGGGAGAACTTTGCTGTTATCTTGACATACCCATGCATTAAAAAAATGATGAGGATGTGTATTATAAAATGTATATGCACAAAAGAAAATAGGTTATCAAGCACTTTCATTTTACAAGTGAGAGAATGGAGCATGGAGAAATTAAATGACTTTCTCATGGTAACAGAGCTCATTAGAGTCAGAATTTGAATTCAGAACTTTAGACTTCAACTTCTGTATGATTATTCCTCTACCAGATCAGTCCTCTTTAATGGATCAGAAAAAAAATTTTTAATCATGAATGCCTGCATCTTTGAAATACAGTAAAAATAACCCCTCCTGCCCTCAAACCTTGGAATTTAAATTTTAGAAGTTCAGATCTTGCTTTTCCTCAAGATATCTATCTATAAATGCGCTTTTGTATATGACTTGGAATTAAATGTTTCTCTTTAGTTTTCAAATGAGTTTTATTATCATCTGATAAGTAGGCTAACCCTAGTGCAGGGAATAAATATCTTAATTAACTGATGAGTGGTCAAATCAATCTACAAAATTAAGAGGAGGAGGGCAAAGGGGCAGGAGGGAAGGCTGCCTTCTATGCTGCTTTGTGTAATAATCTGATCAACCAACATTAGCAAAAGTCTCCATGGCTCAGCTCTTCCAACAAAGGTGTTCATTGTAGTGATAACCAGGAATCAACCTCACAAAACCATCTATCCAGGTGGGCTTTGAATTGAGCTCTGTTTCTTCTACTTTAACTTGGTCTCATTCATTTCTTCCTCCCTGGCTACCCATAAAAAGTTGCTCTGGAGAAATGCTCTGGCACCTAAACTCACCCTGTGGAGTACTTTATTCATTGTTTTCTTGTAGTCCTCTTTAAATTGCAGACATTTAAACTTATTAAGCTGTGGTATTCTATTTCTATCTGGGGGTGGGATCTGAGTTAACGGAATGCTGAGGAACAAACATTGTTAGGGGTGTAGAAAGAGCATGATCAGAGGAATAGGGAGATTCTGAGCTAAATTTCAATATCAGCTAATATTCAGTATCAGCTTATCATCATCAGTCACCACCATGATCAATCTAGACCTTGTTAACTTCAGAGATACCATTTACTGGGCATTGACTAGGAGCCAGGCAGTAGGGTAGGCATTTTACAGGAACTTAGGCCTCATTACAATCTGTTGGGGGCATATACTGTTATTATTCCCATTTGTATATAAGGAGATTAAAGCCAATAAAGCTTCGACTGGTTCAAGGTCACATTGGCTAAGGACTGCATTGCTTGTTTTACAGGAAAATTGTCTTCTCTCAGAATTCAATCTTTGTGTAGGAAAACAAGCCAGGGGACTATAACAAGATATTCAACACAGAAGTGGGATCTTCCAACACTTCTTTCCCCCAGTGGATTCAGCTTGTTAGTATAGAGGGAAACTCTTTTACTTTTTGAAAATATCTATTGATTTCCTTGTGTGGGAAAATTTACAATTTATATGCTTCAGATGCCATTGAACCATTCACTGCTTTGTTACTTCGTCATGGGTAGCAAAGATGTTTGTGAAAGGAAGGCCAAGTGGCATCCTCATTTGGCCTCATTTGTGCAATAGATAACTGTTATCTTGGCACTGAGAAGGATGCCCCAAAGCCACTTGAAAGATGAAAGGGCCTATCTTGAAATAAGGTTTGCTGGAAGATCACAACCCAAGCATCTAAAATGTTAGTTCAGAAAAAGGATGGCAAAGAACTTCCAGAGTCTTCAAATAGGAATTTCTTATTAGAATTTTAACAGCATGAAATTATCCTTGCTCCACCATTGGAAACTGCCTTTTCTTATAGGAAGTAGGTAAAATTTTCCTATCCCTTGGTTATGGACTTCAAAGATATGCAAGGATCAGTTTTTTTGTTGTTGTTGTTGTTTTTTTTTTTTGGTCATTTTGCCCAGCTTTGGTATCTGGGTGTTCCTGCTGAATTCTATAGTCCAAATTCTTGTCTACAGCTCAAGGCTGATCTGAATATAAATGGCAGGTTTGTCCTACCTCAGATGCTTATTAAAATGTAATTCAGCAATTAGCTGAATCAAGGAAAGGAACATAGTACACTTTTATTCTGTCTCAAAGCTTGCCCATATCTAAGCTGAGAATCTCGGTTTGCTCCCATCACATTGAAGCAGCTGTTGGTTAGGGTGCCTAGGTTATAAATATAGAAGGAGCAAGTGCTGTGCTTTGGAGATATCTGAAGGAAAATAACTTCTGCTACCTTCTGCTAACAGCACCAATTTTGGAAGTGATAAGGATAGATTCCCTGGGGGCCATCAGCTGCTCTGTAACACATCCTGAAATATAAGAATTATATTGAAACGTTGCTATTTCATATAGCAGTTTACACACATTTTTAGATTTAACCTTGAAAGTTGAATAGAAAGGGCTATTAAGAAAAAAAAAAACAAAAAACTTAGCCCCTACAAAATCCATACTGCATAATGTATGTATCGATACTATTGGTGAGACTTTTTCTTCCTCCAGTGAATTAGAGAGAATCCCTGAGATATTGACATCACACTAAAGGGTTAAGTTTTTAGGGCAAGCATGAAAGAGATTAATTTTTCTCAGCACTTTGCTTCATCTCTGGAAGTTGCCACAACATGCCTCACTTTGGTAGCACAGCTATGTTGACATCCTTTGGGTGTAGAAAAAGTAGTAAAAACAGGGAATCTCCCCTTCTCACTCTCACTAGTGAGTATCATGAAGAAACATAATAATGGATTTGCATGCTTAGTATTCTAAGGACATTACTTCCAATACTACTTGGATCTTAATTGATAGTAAGGAAATGGAAAATAAACTTATAAAGAATGTGCTGCATCACTTAAAAATATTTCAAGTACTTTAAATTGGCAAATTAATTTTTCTTTGTTTTTTAGAATTGACAACTACTTCATCAATGCCCAATTCTTATTAAGTGCATTTTCTACTGGCTCAAGCCTTTCTTTGATTGCTCTTTTCAGAATTCTGCAGTAAGAATCTCAATAAATAAATAAATAAATAAATAAATAAATAAATAAATGCATTGGGCTGACTTCTAGAATGGTTGAGTAAGGATCTCTGAAAATTCACTTCTTCATAAAAGAAATGAAGAAATAAGAACACTTGCAAACAAACAAATAAACAAATAAAACCAACCAACCAACCAAACAAACAAAAAACCTGTCAAAATCAACTTTTGAAGAACTCTAGAAATAACCAAAGGCTTACAACAATCTGAGGACTGTTTATTTAAGAAAAATAACTGAAACTTTGTAAGAACAATTAGATTTATAGCATTTTAAAATTTATAATTCTTTCCTCTTCCCCAGCCATAGTAGCCTTGAAAACCATCAGGATTACAGTTATGATTGCTGTGAAAAGCAGTAGCCTATCAGCCACTGGAAGGGAAAAAATAGGTTTGGAGTTTTTCTAAAGCCTGATCTCCAGAGAATTTCCACTATTTGTCTTGTCTGAAAGCTTGCTGAAAAGCTCCATTCTCAGGGCTTGTTTTTATTTGACTTGATTCAGAACTCACTCTGTATGAATAGTGTTATCTTCAAGATACTTGTTGAAAACAATTGGCAGCAAATGTTTAATATTACAGCTGTCTGAGGTGCCATTACCAGTTGGGGCTAACAAGAGGTTGACCAAAAAACTTAAATGGAAAAACTGAGGAAATGAGACATTTGCAGGAGTCTTTGAAGGGCTCTGACATATTCCTGGGACTCTAAAAAGCCACACAAATTCTATATAAAAAATCATAGTGAATCCACAAAAGAATTATTGGAGTTAATAAAGAAGTTCAGTAAAGTTGCAGGACACAAGATCAATACACAAAACTCATTTGTATACACCAGCAATGGACAAATTGAAAATGAAATCAAGAAAGAAATTCTCTCTACAATAGCACAAAAAGGAATAAAATACTTAGGAGGAATAAATTTCACAAAAGAATTGTGAGATTTGGCACTGAAAACTAAACACCATTTCAGTGAAGTTAAGATATACCTAAATAAGTGGGAAGACATTCCATGTTTATAGATTGGAAGAATTAATACTGTTAAAATGGCAATACTCCCCAAATTGGTCTACATATTCGATGCAATCTCTTTCAAATCCAAGCTGCCCTTCTTTGCATAAATGGAAAAGCAAATCCTGAAGTTCATGTGGAAATGCAAGGGGCCCAGAATAACCAAACCAATCTTGAAAAAGCAGAACGAAGTTGTAGGCTTTGCACTTTCTGATTTTGAATCTTCCTATGAATTTATATTAATCACGATGATATAGTACTGCCATAAAGATAGACAAATAAGACAAGTACATGAATAATGTAGAATCAAAAGCCTAGGAAAAAACCCTAGCATTTATAATTAATTGATTTTTGCCAAGAGTGTCAATTTAATAAGAAAAACAGTCTTTCATCAAATGATGCTGAGGCAACTGGATACCCACATGCAATAGAATGAAGTTGTTCTCCCTACTTCACATGATATACAAAAATTAACTTGCAACAGATCATAAATTTAAATGTAAGAACCAAAATTAATTTTTTGTGACATTGGATTAGATATGGTTTCTTAGAAATAACACCAATGACATAAGCAACAGAAAAAGAAATTGGATGCCATCAAAATTAAAAACTTTTGTGCTTCAAAGGACACCATCAATAAAATTAAAAGACAACCCAGATAATGGAGAATATATTTTCAAATCACATATTTGATAAGGGTCTAGTATCTAGAATATTTGAAGAACTTTTTACAACTCAACAATAAAAAGAAACATCTAATTTAAAAATGGAAAAAGGATTTGAATAGATCTTCCTCCAAAAAAGATATATAAATAGCCAAAAAGCACATTAAAAGATGTTCCACATCATTATTCGTTAGGGAAATGTAAGTCAATGCCACGTGAGATATCATTTCACATTTATTAGGATGGCTATATCAAAAAGACAAAAATAACAAGTGTTGTGAGGATGTGGAGAAATTGGAACCCTCATACATTGCTGGTGGGAATGCAAAATGGTACAACCATTTTGAAGACGGTTTGGAAGTTCCTCAAAAATTCAAGATAGAGGTACCATATGACCCAGAAATTCCAACTTTAGGTATAGACCCTAAAGAATTAAAAACATATGTTCACATAAAAACTTTTGCATGAATGTTCATAGAATTAATAACAGCCAAAAGGTGGAAACAACACAAATGTCCCTCAATTGATGAATGAATGGATACACAAAATATGGTATGAACATACAATAGTATTATTTAGCCAAACAAAGAAGTAAATACTTCTATCTTCTACAACATGGATGAACCTTGAATAAGGGAAAGGAGTCCTTCATAAAAGGCTGCATATTGTGGCATTCCATTTATATGAATTGTCCAGAATCGGCTAATTTATAGAGACAGAGATGGGTTAGTTGTTGCTAGGGGCTGGATGAAGGAGGAGGTGGGGAATGGCTGCTAACAGGCATGGGGATTCTTTTTGGGATAATGACAATGTTCTGGAATTAGATAGTGGTGATGTTGCACACCTTTGTGAATATGCTGAAAACGCAGAATTGTATACTTTAACAAGATGGATTTTATGGTATGCGCATTATATCTCAACAAAGCTGTTATTAAATGAAGAAAAAAAAAAAAGATGAAGGCATTCCCCCAGCTGTTCTCAATTGCTGTTCTCAGGACTTTGTGGATGAATGACTCAGCAGAACTGAGAACTTTTTTATTTTATGTTATTTTATTTATTTATTTATTTATTTATTTATTTATTTATTTTGAGGCAGAGTCTTGCTCTGTCGCCCAGGCTGGAGTGCAGTGGCATGATCTCAGCTCCCTGCAACCTTGGCCTCCTGGGTTCGAGCTATTATCCTGCCTCAGCCTCCTGAGTAGCTGAGGTTACAGGCACCCGCCACCACACCTGGCTAATTTTTGTATTTTTAGTAGAGTTTCGCCATGTTGGCCAGGCTGGTCTGGAATTTTTGACCTCAGATGATCCACCTGTCGTGGCCCCCCAAAGTGCTGGGATTACAGGTGTGAACCACTGCACCTGGCCATTTCTTTTATTTTTTAAATAGCAAGACTATTTTGCCACACAGAAAACATATATTAAACAAAATATATTAATCACATATCACTGTTTTAATCTAGATAAATAAATAGACTTCTTCACAGACACCATATGGAGATGGGATTCACCTACAAATATAGTCAAAATACTGTAGTAATTTCACATTGAGCTTGGGTTGGCAGAGAAAAAAAGAAGGAGAAGTTAGGCAGAATAATTCAGGCCTGATGATTCTCCTCTTGATCAACAATAAAAAGCCTGTCTTAGATTCTTAACCATCTAGCCTGGTTCTCTCTACTGATTATCTTCAACAGATAATAGTTTGTCTGCCAAGTACTGGTAATTATTTTAGATTGTGAGATTTTACTGTGATTAAGTGAGTTAAAATCTGTCTCCCTGGCATCCTAAATAAAGCCTATACCTCTCAGAGTTCAAGCAATCTTTTTTTCTTAAGATGGAGAATGGTTAAAAAGAGATTGATCTCTGCTTGTAAAAAACAACAACCCTACCTCCCACCCCCACCGCCACCACCAAACACACACACACAAACCCCTCTGACTCTTCTAGCTAGTGTCACAATAAAAGATGACAATCAACAAAAGATTGAACCTTTTGGCAATGGAGATGGCTTTAAACCTGAACAATTCTGTTGAGGTTTTTATTGGTCTAGTCTGTTCTTTTCCAGGTAAACATCTTTGTTTATTTAATGCACACATTTTATTCTAACATTCTAATGCTAGTGTTTTATTTCTATCCCCCTGGACCTAAGAATACATTATGAAAAGATAGTATCCTGCCAAGATTTCTTTGTTTTTTTTTTTTTTTTTTTTTTTTTTTTTTTTTTTAGACAGAGTCTTGCTCTGTCACCAGGCTGGAGTGCAGTGGTGTGATCTTGGCTCACTGCAACCTCCACCTCCTGGGTTCAAGCGGTTGTCCTGCCTCAGCCTCCCAAATAGCTGGGACTACAGGTGCATATCACCATGCCCATCTAATTTTTGTATTTTCATCACTGAAAAGGAGGCACACAAGAAATTTCAAGTTGGAGTTTCATGATTTTTGTTTTTAGTGTGTTCATAGGCATAAATATTTATATTTTGCTCTGCATTTACTAACTTAAATCTTGCATGCTTATGTAATCTTGATATAACCAAGGTGGTACACCTGAGGAACTGTAATTGTAAAATTGGATTGTAATTTAAATATTCCATGGAAGCAAACTAAGGATATTGTTCATCTTATGGATTGACAAGTTATTTCAGGGAGAGGTTGAAACAAGCAAAACTCTTCCCCTTGGTGAACCTTTTTTGGCCACTTGACAATTTTTCTACTTTGGACATATTTATCATAGGTTTGTAACAAGAAGGCAAAGAGGAAGGCTTTGAACTGTCATCTGCAAACTGAATTACCTGATGTCATTTATACATCTTATGCAATCTGGGGGCAGAACTTGTTTATTTAGATCTGATTTATACTGTGGAATTCCCATGTGGATATGAATATGGTAATATTGAAGGGTAATTTAGATTTTCTGTTGCTATTTCCTAGTGACTAGTTTTGCAAAAGAATGCATATAAATTAGAAATTAGAAGGAACCATGTCTTTAGAATTTTGTGCTTATATTAGTGATGGAAGCAGCCTGGCATTGTTAAAAAACAGTTGAAGGATCTGAAAATGTTTCCAAATAAAGTGGAAAGGTATTGTCCCAGTCCTTCTCAGTGACATGACTCCTAAAAGAATAAATTAGTAGGAAATTGGGACTGGCTTAATTTTGGAAGAGTTACATCCAAAATGGAAGTGAGTTTTTAGGTCTTGGTCAGAATCTACTTAATCTCTGAAAGTTTTGGGAATTAAATCCAGAAATTTCAGGGAAATAGACCCTCAGCATGCTAGCATGCATGGCAGCACCCTCATGTCCCATGCATGGTGGACATCATGAATGAAACAGGACAAACTTTCGTGCTAAACCCTGAGACAAAGTATGATAGCCAGCCTCCAAGATCTTCCCCAATGGTCCTAGCCTCTCTCATGTATCCATACCCTTGTATAGTTCCATCCCATATTGTATGAGCCTGGCCTATTTGACCAATAGAGTCCTGCAGAAATGACTGTGTGTGACTTCCAAGGCTAAGTCATAAAAGATATCATGACTACTGCCTTGCTCTTGTGGATCGTGTCCTCTGGTGGAAGCCAGTTGCCCTGTCAGGAAGACCCTTAAGCAACCCTGTGGAGAAACTCACATGGTAAGGCCAACTGCTAACAGCCAATACCAACTTACCAGTCACCTGAGTGAACCATCTTGGAAGTAGATCCATCAGCCCTAATCATGCCTTCAACTGATGGCAACCTCATGAGGGTCCTAGAGCCAGAGCCTCTCAGCCAAGCTTCTCCTAATTTCCTGACCTATAGAAACTACAAGAGGTTATAAATGTATATTGTTTTAAGCTGCTAAATTTGAAGATAATTTTTTACATTGCAATAGATACCTAATGTGTAGTGTTTGAAAGGTGATTCCCAGAAGTTTAAATGAGTGAGGAAAATGAGACAGGGAAGACAGAAGTCAATATGTTGATGAGTGAGTTACTGCTATAGACAAATGGGTTCAATCCCACTGGGGATCCTGCGATGGTTGTATAGGATGCACCTGAGAACAATGCCCATGAGGGAAGGGGACGCTTGCTTATTTTCCCAGTGATTCCCATTTCTTCACTGGATAAAGGTTTCTTCTGGAAGCATTAAATCCTTAGTATTTGCAGGCTGCCTTGCCCTTGGATTTCCAAGGAATCAGAAAATCCTTAGCCTGAAGAGCAGAAAGTTGCAGGTGGTGGAAACAGGAAGCTACCCTAATGCAAAAGAACTGTCCACAGAGCCCAGAATTGAGCTCAGGGGTGAAGTTGGACTGAGTGAAGGATGGGTTGGATGATGGGTGGCACTTGGGTAATGCCTGCCACATAACTTCGTAGAATTTGTCATTGCCACACTTTGAGAAGTCACTCCCAATCAATTAGAGTTGGAGTTTGAGATAATGTTCATTTGTCTTCTTCAGTTGATAATGTACTCCCCACTCTTTGTTCTGGCCGCTCCACTCAACACCACTTTCCACCTGGTGAATTCTCGTTTAATTCACAAAGGTCAAAGGGTACCCACTCCATGAACCTTTCCTAATTATGCCTCCTTAGCCTGGCTAAGTTAGCTTCCCTTTCTTCTGATTCTCTGTTTTCAATAGTTACATGGATTTTCACTGTTTCTTGATGTGTTTGTCTCCCACCTGTGGGTGAGCCTTTGCTCATCTTTGTATTCTCAATGTCTGGTATGTATTAGGCCCTCAAAAAATGTCAGCTGCTGGTCATAGGTGGAAGCTAAGAAAAGCTGATCTCATAGAAGCAAAAAGTAGAACAGAGAATACTGGAGGCTGGGAAGGGTAAGGGGAAGGGAGGGACAGGGAGCCATTTGCTAAAGTGGCAAAATGACAGCTAGCTAGGAGGAATTAGTTCTAGTGTTCTATAGCACTGTAGGATGACTAGAGTTAACAATAATATATAGTTTCAAATAGCTGGAAGGAGGATATTGAATGTTCCTAACACAAAGAAATGATAAATATTGAAGATGATGGATATGCTAATTACCCTGATATGATCACTACACATTATATGAATTGAAACACTATGTATCCCATAAATCTGTATAATTATTATATGTCAATTAAACAAATGAAAAAAATTTAAGAAAGAAAAAAATGTGAGCTGAAAGCCAAACTAGAGGAGTTGGGGAAATGTCTAAACCGCAGTGTTCTACAATATTCTCTCAGTTTATTTTCCCTACAGAGGTACTCATAGATGTTTTATTATGGTTAAAAGAAAACTATTTACATCCTTCAGGATTACCTGGATTTCTCTGTATAGCAGTAAGCCAACTGAGAATGAAGATTTGCTAAACTGACCAGGTTTGAGAAGATGTAATATTAAGCCTCAGGCCATCCAATACCTGAATTAACTTACCATATGTACTTTTCAATCTGTTCTATCTTATCTTGGTAGAGAAACTTTTGCACTTAAAAAAAAAGAAAGATTCTCCCAGGCAAACGCGAAATGGATATGTTGCCATGTTAACTGCGGTGCATGGTGCGTGAGATTTGGTTCCTATTAAAGTTCGAAGAATGAGGTTTACATCTGAAGGGAAAAAGTGACCAGCAGCATTTCAGAGCTGGCATTGTTTCGAAAAATGCCCAGGAAACAATCCCATCCCCAAACATTAACAGATGTCGTTCTCTTGTCCTGGATCGACCCGGGGCCCTTACCCATGGTTCACTTGTGATTTAACCAGCGTGGATTAAGTCATCTTTCCCTTCAGGGCAGGACAAGCAGAGAGAAGTTTCATTTTGGCTCATTTTGTTTTGTTTTTACCCCCTCTGAGCCATTCCATGGCTTATGTTGGGGGCATCGAACAGTTGCTGGACCCGGAGAATCCCTTGTTCTCAGATGCCAAGAGTTAAATGGATTCAGTGCATTGTCCAGGGGGCGTTATGAAAGGTGCTAACAGATGCGGATTTCAGCTTTGTCATTAAAATGCTTCTCAAATGCCACCTGATGTCCCTGGGTTAGAGGTTTTCTTTCAGCCTTTTCTCATTACATTTTAGCTGTGTTTTGTGAACTAAACCTTTGAAGAAACTTGAGAGCTATTTTGGAAACCCAAGAATTAGAAAGCATGAAATGTCTATAGCTCCGCAATATGTGTGTGACCTTATTCCCCATGCCTGTGGTGCAGGGAAGGCAAAAGCAGATGCTAAGTGTTTTTCTGTGCTCTGAAAATATCATATTCCTTAAAAAATTTACCATTAATTATATTACAATGATCTATACACAATAATTTCCACTGCAGTCTTTGTAGAAAATCCTTAAAATTGGGTGCTAAAAAGATTCATACCATGTTTGGATCATAATAATGTCTGGGACTTTTGAATGCTTTTATTTTTCCTAAAGGTGTACATAATAAATCTAATAATAAGCACCCAAATGCTCTTTCTTCTTTTTTTGAGATGGAGTCTCGCTCTGTCACCCAGGCTGGAGTGCAGTGGCTTGATCTTGGCTCACTGCAAGCTCTGCCTCCCAGGTTCACGCCATTCTCTTGCCTCAGCCTCCCAAGTAGCTGGGACTACAGGTGCCCGCCACCACGCCCGGCTAATTTTTTGTATTTTTAGTAGAGACCGGGTATCACTGTGTTAGCCAGTACGGTCTGGATCTCCTGACCTTGTGATTCGCCTGCCTCGGCCTCCCAAATTTTTTTCTTCTTATAGTTACCTGTAGTAAAGACAAAGACTAAATGCCAGTATCAGGCTCAGGATTTACATTATTAGAAGTGGTTTGGGACCCATCTAACTGCAAGTAAAATAGAAATCTTTTAATTCAGCTGATTTAATTTCACTTCAGCTCTAGTGGCACAATCGAGTTGTGCTAGGGTCTGATTCAATTAGGATTGTAAGCAATTTCTGGCTATTCACAGCAGAAAAGCAGTGTCGTGTGTATCTCCGAGGATGCCCTTTACACAAATAATCCCGCTTTCACCAATTAGGAAATGACCTATTATAGGCCTGAAATGTCAAGGATATGTCTAGTATTTGTTGGCCAAGCATCCCATCTCCTTTCCTTGGAGAACCACCCATTTCCCACTCCCACCCTCCCCACTACCCTAAGCCCCAGATGGGGATAATTCTATTTTGAGGGTCCAGGGGTGTGTTCAAGACTCAGGCCAAGACAATTCAGGATCAATTTTCCCTGATTGCAGTGATTTGGTTCAGGGATGGGCACCTGTATTAAATTAGGCCCATCAAGAGCTTTCCGAGGAGTTTTGCTGGAATTATCAGACAAGAGTTCCACTTGTCTTCAGACTGAGATTTTAATAAACTTTCCATTCAGAATTGTAAGTGGCCACTTTTGGCACCAAATGGAGAGAACCCACTGTCAAAATTAAGAAATCCAGAGGAGAGAGGAGCCAAGGAAAGATGAGAGGGTTATTTCGAGGAACTGACTTTAGCCTTCCCTGTTATATGAGCCAGTAAGTCCTCCTTTTGTTGTTGTTTTGGCTCTAGAAGTTGGAATCTAAACTAATATACAGAACTACCTTGGAGATCCTTGGCAGGGTGAATGGAGTGTGACCTCCTGTACACGTGACATGGTCCTGGGAGGTGAGGTGGGGCTTTCCACAAAGACATGACCTGCTCTGGCTGTCACTCCAATTTTTTCACTTGAATACCCTAATTTTAGGCAGTTGTCTTTTTTTTTTTTTTTTTTGCCCATTTTTGGGGGGTGGAGGAAGCCAGAATGAATGCAGGACAGGTACATGGGTTCTCATCCTTGCTCTGCACTAACCCGTGACTTTGTGCAAATCCTTTCCAGTGCCACAGCCACTGGCTTCCCCTCTGTGGATGGCAGTTTCTTTGATGTTGAACCTATGTTGGTAAAGTTTAAACTCCTCTGAGGCACCCTCGCATTTCTGGGAGGAATTCACCTTAGGAAATAGAGATCAAGTCATCCCAATTCCGGCTCTTTACCACATTTCCCTCCCTGTTCAACCTGCAAGTAATCTTTTACCTATTTTATGTTTAAGATTGCACTTGAAAAAGGAAAAAAAAGTCCCTTTTAAAAAAATGTTTGAAAACCACTGAAGAGGTCTCTAACCTTCCTTTCAGCTTGTTTCTCTGACTCAAGATACTAATCCCTGAGAACATTATGTTGAAAGTGTCAGAGCCTGGTCTGCACCTGAGCTGGGCTAAGCCTCTTTATAGATCCTCAGGCCCTATTGATGCAATCAGCCAAAAGCATTATGTTGCCCTTTTTCCTTTTTAAAGGGTGGGTTTGCTTTCTCAGTAATTCTAAGGATATTTAAATCCCTGACCTTCTTTGATAAACAGTGTATTGTATTTGTTTCTTATTAAGGTGAATGGTTTACACAATTTAAAAATTATATAAATAGTACTTGCTCATTATAGAGATTTTTAAAAGTCAGAAATTAAGAAAAAAAAAATCCATAGTCTCATTATCCAAAGAGAAGCCAGTCTTCTGCTGAAGTCTCCCTGATAGCTTTCCACTGCCTTTGGGAGCAAATTTCCTTGCCTGGGGCTGACCCAGCATAGTTATAACCCTTGCCTGTTCCCCTTTTGCATTTAATGTCTTCTCTGACTTCTTTTAGTCCACTGAAAGGGCTCACTTGCTTTTACCACTAGATCTTTGTGCCTCCTGTTACCACCTTCTCCATCCTGCTGGTTCCTCCTTGAGTTGCAGATCTCAGCTAAGATGGCTCTACCTCTGGGAAAACTTTTTTCCCAACAGGGGGTCTGATAGACACTTGCTTTCAACATGTCTTCTCTTTTCCTGAGCATTTACCACAAGTTAGTATTGTTACTGGTTTATTTACCTATGTCTCCTCTGTAGCTCCATGATAAGAAAAACTAGTTGAATTGTTTTCCCTATTATTACTGCCAGTGCTTAGTCCCCATCTGATACAGTTACTCAGTGTAGATTGGCTCAATGAATCAGTGTTGTTTAACCACTGAATTGTTCAGTATATTTCTTTTGTCCTATTTTCCTCATTATTTTTAAACATAGTTTGTGCCAACGGTTGAAGTGTTGGTTGTGCTCTGGATGTTCTGTTAAACAATTCGTGCAGCATGTGAGAGCCTTCTCTCCTTCTCAATTGTTGTCTCTTCCATGCCAAGGCATTAATATTATTTATGTGCCCCCTTCTCTGTGCCAGACACTGTGCTGGGTGCTTGTCCATACACCAGCTCTGGTGTATCATCTGGGGCAATGCATAACAGGGAGACTTTATCGTTCTCATCTCTACATTAGAAATTGGAGCCTTTTAGAAGTTAAATAACTTACCCAAGGACACCCAACTGTCGAGCATCTATATTGAGATCTGAACTGGGATTCAGATATTTCTGAATTAAAGGTATCACTTTACCTCTTGTCTTTTTTTCATTCAGGTTGCTATAACAACATACCATAAACTGGGTGGCTTATAACCAATGGAAATTTATTTTTCATAGTTCTGGAGACTAGAACGTCCAAGATCAAGACACCTGCAGATTTGGTGTCTGATGCGGGCTTTCTGGTTTCTAGATGGTTCCTTCTTGCTGTGTCCTCACATGATGGAAGGGGCAAGGTGACTCTCTGGAGTTTCTTTTATAAGAACACTAATCTCATTCATGATAGTAGAGCCCTTTTAACATATTTTGGGGAAATATAACATTTAAAATGTAACACCCCTTTGTTTCCTGGCCTGTGAACTCAGGCCAATCTAAAAGGAAGTTTTGTTAGTCTCTATTGAAGTTTTCACTGGGCCACAAAGTAAAGAACTTTAAAAAAGTAACATCTTCTCCTAATTCAATCTGCTAACCAGAGGGTAAAGTGACATAGTACAAATGCAATCATAGGTAAAAGATTAACCTATTTTAATATGGAAGGTCTTTTTTGTTGCTGCTTTGGAGGAGTTGACTTAGCCCATCTGGGAATGAGGTACTTTCCTGATATGCCAAGTAAGTACTTCCTCTCACTGGCAAGAGGTAGAAATGAAAGAATTCTATTTTAAAGATCAAGCCTTCCCTGTCCTCAAGGAAGTGACAACCAAATTTTTCCTTGACACATTTGGATTCTGTTTTAAATGAGGCACTGAAGGTTTCTAGTAGGCCAAAAAAGAAAACAGGATTAGGGGGTGGTGGATAGTAGAACGGTAGTCTGTGTGTGTGTGTTGGGAGAGGTGGCAGGGAAGCACAAAGAAAGGAAACTAAAGCCTGTCGCTCTGGGAAGAAGGGATTCGAAGTGACTAGGCTCTGCTTAGAAGGTGCCTGGTGAATTGCCCTGAGAAGAAGCACTGGGTCGAGAATTTATCAATACACTTATACAAATTTAGAAAATAAACATGACCTCTGCAAGAGCTCCACCCAATTGACAATCCAATATTCACACCAAGGTTCTCTAACTACTCTTAGCATGACTATCTAGCACGAACAACAACTGGGCCCAAGCCACAAGGCCTTTTTCTACCCTCATCTGAGGACATGGAGGAAGGTATGTATACCTTCCCGCATTGTTCCCAAGCTACTATAGATTTGAAGGGGCCCTTTGAAGCGGGATGGAGGTGAGCACTTTCTGTGTGTGGAATGGGGCTGAGCACTGGGGAGGTATGTCTCTGTATTAGTCAGGGTTCCCCAGAAAGATAGAGCCAATGGGATACATATATATATATATAAAATATATGGAGATGGGGAGATGGGGATATAGGTAGAGAGGTAGGGAGATAAGTAGGTAGACAGGTAGGGAGATAAGTAGGTAGACAGGTAGGGAGATAAGTAGGTAGAGAGGCAGGGAGATAGGTAGGGAGAGAAATATACACAGATGAGTGTGGATTTATTAGGGGAATTGGCTCATGCAATTATAGAGGCTGAGACATTCCATGACAGGTCATCTGCAAGCTGGAGACCCTGAAGTGGTAGCAGATTGGCTCAGTCCAAGTCCAAAGGCCTTAGAACCAGGGAAGCTGATGGTGTAACTCTCAGCCAAGTCCAGAGGCCTGAGAACCCAGTGGGCTGCTGGTTTAAGTCCTGGAGTTCAAAGGCTGGGGAGCCTGAAGTTGTTATCCAGGGACAGGAGAGGAGGACTATATCCCCGGCCAGCAGACAGATTGACACATTTGCCTTTTCTCTGCTTTTGTTCTCTCCAGGCACCCAGTAGATTGGATGGTGCCTGCCCACACTGAAAGCTATCTAGGATTGTACGCATTAGTTCCCCACTTACCTGCTATTTCAACCTGCAGATTTATATGATAGTGACTGGCACAGTGACTAGAGCTTCATTTAATTTATTGAATGGATTAATAAATTTGTACATGTATGCATGCATAAAAAGCAAAAAGTTATTCATCTATGAATACCATGATGAAACTGAGAAGCTTAGAATACTGTAGCGTGAAGGGTTATTATCTCTTATCTGAGAAGTACCCTAAATATTAATACAATACTGAGAACCAACATAGTGAACTGCCTCTCAATCCCCAGTGGTTGGGGGGGTGTTCGTGTAACTGAGCCAAGTCAGTTCTCTTGGTCAGGCAATGCACAGGGAGAGCCTGTCCTAGGTGGCCTCTGCAAGAGTGACAAACTCACTTCTCACTGCTGGGACATTACATGTACTGCTTCAATCCTCTATTTGAGTTAAGAAACTTAGGCAACCTTAGACAGTATCTAGCCTGGTCTCCCATTTAAATAATGAGTATATGGGGAGTGAGGTGATGTTACCAGTCTCCTAGCTAGAACCAAAATCCCTTTATCTTGCCTTTTCAGAATCCTTTCTCTATGACTTCTCCTTTCCTCTAAATCAGACTCATATGTTTCAAAGCTTTATGGGAACTTAGTAGGAAACATAAATGAGAGAAGCTATTATATATATGACAATAGGGAGTAGTGGTTAGTATGACAAACTACAGCACATGCCCCATCTAAAGGACAGACCTACATTTCAGCTCTAAGTGTTGCATAAGGGAGGACGTGTGCAGTGTGGACAAACCTGTTCCTTTTAGAAAAGTCTAAAATCTGAATATTTATGTGAAAAATTTCAACTTTTACATTTTGGCAGCAAAGTTTTAAAAAACTTGAAAATACCATATGGGCAGAATAGAACATGTATTCAAGACCTGCCCATGGGCTTTCACTGGTGACTTCTGTTCTATACCTTCCACTGAACTTGACCACAGAGTGAGGATATACAGGTATAAGTGGTGTGTCAAGCCATTAGATAGTAGTGACCCTCTCTTTACCAATGTCTGAAGGTAACCTTCTTTTAAAACATATACATTTGTGTGAATTTAAAGTTCTCACTCTTGTGCTACTGTCAGTCTCTTTGCACTTTGTTGAGTTGTATTTAGGATATGTAGGCTACTCTTAAATTTAAGGTATTTAGGGTATTCCTCAGAAAAAGGTGCAGTCACATTTATGTCCCTTAGCAAGCTGCAGAGTTAGTGGTCAGGAACACAATCTCTGGAAACTTCCTGCCTGGGTATGTGAACTTAGGCAAGTTACTCGATCTCTCCATGCCTTTGTTTCTTTATGTGTGAAACGAAGGTAATAACAGTAGTGCCTACTTTGTAGTGTTGTCACAAGGAGAAGCTAAGCTATACCTAAATTGCGTTAGAATAGTGCCAGGTAGTACCTAGGAAGCACACAGAGATTTTTGCTGTTACTTGGATTAATTTGTTAGTACTGCTAGTGAATTGTTCTTTTCCTTGAATCTATCCATGGATTGTGTCCTTCATGTGGATAATAGCTGAACAGATGTATGCACTGCTTTTTACAACATGTAGGCAGATAGGGGCTGAGAATAGTTAAACATAATCCCCAGGTCTTTTCATTTGGATATCCTGTTTTGGGGATCAGGAAGCCATCAGGCTGTGGAGACCTTGGCAAAATAGAAGGAATAGAATTGGGGTGGGGTGGGGTTGAAAACCTGCTGAGGTGGCTTCTGAAGTTCTGAGATAGGGCTCTGGATGGTTTTAAACTGGGATCTCTTTTAAGCTAGACTACTTCTGACCTTATTACCAATAGGCCATTAAAACCAGCAACCTCTGTTGCTCTGATTGGCTATTGGGCTATTCAGTGTTCTCAGAATTTCTACCAAGTTTTAATATCCTTGGTATCATTTTCTAATACTTCAGCTTTTTATTAACTTAAACTACATTATTGAATTTAGTAATTATCTTGGTCATTATCTTGTAATACACATATATCATCTTAAAGCATATGTTTTCTAGCTGATGGAATAGGCTGGAACCTCTCATGCAGGTGGAAAAACAAACCCTTTCTATATAGACAGGGTGTCCAGAAACAAATCATGTAGTTTCTTGTTTGTTTCTCAGCAATGCAAGTTGCAGGCGTATGATAGCTGTCGTGCAACATAATGGTGGGAGGACAAGTTCAGGATCTGATTTCATAAACATTTCAAAGAGTTGTACTGTGTGTCTCCTGACCTGCATCATTCCTTTAACTTGAGGCCACCTTGCCATGGCAGAAACACTCTCAGGAAATGAGATGAGTACATCTCTGCAGGTGGCAGGCAGGTGTAATAGGAAAGGAATGTGGAGACTTAACGTTGAGTTTCTGTGATGTGGAAATCACTGCAGTTTCTCTTTGAGCTGTCGGAGAGGCAATGGTGGATTTGTAATGAGGGAGCTCCTCCTCTTTAAGAAGGGTTCTCTTTCATTATTCTTTTTTCTTGTTCTTCTTTTCCTTTTTAGGGAGAGAACTCTATAGAGGGTGGTGTCAGAAATTTGCTGGGGCCTGTTCTCCAGACACGCCCACCTCCCAGACAGACATTTATGAGACAGAAAGAAGATGATCTAGAGAGTCTAGTTGATGTACAAATGATGGAAGGGATATGATCATTTCCTGGAGTCGAGGAAATCTTGATAGGAGGACTGTGACAGATACCCACAGCTGATCTCCACTGCCTGTTCTTAGAAACCCGTTTAGTGGTGGGCTGTGCAAGATAAGGCTGTCCATGCTGACGCTTTTGGGTTTACTTCCAACATCACCTATGTCTTATCACTCTTGTTTCTTGGTCAGGCTTTTCTCTTGCCATAAAAGGCTTAGGGGGACCTAAACTCCATTTATCTACACTTCTGCTTATTAACATCATGACTTTATTGCCCTCTTATGCCTGGAGTTAAATGGGGTTTTTGAACTCTCTTCTGGAAGTCCAGTCATCCTTCTGAATGTCATCTCTGATTAGTAGAACATAAACTTTATTTCTCTATTTTGATTTTCTTTTTCTTGAACCATGATTTCCCCCTTTTGATTGGAACAGAAGTGACTTGATTATATTCTTCCCCCTTCCAGAAATTGTATCAAAATGAGAGACATCATGGGCTGTTTCTTGAACTGTTCCTTGCATAATGTCTTCTTGATAGGCCAATTACAGTGAACAAAACATTTTAGGTGACATCTAACTGGAAACTTGTAAACTGCATTGTCACTTTGATTTCTGTTCTATCACTTATTATTGTATTTTTCCCTACTTTAGCTATAATCTTCCATGTGGCTTTTAATTCAGCCCAGGTTCTGAAACTTCAAAATGTGTTTGTGTGGCCAATATGTTACACCAGAATGGTCTCTCTTTATTCACAGTAAATGTGGGGCTTGGTTTACGTGTGTTTGTACCAATTCTTGTTCCTAAAACTCAAAGCGCTTTGCATTTTTGTGGATATTACTAAAGAAGTTATTCATACACTGGTATTGCCATGATTAATGCGCACTCCATTTTGTGGCTTATAGCATCTCTGACTGCAGATGAAAAATTCTTGGTAGCTATGCATTCTATTTGAAGTTGTGATAAGAACTGACTTTTATGTTTACTCCTGATAAAGGGATTTTTTGAGATGTCTATTTACTGATGCAGCATTGGAAATTCTTTATAAGCTGAAAGGAAAATAACATCCCCTTGGCATCTTGGCTCCTGTGTCTGGAAAGTCTCTGCCTAAGGCCTTCAAGCAGCAAGTGTGGCAACATTGCCGTCCAATAGAACTTTCTGCAATCCTGGAAATGTTCTATTCATAGCTAGTAGCCATATGTGGCTATTAAAATTTGGCTAGTGTGCCTGAAAAACTCAAGTTTTTATTTCATTTTATTTCATTAATTTGAATTTAAATACTCACATGTGTCTAATAGCTATCTTATTGGACTAGGTGTAATCACGAACAGGAGAAAGTTGATTATTGAGGCTTCTATTAAGTTTGTAAACTTTTCCCTTGTTCTCTCTTGTGTTTAAGTTTGCCCTGAAAAATTAATAATAGTCATAAAATTTTTGAGTCCTTATGTGCTATCTGTGCTACATGTTTTAACGTGCATTATTTCATGTACTCTTCATTTCAGACTACAAGGGAGCTACTACTTCATTGTTGTTAAAATGGAGACAAAGAGAAAGGAAGTAACTTGCCCAAGGTTACACAGGGAGTTGGAGTTATAGCCTGAGGCCAAGAGACCCCATAAGGGTGCTTTTGTCTCTCTACCAGTGCCTCAGCCTCTTTGGGCTGGCATCACAAATTACAACCAGCTAGGTCATTTATAAACAATAGGAATTTATTCTCACAGTTCTGGAGCCCGGGAGGTCCAAGATCAAGGCGCCAGCAGATTCAGTGTGTGGTGAAGGTTTGCATTTTCCTTTCAAGATGGTGCCTTGTTGTGTCCTCACCTGTTGGAAGGGACAAACAGACTCCCTCAAGCCTCTTTTATAAGGGCACCAATCCCATTCCATGAGGGTTAGGATGTCCTTTCTGGGGGAGTGGGGTATGCAATTCAACCCACAATAGGAGCCTGTTTTTTTCTGTTAGGAATGGAACTTTCTTGCATTCTGAGAATGCAGAAATCTCAGGTGATTTTACATTGAGATTTTCTGGAAGAAGAGTAGTATAATGGAAAGAGTACCACATTGGAAATCAGGAGGGCTGGATTTGAATCATGAGGGTGTTTTAGTCCCTCCATTCCTTGGTTTTCCCATCTGTGAAATGGGGATAACAACAGCAGTGGACTGGTGTCCCCCTTCTTGCCTCTTTTTCTGGCAGGCCTTGCTAAGTGAATGAAGAATGGAGGCTGCAGCCAGCACAAAGCCATTTCCTCCACAGGCTGAGCCTGCCAGTAATGCCTATGGCTCTTTCTCCCATATCTCTTGTCCCCACAGCAGGTCTCAGGGCACAGCCCTTCTTGAAAGTTCAGGAGAAGATGGGAAGGTGGTGGCAGAAGTCAGCATGACATCGTATACCCACTGTTTTTCAAGACTCCCAAGGATATGCTGGTATTTTATGATGGGTACTACTGGTAGGAAGGAAGTGGCAGGGGTGGTGGCACCCCCATGTAGCATGATGCTGGAGAGGAGGCTGAGCAGCTGAATGCCCCTTTCTGGGTCCAGCTCTGCAGTCACCAGCTATGTGGATGAGGTGGACTCACCTCCTCTCGGAGTCCCAATCGTTTCCTCTGCTGCCAAGTCAGAATTAGATTCTGTGTTCCCTCGGCTCTTTTCTGCCCTTCCTAACTTTCTCTCGATGGATACAGAATTAAGCGAAAGACCAGTGAAGCCTTTAAAAGGCTTTGCTTATTTGTTTAGCCCACACTCATTTTCACCTCTCTCAGACTTAGGTTTGCTTTGGAAGCATGCAAGTAAAGTTTAACCTCAGATGAGCGCTTAACATGGGTACCTCCTCAGAAGTTAGGGAGTTAGATGTGGATCAAAGGTGCTCACCTTCCCAGTGTCCACAGGCTTGAAAGCTCAAATACACCCTGCCACTGATATCGAGAAAGTCTGGCAGTAATTCTTCTAAATGTCTTTTACTCTGTGATCTTGCAATGAGTGGCAGTGTGTGTCCTTCCTTCTGTCCTCTGTGCCTTAGTCTTCCAGTAGGGCTCCTGGGCTCATTGACTCAGGTCTTGTGCTGTTCTTTTTCCTGTGTGAGGTTTATCAAATAGGAAAACACAGGAGGTAATCAGGCAAGTAAAGATGAAATTGGGGCTGCATCCATTCTTGTCTCCAGATTAGCTGTGTCCCAAATTATACACAGAGATGGAATCCTGATTTTTATAAAATTTATCTGGTATTAGGAAGACAGAAACAAAAGAAGATGCCATCATTGTAAATAATAGCTAGCTATCGCGCTGTGAGCAGATTTGCTGAGGTTGTTGGAAGATGATTACTTGCTTCTATTATTATAAGTTGGCTTTTAAAGAAACTGCTTTGTTTAGTAGTATGCAGTGATTTGAGGAATGTGTTTTGTAAGTGATTCTCTTTTAAGTGGACATCTCAACTCATGATGCAGCTCTTCTTCTAAATAGTTTGCTATTGTGAATAGTGCTGCAATGAACATATGCATACATGCATCTTTGTAATAGAATGATTTATGTTCCTTTGGGTATATACCCAGTAATGGGATTGCTGGGTCAAATGGTATTTCTGGTTCTAGATCTCAGAGGAATCGCAACACTGTCTTCCACAATGATTGAACTCATAAGTGGGAGCTGAACAATGAGAACACACAGACACAGGGAGGGGAACAACACACACTGGAGCTTGTTGGCAGTTGGGGTGGAGGGAGGGAGAGCATTAGGAAAAACAGCTAATGCATGCTGGGCTCAATACCTAGGTGGTGCATTGATAGGTGCAGCAAACCACCATGGCACCCATTTACCTGTGTAACAAACCTGCATATCCTGCACATGTACCCCAGAACTTAAAAATTACAATTAAAAAAAAATTGCTTGTGGTATATACTAGCTTTGCTCCTTGCTTAGAATTCTGAAGGGAAAATTTATCTTCCAATTATGAATATGCCAATTTTCTAAAAATGTACAATAACTTCACAGAGGAACTTCATGAGTGTTTAATATTCAGCACTGGATTAGATTACATTTCCATGGGAATAACACAAAAATCCCCAAATAGCAGAGGGTTAAAGAAGGTAGAAGTGCATTTCTTTCATACATTTAAGAAGCTAGAGGCAGTCTACCCAGGGATGGCATGGTCTATGGCATAAGAGAACAAGATTTCTTCTATCTTACTTATCTTGTCACATGTGTTTTTCTTTCCCATACATGTCATGGTCTAGGATGGCTGCTTACCTCCAGCCATTACATCTACATTCTAACCAGCAGTAAAGAGCAAGGAGTGGCAAAGGGTACTCTCCCGTCCTCTAAGTGAACTTCCTAAAAGTTACGTGGCCTGGTGCGGTGGCTCACACCTATAATCTCAGCACTTTGGGAGGCTGAGGCAGACGGATCACGAGGTCAGGAGTTCGAGATCAGCCTGGCCAATATGGTGACAACCCGTCGCTACTAAAAATACAAAAGTTAGCTGGGCGTGGTGGTGTGCACCTGTAATCTTAGCTACTTGGGAGGCTGAGGCAGAAGAATCACTTGAACCCAGGAGGTGGAGGTTGCAGTGAGCCAAGAGCATGCCACTGCACTCCAGCCTGGGCAACAGAGCAAGACTCCATCTCTTCAATTATATGCTCATTCATATCATTATCTGATGACCTTCTTTTTTCTCCACTAGACTGTAAGTTTCTTGAATGTAGAGATTATTCCTGTGTTTTCACTGCCAAACCTACTGTGGCTACCAGCGCTCAGCATATGATGAGCACTTAATAATATATGTAAAAAGAATGAATGAATGTGAAAAGAATGAATGAATGTATCAATAGGCTGCTATTAGCTCCACACTAACTTCAGTCTCCATATTAATGAGAATAATTTTTCTTTTACTAATCAGTTTGTTTACTGGTTGTCTTTGTTCATTTTCTGCTGCCATGACAGAATACCACAGACAGGGTAATTTATAAATAATAGAACTTTATTTGGCTCACAGTTCTGGATGCTGGGAAGTCCAAGAGCATGGTGCTGGCATCTGGGTCATCTCATGGTGGAAGATGGCAGGGCAAATCAGCACGCCAGACAGAGAAAGAAAATCAGGTTGATTCTTTTATCAGGAGCCCAATCCTGAGTTAATTAGCCCACCTGAGTGATAAAGACCTTAATCCATACAGGAGGGCAGAGTTGATAATGCAAACAGGAGAATCCTTCTGTTTCTACCTGTACAAATGGCTTTACACTCCATGTGTGAGTTTTCTCATTTAGAGATGTGGATAGTAGGGGAACCTGTCTTTGAGGTACGTATTGGTTTGAATAGGCCAAGCTGCACTAACAAATCTTCCCAAAACACAAGTGCTCAATACCACAAAAGTTTATTTCTCATCAACACAAAATCTGCTGTGAGCCAGGTGACTCCCCAGGGCAACTACTACACATTCACTGACTTACCAGTGATCTAGGTCACCTCAAACTTGTGACGTTGCCGCTTTAATGCAGTGCTTTAAGGAAAGCAAGAGAGAGCTTGGAGGAAGGGGGATCATTATTGCCCCCCAGCTCTTAAGTGCTTCAGATAGCAAGGGACAGATGTCACAGCCACTCACAGCCCACTGGTCAGAACTAGTCACATGGCCTTACCTAACTGTGCGAGCACACACAAGTAGGAAATGAATCAGCCATGGCGTAACTGTCATGATTCAATATTTGACGATGATGATGACATTCTGAGAGATGTTTCCTTGAGAGCAGAAGTTTTATTTCTCCTTATCCCTCACCCCTTCCTCCCTCTCCACAAACAAACAGGTAGTAATCAGTACATGTTTAATACTCTCTAAATGTCTGCTGAATAATAGAACACAAGGGGGAAAAACAGCCGCATTCAATAAATGATAGCTTCAATGATGAGGAGGATGAAGGGATTCCAATGAAGGAGCAATAAATTGCAGCTAAATACACCAAGAAGTCTTCGTAGTGATACTGAATGTATTTGAGCTGGCTATGTAAGTCAAATAGGATTTCAAGGGGGATGTGGCGAATCAAAAAAGAAGACTAATATGAGCGATGTTCCCAAAGCATCAAGTGTCATGTGTGAAGGGAGGTGATTGCATGTGGCCAGGCCAGGAGAAAGGCATAGAGGCAGACATGAGCATTCTCATGAGGGGAGCATCTCAAGTATTAATCTGCTTTTTAAAAAGGGTCGACTTCAACTAGACTGATGGTGCAGCCCATTTATCACCAGGTTCCTGTCCCTATCCGGCTCTCCCTTTTTGCTCCTCCTACTTTCAATGTGCCAGATCCCTAAGAAAGGAAGGAGCTCACATTTTTGATAGACTCTGATATTTACTGAACAAAGAAAGCCTTTCCCAGTCTCCTGACCTACTCTATAATTTGTATATACTTTGTGATAAAAATATGGAAAATTGGCTTTGAAACAAAAATATCATCTTTGTATTTTTTTCCTGACACTTTCATCTAATCTCCCTGTTACTCTCCAATAGCTGTCAGGGTTGGGTTAGCTCAATGTGGGCCTCCATCTCTCTCATCTATTTAAGAAAGAGAGGTTGGTGAGGAGACCTTTGATTTGTCCTTTCATCTGTTGTTTTTCACGTTTTCAGAGAGTGAACACATGTCATTGGTCTTTATTCCCCTTTTCTGAGTAAAATATCCTTTCTATTTCTATGGAAACCCTCTGGAAGCGCTACCATTATTTTTGGTAGAAGCCACTGATTCTTTATGCTGTAGGAATTGTTTCTCCCTGCTGTAAAAGTGAGGTATTTTTCACTGGATAGGGCCAGATTCTCTTAAAGTGTGTTCTATATTTCTTCTAAATGTATGTTTTTCATGATATCCCAAGAAGGGGGCAAAGATGCTAAATCTATTGTGGAACTTAAGGTGAAGGATGGTTTTCAAGACATCCCAGCTCAGAAGGTGAGGCTCCAAGTTGAGTTTGAGGGAACTTGGGGAAATAATAGCATTCCTAGGTTGAATGTGGTAGCTAACAATATCGCACGTTTCTGAGAGTGATTAGGAGCTAAAAATGAAGGCTCTTGTGGAGTGGAATGGTACATTAATCAAGGAAATTGGAATCCTCATGCTTTCTTTATGCATGCTGGAATAAATTAAGGTAAAAACTAATTCATCGTGGCCATTCCACGATGCAGGCACCTTGCCTGGAAAATGAAAATTGAGGGAACGGAATTGCATCGGTGGGGAAGGCATGTTACACTCGACCCAACTGAATTAATGAGTGCTTGGAAGAGGTCTGGCAGGCAAGTGAGTTGTCAGCTTGTTGGTATCACTCTAGTAGTCTGGGAATTTAAGATAATGGGAAAAGAGAGGGAGGACTGGGGCATAACAGGCTAAGAGAAAGCAGACTGTATCAGATACCCATGGGAGCAGAGAGCTTAGATGTCATTAAAAAAATGACCTGGCTAGCAACAAAGATTGATGTGAAGAGAAGAAAGAAAAGGGAAGGACCTTTTGAAAGTGCTTTTGGCTTGATCAGGAGGTAATTTATTTACTGTTTAACATGGCAAGAAATGCAAAATGAGATTCCTGGGTTGGAAAGGGGGTTTCATATTTGGCAGTCAGCCAGGGGCTTAAAATAGAGTTTCCTGAACCTGTAGGCCAAACAGGCATGGCAGTTTAGCAGTCTGTGCCTCAGGATTAGCCTACAGCAGTGTTGGAGGATGGCAGATATCTGGTGATTGTCATGGCACATGGATTTAGAGATACAATGTAGAAGATGTGAAACCCAGTCAAAATATAATGCCAAAAATGTAAGGAGGAGGGTCTCAGGGCCAGACAGTTTCCATCAAAGTAATAGTTTCCATTTATTGAGATTAAACCATGAGTATATTGTTAGATTTAATCCTTATAACAATTTAGAAGTTAGATCAAAGTATTGTGCCCACTTTACAGATGGATGGACTGAGGTTCACAGATGTTAAGTGATGTGAGGAGATCACCCAGCTAAGATAAGGTGGCTTAAGATTTGCGATACTTAATGCCAGCTAGGTATTAGGTATCTCAAATCTTAAGCCCCATCATGCAGAGTTCAAACTCTGAACTGCTGCCTTTCCTAAGAGACACATAAAAGACAGAATATGTGCATGATGATCAAGGTAGGCATGTGTCCTGACTTAGGCAGCAGTTAAAGGGCAAAAATACATGTTGGAAATCATGATGGTTCCTGTGTACTTTTCTTGACACCATTACTTCAGATCTCTGCAGTTAAAGGGCAAAAATACATGTTGGAAATCATGATGGTTCCTGTGTACTTTTCTTGACACCATTACTTCAGATCTCTGGACTGATCTTTTTTTTGTTTTGTTTACTGTTCTTTTCCCTTGCTTTATTTGTACCCACCATTTAGACTGTGGTTTTGATCTGCCTTCTCATTCTGTGCTGTTCTTTGTTTATATCTAAGCAGTCAACATAGAATGGTGGTTAAAGGTGTGGTTCCTGCTGCTGGGTTGCCCGGGTTCAAATCCTAACTTTGCTACTTGGCTAGCTAAGCCAGTGGCCTTTTGTGATTCAGTTTCTTCATCTTTTTAAGTTACCCATGGCTATATAACAAACCGCCCCACAACTTAGAGGCTTAAAAAAATTACATTCACTTGGCTGGGCACGGTAGCTCACACCTGTAATTCCAGCATTTTGGGAGGCCAAGGCGGGTGGATCATGAGGTCAGGAGATCGAGAGCATCCTGACTAACACAGTGAAACCCCATCTCTACTAAAAATACAAAAAAAAAAAAAAAAAAAAAAATTAGCCAGGTGTGGTGGAGGGCGTCTGTGATCCCAGCTACTCAGGAGACTGAGGCAGGAGAATCACTTGAACCTGGGAGGCAGAGGTTGCAGTGAGCTGAGACCGCACCACTGCACTACTGCCTGGGTGACAGAGCGAAACTCCGTCTCAAAAAAAAAAAAAAAAAGAAAAAAAAACCACTTAGTTGTTCACAATTCTGCAAGTTGGCCAGGGCTTGGGATGGGTGGCTTGGCATGGGAGGCTTATCTCTGCCCCCATGTGATGTTGGCAGGGGAGGTGAGCTGGGGGTGGAAAAGAGGAGTGGGGAGAGCTTGACTAGAGCTGGAGGATGCAAGATGGGTTTGCTCACATGTCTGGGGCTTCGGCTGGCGTAGATGGAACTGCTGGGGTCTCGCTGACCCTCTCTGTCTCTCCATGTGTTCTTTAATCATTCAATAATCTAGCCCAAGCTTCTTGACATGAAGCCTGGATCCCAGGAGGCCAAATGCAGAACCTGCCATGTCTCTTAATGTATAGGCCCAGAAATATTAATAGATGTTACATAACATCCCTCCTGCTCCATTTTATTGATCAAAGAGAGTCATGAGGGCAGCCTACGCTTAAGGGCTGGAGAAATAGACTACACCTCTTGGTGGGAAAGATGGCATGTGTGTTAAAGATGAATGGAATTGTGGGAGGCCATTTTTGCAGATAATCTACAGGGAGGATAAATGATCTTTCCTAACTGGGTTATTGATACAGGTAGTTCACATTACTGACTTACTTAATTCTGACCACAACTTTAAGAGTTATCAAGAGAAAAGTATAATGATTTATAGACTGTGGGGTTCTATTTTAAGATGAAACATACACCAAAGCAGACTTGAAGCAGGGCGTGAATTTACTGGCAGTAACCCTCATTATAAGGAAGTGGATGTGCTAAAGTGAGAAATTAAAGCGTCTATCAGTTAGGTGACGTTTTGTTTCCTTCAAAGACAAGGATGTGCTAAGTTTTTCCAAACAGCTCATTCTCTCATAATTACCTAAATTATAATTCAATTTCCATGAGAGTTTAACAAAATTGTTGTTACAGAAATGAATTTGTTATTTGCAATAAAGTCTACTTGCTTGACAAACCAGAAATTTATAAAGATTTTTCTTGTAAGTGGTTATTATAGGCAATATGCAATATTCCTGTCCAGTGCTTTTGACAACATCCATGTCACAGCATGTTACACATCATAAATACATGGAACCTTTAGTGCCAGTGCTCCCATGACCTTGGTTACTGAAATTTATCATGACTTCTGAAAAGGATCCCATAAGTGATGGCATATACAAGGTCATCCAGGATGGGATCACATAGGAGCCTTAGTAAATCCAGCAAGCTAAAAATCTTCAATCTCATGCCGTGTTATAGATATGAACAACTCATTTTCCCCTTTCATGTGAAATCCGGCAAAGCTCCTTTTTGAAGCTTTCCATGTCCCACTCTTCACACATAGAGTGAAGCACTCAGTCTTCTAGGCCACTTCTGCAGGAGGACCATTATATGCCCATCTGTCTTAACTGACTTCAAGCATACTCAGTTGAGACCCCTAATGCTTTGCCCATAAACAGGCAGTGAATGAAATTTAGCCAGGTAGGAAGGTAAAACACAGAGGAAGAATGAGTAAATAATTCCAGGGGTTTTGCCAACACAGAAACATCAGATACCTTGCTTAGGAGTCAGTTATGACTTCCTCAACCTTCTGCAGGAATAAATGGAATAATTATTTAAGGGCCATGAGAAACATTGACTATCACTGTGCTTTCTGGATGACCTAGAGGAAATTTAGATTGTGCCCAGTTTTCATCTTTAAACACTACTGTCTTGGTAAGATTAGGCTCTACCTCTACAATTCCATTGTTACTGTACTTAACATACTCTATTGTGTTTGCTTGCCTCCTCTATTTATTTTTTTGTTTTTGTTTTTCTCAGTGGCAGGGTCTCTCTCTGTTGCCCAACCTGGAGTGCGGCAGCACAATCATAGCTCACTGCAGCCTCAAACTCCTGGGATCAAGTGATCCTCCCACTTCAGCCTCCTGAATTACTAGGACTGCAGGCATGTGTCACCATGCCCTACTATTTTGTTGTTTTTATTTTTTGTAGAGACAAAGTCTCGCTGTGTTACCCAGGCTGATCTCAAACTTCTGGCCTCAAGCCATCCTCCTGCCTCAGCCTCCCAAAGCACTGTGATTACAGGTGTAAGCCATTATACCTGGCTACCCCCTCTATTTGGATATAAGTTAGGTTACAATAACAGAGGCCCCAAAGTATAGTGGCTTAAATAAGATGGAAGTTTTGTTTCTCCCTCATAGAACAGTCCAAGGATGAATAGTCCAGAGTAGTTGTGCCATCCTAAATGTGTGGCTTCCATCTCTGGGCACAAGAAAATGGCTAGAGTTACTGTCATCTCCCAGCCACCGGGAAGGGAGAAAAACATAATGGGGGGAGTGCAAGCAGCTTCCTTCACAAGATCATAATCTAGAAGTTGCAGGTATCATCTCTGCTCACATCCTATTGGCCAGATTTGGTCACGTGTTTATACCTGATTAAAAGGGAGGTTGGAAACATTAGACCTCAGCAAGGCCGCCATGTTCTTCACTAACACTCGAGTTGGTGGTGGAGATTCTATTAAAGAGAAAAACGGGAAACAGTTATTGCAGGGTGATTAGCAATTTATACTCCTCATTACATTGTAAACTCCCTGAGGGTCAATATTTTTAATTATTTGGCACAAAGCAGGTACTCATGAAATGCCTGTTTAATTCAATTAAATGTAATTGTACAGACTTTTCCTGAATGTATATTTATGGTCATGTGTCTCTCTTATAAACTCCATGAGAACAAGGAATGCTTGTTTGAATCAACTCACCAAGATGTCATATAGCAGTTTTACACAAGGTAGGCATTCATTCATAGACAACAGGTACTTATGAAGCACCTACTGCCTGCCATATACTTTGCTAGGCTCTGGGGATTTAGCAGAGAATGGCAGTTACATAATCCTTCCCCTCCATAATCTTCATGTAGTGAGGATGGCTGACATCACCCAAAAATACTTCTAAATAACTAAATAAATAATTTTAAGAGTACAGAGTCTCACAAAGGAAAAGTCCAGGATGCTATGGGATTATATGATATGGAACTCAACTTGGTCTACAGAGTTAGGAAACCCTCCCCGAGGAACTACGTGTTGAGGTTAAGTCAGTCAAGAGGTAATTATTGAGCATATTCTATACCCCGGGTACTTTTCTAAGAATTCAGGATAGAAAAGGAAAACGGAAAGAGTAGAAAATGCCTAGAAGAAGAGAGTAGGGAATGACATCTCAGACAGAGGAAATGCCATGTGCATTGCTCTGGTGAGAACCGGGAGAGAGCCAGGAATATTCCAGGAATTGAAGGAAGTCAACACAGCTAGAGCCAACAGAGGGAAGGAGGAGTGGAAGAATGGAACAGGGCTGGAGAGGGGGGCAAGATTCAGATCACGCAGGGCTTTGTAGTTTGTGTTAAAGATTTGGGTCTTAGTTCTACAAACATGAGGAGTGGTTAGAGAATATAAGCCAAAGAATGGCATTCATTCACTCATTTTCATTTAACAGATATTTTGGGGGCCTTTATGTCAAAGATTGATCAGGTAGTGGGTATAGAGCAGCAAATACAACATAAGTTTCTGAGATTAACTGCTTTCTGGTATCAGTTTTCCTCTTCTTCTGCAATAATAAAACCCCTGCTTTTTGTCTGGGCCTGTGCAGAAATATAAGCCACATTTCCCAGCCTCCCTTGCAGAAGGCATGACCATGTGACTAGGTTAAACCAATAAGATGTAAGCAGAAGAATATTTAAAGGACAGAGGGCCTTGCCTCTTTTTACCTAGTCTTCCTTCCTGCTGGTTGGAAAACAGATGCCATAACTGGGCCTGGAGATAAAAGCCTTGTAGGAAAGAGAATAAAAAAAGAGAGAGCCTGAGCCCCTTAGAGATCTTACAGCCACCTTACCAGCCCTGGACTGCTTACCTCTGGATGCAAGAAAGAAATAAGTTTTGATCTTAAGTCACTATTATTTTAAATTTTCCATGACCAGCAGAGGAAGCTCATCTTAACTGGTATAACAGGTCAGGTTCCAGTTCTCAAAAAATTTATGTTCTATTTGGGAGAAAAGGGTAATAAACAATCGAAGGGAAAGATCACTTGGAGATCAGCATTGCAAAGAATATAATGCTGGATGGTTCCTTCAGATTAATGGTCAAGGAGATGTCTTTGAAGAAGTGACAATTCAGCTGCTGCATGTGTGAAAGATCGCTGGCAGAGGTATAGCAAATGGGTTGTAAGAGGGGGCATTCTCCCCCTGTTAGACAGGGAAAAGGGATAGAAGGTAACAGTCTGATTTATGTTGGTTTTCTTTCTTTTTTTTTTTTTATTTTTTTTTTGAGACAGAGTGTTGCTCTGTCACCCAGGCTGGAGTGCAGTGGTGCGATCTTGGCTCACTGCAACCTCCACCTCCCGGGTTCAAGCAATTCTCCTGCCTCAGCCTCCTGAGCAGCTGGGACTACAGGCATCCGTCACCATGCCCAGATAATTTTTGTATTTTTAGTAGAGACAGGGTTTCATCATGTTGGCCAGGCTGGTCTCGAGCTCCCGACCTTGAGTGATCCACCCGCCTCAGCCTCCCAAAGTGCTGGAATTACAAGCGTGAGCCTCTGTGCCTGGACTTATGTTGGTTTTCTAAGATCAGTCCCTGCTTACTCTCATTCAACTGCCCAAAACCTGTACCGTAAAAATACCAGAGGAGAAATCTCAAATAGAAGTCCAAGGGGAGATCAACTTATTCAGCTTGCACTGCCACACTCACAACAGTTACCAAAGTGTTCTACCTCCAGCCAAAGGGGCAGACTGCCCAGAATCTGAACCAGTGACCAGAGGTGAACACATTTGTGTTTCGTTTGATGACAGACTTTGTGGTTGATCCCACCAACCTCCATCTGCAAATCACACATTTTAGACCAGCACAGTGGCGTCACCCCATGTTAAAGCTGATTAACCCTTTGGAAAGTATCTAGTAGATACTTAGAAAGGAAAAACAATGATTTGCATGGGTCCTTCTCCTGCAGAGAAGCTGAACTTCACTCACCAGTGAGGACACTGTTTCCTTGGCACTCTGAAATTAGGACATTTGTTATTGGACTAGAGGTCATGTTCAGAGCAGTTGTTATATATGGTTTTTCTCTCCTGACTTTGCTCTCTCCTTTCCCTAGCATCACTTTGATTCAGTAGGGCTGACAGACTGACAAAGATGCTTTTTTGAATGATTGGGGAAAAGATGTGGCATCAGCAATCTTGTCCTGTGGACAGAGCATAACCAGATACTTTACTGATCTCTTCTCCAAGCAAGCAGGAATTGTAAGAAAGGCTTCTATAACCAGGGTTTGGAGTGGACATTTGGATACCTTTTATGGCTATGGTACCTATTCTTTACCTCTAACTTGTATTGTTTGCTTGAAAAAACCACCACACTTCTCCCTTATCAAGTTTGCTTCTTTCTTTGTTTTGAGACAGGGTCTTACTCTGTCACCTAGGCTGGAGTATAGTGGTGCGATCTTGGCTCACTGCAACCTCTGCCTCCTGGGTTCAAGGGATCCTCCCACCTCAGTCTCCCAAGTAGCTGGGCCTGCAGGCATGTACCACCATGCCAGGCTATTTTTGTTGTTGTTGTTGTTGAGACAGGGTTTCACCATGTTGCCCAGGCTGGTCTTGAACTCCTGGACTCAAGCAATATGCCTGCCTCAGCCTCCCAAAGTGCTGGGATTACAAGCATGAGCCACCGTGACCCACCAGGTTTGCTTCTTTCTATCAAGATTAACATCGTTACCTAATATTTACCAGGGAGGTATGAAGAGGTTCTGAGATGATGATGGTAACCCTGGAACTTGATGGAAGAGTGTTTCATGTCCTGGATAAGGCATTTCATGATCTACAGGTGAGCGCACTGGCTAGGAGCCTGAAGACTCTTGTTTTATTAAAAGTTCTAGACCAGCCCACTCTCAGTACTCAGGAACTCTGTGAGGGTAGAATATCATAATGTTCATACTCACTGAGCTATTAGGAAGGCCAGAGCTATCAGTAATTCTGAACATGGAAGCTGATTAATCATTACATTGACTCATTCACTAGGCTTCTGAACATCTGGAAGAAAACATAAAATAGTGATTAAGAGTGTGGCTTGTGGAGTCAGGGAAGCATGAGTTCAAGGACCTGTTCTGCCACTTTTAGCTGTGAAACCTTGAGAAGGTAAGTCTCTTCACTTCTCTGAGGCTCAGTTTCTTCATATGTCAAGGAAGAATGAGGAAAATATTACCTTCCTCTGAGGGAAATGTGACAGTGATGTAAGTCATGCATGCAGAGCACTTAGCACAACACCTGGCACCTGGTAAACACTCAGTAAAAAATGGCTTTAAAATGTGTTATCAATAATGATTCACAACTGAGTGAACATTTGAAATACACTATATATTGATATTGTCTCTTGGCTTGATTCATTATTGGACTGGCTAGTAGTGTCATAGCCATTGATGAAACCTTGAGACCACACACTTTAAGATTTCTCATCTCTGTTTTTAAGTATGATTTTCTAAACATCCAATTCCAAAGGGCCAAGCTTAGAAACTTGCCCAATCCCATGGCTTGGCAGCCTCAGAGAAGAGGCAATCAGACAGACAGTTCTGTACCAACAACAAAACTAGGAGAGAATGCAGCTTAGGAAAGAAGCAAAAAAACAGCACTAACTGGAAGGTACGAAGTGTGAAAGAAGTGCTCGAAGGATCCTCAAAAGAAGGAAATTTAGAAAATGGAAATTTCTTGGTAGGTTGTAGAAACTTATGTGGTAGACAACATTGCATTCTCCCTTTGCACAGAGAGAAAGAGAGGTGTGTGTGTGTGTGTGTGTCGTTTTCCTTTTCTTTTTCTTTTTTTTTTTTGAGACAGAGTCTGGCTCTGTTGCCCAGGCTGGAGTGCAGTGGCGTGAGCTTGGCTCACTGCAACCTACACCTCCCGGGTTCAAGTGATTCTTCTGCCTCAGCCTCCCGAGTGGCTGGGACTACAGGCACCCACCACCACACCCGGCTAATTTTTGCATTTTTAGTAGAGACAGGGTGTCACCATATTGGCCAGGCTGCTCTTGAACTCCTGACCTCATGATCCGCCTGCCTCAGCTTCCCAAAGTGCTGGGATTACAGGTGTAAGCCACCATGCCTGGCCTTTTCTTTTCAGTAAAACCCCATTTTCCCCCCAGATATCTTCCTATCTCCCTTCAGGGAAGAGGACCCTCTCTCCAGCCAAAGGGTCAGTTTGATGTGTTTCAGCCAATTGAGTAATTCCTCTTGCCAATAAATTATTTTAAGGGTGGGCATAAGGCCTAGCTGTGGCCGATGAAAATAGTGTGACTGGCTGGGGGACTTCTCACAATTTTTCCAGAAGAAAATTCTATTTCACTCTTAAACTCAGGAATAGATTGTCTCTTTCTTGCCAGAACTTGTTTCATCCCCATAGGAAGCCTGGAGCTGTTTGGCAGCCATCTTGTGACCATGAGAAGAGTTATCCTGGAGTAAAACTCCTACATTAAAGATGGTGGAGTCTAAAAACTAGAGACAATAATTTTTCAAATGCAGGCAACACTTTGAAACAGTGACTAATTCTCTTGAAATGTGCTTTATGTGAACTTGGGTCTTGACATTACCCACGTGTGTCCTTGTCCTGTTCTCCCAATATCGAAAGTATAGAACTTGGTTTACGATATTATTTTTAGCCATTGCCTACTTGAGGGCCAATCATGGAAATGATCTATTCTCTTCAGGGGGCAAATTATCCAAGGGGCAAAGGGGTATCTTCTGGTAAATCAGCGGTGGAATAAAAAGAGCAAAGTATTCTTAGCCCAGTACATGAATCCTTCTCTTTGAACTGCCACTTGGTAACCATGGGGATTTAGACAAATTACTTTTCTCTCAGCCTCAGTGTCATCATCTTTAAAATGATGTTAATAACACTGACTTTTTTATTTCCCTTGCTGTAAAGGATCAAGTAGGATCGTGTGTATAGAATGGACAATGACACTTCTACAATGGTATAGGAATGCAAAACATCAATGATACCGATAGCAATTATGATATCTCATCACAGGTCTACAGCTAAGGGGGAAGCATACTGTTGATGTTTTGAAGTGCTTTCACTGTTTTCGTTTTATCTCTGTGATTCACCAGAAGAGAAATTCAAACTGACTTTTGTTCCAGGGTAACTTAAGAAGGACAACCCAGAGGGAATAATGTGTGCCTCTTTCTCTTAGAAGCATTAAGCAGTGAAAAAGAGAACTTTCACAACAGGTGAGGGCATTCCCCCACCTCGGGTTCCCATTTCACAGGCCAGATAAGGAGAAGTTTACTTTTCTCCCTGGTGAGAAACAGAATCCAGTGTGGAAGCTCAAGAATGATACTGATCATTTGTGGACACAATCAAGCCGCTCTCCTGATTCAGATATCACAAGGTAAATGTCTTTTAGAGTTTCAGCACCCCATCTCAAGGGGAGTAGAGAAAACCTTATAACTTCTTCCTAAAAGATAAATCTCAGTATGTCTGTGGAGTGGGCTGTTTTTTTCCTTAAATTTTTGCCATTTTTCTCTACAGGTACAGTCATGTGGCAGGCCATGGGACTGGCAGGTTTCTATGTTTATTTCATTAGAATTGGACTTTTAGAGAATCATACTTAGAAACAGAGGTGAGGCTAGGCACAGTGGCTTATGTCTGTAATCACAATGCTTTGGGAGGCTGAGGTAGGAGGATCGCTTGAGGCCGGGAGTTTGAGACCAGCCTGGGCAACAAAGCGAGACTCTATTTCCATAAAAATTAAAAAAATTAGGTAAGTATGGTGGCACATGCCTGTAGTCCTGGCTACTTGGGAGGCTGAGATGGGAGAATTGCTTGAACCCAGGAGTTTGAAGCTGCAGTGAGCCATATCACGCTGCTGAACTCCAGCCTGGGTGACAGCAAGATGCTAGTTCTAAAAAGTAAAAATAAAAACAGATGTAAAAACTTAGGGTATGTGGTCTCAAGTTCTCATCAATGACTATGACACCACTAGCCAGACCAATAATGAATTCAGCCTGAAAAAAATATATATCAAAAAGAGGCTATCAAACCAACCATTTAATGTTGTGGAAATTGTGGGTCTCAGTGAAATCACCTCTCTCTAGGAGTTGTATAGCAAATACATGGATGCAATTTTAGTTGCTCCAAGGATTGGGGAATATCTGTAGCTCTTGTGCTTCTATGTTACAGATGAAATCATCTGACTGCTTTATTATGATTTCCAGTTTAGAGTCCAAACATGCAAATATTAAATGCATATTATAATAAATGACTTTCTTTTTTCCTTCCTTTATATTACTTAATACCTGTTTGTTTATTTAAATTACATGTCAGTAGGTTATGTTATCTGTGAATTTTATTTCAGAATGGTAATGAAGATGTGGCAAAATAAATGGCCGATAACCACAAGAGAAAACTTCCTTGTGGTGTAGCAGAATTCTTTGATTTTTATAACCAGTTGATTTAGGGTTGTGGGGATATAACCTCATCCCTGGCAGAAAGCATTTTGTCGGTGCCAACTTCTCCCAGCTCAAAAAGCGTTTGAAGAAAAGAAAATTCATTCACTAGCAAATAATTTAGTAATGAGTCAGTGGAGAGCTGGTACACTAGGAGAACAATTTAGAGGATGATTTTGTATGTTTCTGGATAATTAATCTGTTTCGTGATTTATAGTACCGATTACAAATGTTTATTTGCCACATGTGACTCTCTCTTTCCTCCTAGGTTATTTTTGTATAGGTAGTTTATTTCTTAAGCTGTGTTTCTTTGTTACCAATGTTCAAAAGAGCTAAAATGTGCATGAGTAATTAATGGGGAACGTTGAGCTAGTTTAAATGGGCAAATTGTACTATGGTAAAAATTGCAACCCAGATCTGTTTTGTATGCTCACAAGATGCTGGCCCATTCTGTGCACAGGTTGATAGCTCATTTTTTTGTAGCACCTGAATCTTGAGGTAACCAGACTTTTTGATGATTGTTTTCATGAGCACAGAAAGTTAGCATGCCATTCCTGAGCTGACATCATAAAGTGGGCCTGGCCATTTGCGTATGATGCAATAAGCCACCAAAGTCTGTGAGTGCAGATGCGTGTGAGAAAGTTTATTCATCATGCCTCTTAAAGCCCACAACTTGAGTTAAAATGTAAACATATTATTCCAAAAGCATAATTCATTATGACATGCTCACTTAGTCTTACTCTAAAACAAAGTACTTACAGAATTAGCCTGGAAACTGGAACATAATGAATAAGCCATATCGTGAGCCATATCACAGGTCAATTGAGGTTGAAGGGACACTCCATGGTCTAGCCCCTCACGTAGAGGTAAGCTGAAAAAAATGGGAGCAAAATATTTGGTTAAGAGAGTCTAGCAAGTGATGGGGTGAAGTGTGTGTTCAAGATGAAGCCTGTCAATAGAAAACACACAAAGGAACAGATTGGAGAAAGGTAACTTGTGTCCTTGTTCAAGTTCCCGTTCCTGTAGAAATAATGATGATTTTGGCACTCTTTCCTGTTAAGGAAGGAGATAGCCTCAGAATCCTTCTAAACACAGAGCTCTAAGAATCCACTACCAACTCAATCTGTTTTATTATTATTATTATTATTATTATTATTATTATTATTATACTTTAAGTTTTAGGGTACATGTGCACAACATGTGCAGGTTTGTTACACATATATACATGTACCATGTTGGTGTGCTGCACCCATTAACTCGTCATTTACATTATGTATATCTCCTAATGCTATCCCTCCCCTCTCCCCACACCGCACAGCAGGCCCTGGAGTGTGATGTTCCCCTTCCTGTGTCCATGTGTTCTCATTGTTCAATTCCCACCTATGAGTGAGAACATGCGGTGTTTGGTTTTTTGTCCTTGCTGAGAATGATGGTTTCCAGCTTCATCCATGTCCCTACAAAGGACATGAACTCATCATTTTTTATGGCTGCATAGTATTCCATGGTGTCTATGTGCCACATTTTCTCAATCCAGTCTATCCTTGTTAGACATTTGGGTTGGTTCCAAGTCTTTGCTATTGTGAATAGTGCCGTAATAAACATACGTGTGCATGTGTCTTTATAGCAGCATGATTTATAATCCTTTGGGTATATACCCAGTAATGGGATGGCTGGGTCAAATGGTATTTCTAGTTCTAGATCCTGAAGAATCGCCGGGCTGACTTCCACAATGCTTGAACTAGTTTACAGTCCCGCCAACAGTGTAAAAGTGTTCCTATTTCTCCACATCCTCTCCAGCACCTGTTGTTCCCTGACTTTTTAATGATTGCCATTCTAACTGGTGTGAGATGGTATCTCATTGTGGTTTTGATTTGCATTTCTCTGATGGCCAGTGATAATGACCATTTTTTCATGTGTCTGTTGGTTGCATAAATGTCTTCTTTTGCGAAGTGTCTGTTCATATCCTTCACCCACTTTTTGGTGGGGTTGTTTGTTTTTTTCTTGTAAATTTGTTTAAGTTCTTTGTAGATTCTGCATATTAGCCCTTTGTCAGATGAGTAGATTGCAAAAATTTTCTCCCATTCTGTAGGTTGCCTGTTCACTCTGACAGTAGTTTCTTTTGCTGTGCAGAAGCTCTTTAGTTTAATTAGATCCCGTTTGTCTATTTTGGCTTTTGTTGCCATTGTTTTTGGTGTTTTAGACACGAAGTCCTTGCCCATGCCTATGTCCTGAATGGTATTGCCTAGGTTTTCTTCTAGGGTTTTTATGATTTTAGGTCTAATATTTAAGTCTTTAATCCATCTTGAATTAATTTTTGTATAAGGTGTAAGGAAGGGATCCAGTTTCAGCTTTCTACATATGGCTAGCCAGTTTTCCCAGCACCATTTATTAAATAGGGACTCCTTTCCCCATTGCTTGTTTTTCTCAGGTTTGTCAAAGATCAGATAGTTGTAGATATGTGGCATTATTTCTGAGGGCTCTGTTCTGTTCCATTGGTCTATATCTCTGTTTTGGTACCAGTACCATGCTGTTTTGGTTACTGTAGCTTTGTAGTATAGTGTGAAGTCAGGTAGCGTGATGCCGCCAGCTTTGTTCTCTTGGCTTAGGATTGACTTGGCAATGCAGGTTCTTTTTTTGTTCCATATGAACTTTAAAGTAGTTTTTTCCAATTCTGTGAAGAAAGTCATTGGTAGCTTGATGGGGATGGCATTGAATCTATAAATTACCTTGGGCAGTATGGCCATTTTCATGATATTGATTCTTCCTATCCATGAGCATGGAATGTTCTTCCATTTGTTTGTATCCCCTTTTATTTCGTTGAGCAGTGGTTTGTAGTACTCCTTGAAGAGGTCCTTCACATCCCTTGTAAGTTGGATTCCTAGATATTTTATTCTCTTTGAAGCAATTGTGAATGGGAGTTCACTCATGATTTGGCTCTCTGTTTATGTGTTATTGGTGTATAAGAATGCTTGTGATTTTTACACATTGATTTTGTATCCTGAGACTTTGCTGAAGTTGCTTATCAGCTTAAGGAGATTTTGGGCTGAGACGATGGAGTTTTCTAGATATACAATCATGTCATCTGCAAACAGGGACAATTTGACTTCCTCTTTTCCTAATTGAATACCCTTTATTTCCTTGTCCCGCCTGATTGCCCTGGCCAGAACTTCCAACACTATGTTGAATAGGAGTGGTGAGAGAGGGCATCCCTGTCTTGTGCCAGTTTTCAAAGGGAATGCTTCCAGTTTTTGCCCATTCAGTATGATATTGGCTGTGGGTTTGTCATAGATAGCTCTTATTATTTTGAGATACGTCTCATCAATACCTAATTTATTGAGAGTTTTTAGCATGAAGTGTTGTTGAATTTTGTCAAAGGACTTTTCCGCATCTATTGAGTAATCATGTGGTTTTTGTCATTGATTATGTTTATATGCTGGATTACATTTATTGATTTGCGTATGTTGAACCAGCCTTGCATCCCAGGGATGAAGCACACTTGATCATGGTAGATAAGCTTTTTGATGTGCTGCTGGATTCGGTTTGCCAGTATTTTATTGAGGATTTTTGCATCGATGTTCATCAGGGATATTGGTCTAAAATTCTCTTTTTTTGTTGTGTCTCTGCCAGGCTTTGGTATCAGGATGATGCTGGCCTCATAAAATGAGTTAGGGAGGATTCCCTCTTTTTCTATTGATTGGAATAGTTTTAGAAGGAATGGTACCAACTCCTCCTTTTACCCCTGGTAGAATTCGGCTGTGAATCCATCTGGTCCTGGACTTTTTTTGGTTGGTAGTCTATTAATTATTGTCTCAATTTCAGAGCCTGTTATTGGTCTATTCAGAGATTCATCTTCTTCCTGGTTTAGTCTTCGGAGGGTGTATGTGTTGAGGAATTTATCCATTTCTTCTAGATATTCAAGTTTATTTGTGTAGTACTCTCTGATGGTACTTTTTATTTCTGTGGGATCGGTGGTGATATCCCCTTTATTATTTTTTATTGCGTCTATTTGTTTCTTCTCTCCTTTCTTCTTTATTAGTCTTGCTAGTGGTCTATCAATTTTATTGATCTTTTCAAAAAACCAGTTCCTGGATTCATTGATTTTTTGAAGGGTTTTTGTGTCTCTATCTCCTTCATTTCTGCTCTGATCTTAGTTATTTCTTGCCTTCTGCTAGCTTTTGAATGTGATTGCTCTTGCTTCTCTAGTTCTTTTAATTGTGATGTTAGGGTGTCAATTTTGGATCTTTCCTGCTTTCTCTCGTGGGCATTTAGTGCCATAAATTTCCCTCTACACACTGCTTTAAATGTTTCCCAGAGATTCTGGTATGTTGTGTCTTTGTTCTCATTGGTTTCAAAGAACATCTTTATTTCTGCCTTCATTTCATTATGTACCCAGTAGTCATTCAGAAGCAGGTTGTTCAGTTTCCATGTAGTTGAGCAGTTTTGAGTGAGTTTCTTAATCCTGAGTTCTAGTTTGATTGCACTGTGATCTGAGAGACAGTTTGTTATAATTTCTGTTCTTTTACATTTGTTGAGGAGTGCTTTACTTCCAACTATGTGGTCAATTTTGGAATAAGTGCAGTGTGGTGCTGAAAAGAATGTATATTCTGTTGATTTGGGGTGGAGAGGTCTGTAGATGTCTATTAGGTCCAGTTGGTGCAGAGCTGAGTTCAATTCCTGGATATCCTTATTAACTTTCTGTCTCGTTGATCTGTGTAATGTTGACAGTGTGGTGTTAAAGTCTCCCATTATTATTGTGTGGGAGTCTAAGTCTCTTTGTAGGTCTCTCAGGACTTGCTTTATGAATCTGGGTGCTCCTGTATTGGGTGCATATATATTTAGGATAGTTAGCTCTTCTTGTTGAATTGATCCCTTTACCATTATGTAATGGCCTTGTCTCTTTTGATATTTGTTAGTTTAAAGTCTGTTTTATCAGGGAATAGGATTGCAACCCCTGCTTTTTTTTATTTTCCATTTGCTTGGGAGATCTTCCTGCTACTCTTTATTTTGAGCCTATGTGTGTCTCTGCACGTGAGTTGGGTTTCCTGAATACAGCACACTGATGGGTCTTGACTCTTTATCCAATTTGCCAGTCTGTGTCTTTTAATTGGAGCATTTAGCCCCTTTACATTTAAGGTTAATATTATTATGTGTGAATTTGATCCTGTCATTATGATGTTAGCTGGTTATTTTGCTCATTAGTTGATGCAGTTTCTTCCTAGCCCCAATGGTCTTTACAATTTGGCATGTTTTTGCAGTGGCTAGTACCGGTTGTTCCTTTCCATGTTTAGTGCTTCCCTCAGGAGCTCTTGTAGGGCAGGCCTGGTAGTGACAGAATCTCTCAGCATTTGCTTGTCTGTAAAGGATTTTATTTCTCCTTCACTTATGAAGCTTAGTTTGGCTGGATATGAAATTCTGGGTTGAAAATTCTTTTCTTTAAGAATGTTGAATATTGGTCACCACTCTCTTCTGGCTTGTAGAGTTTCTGCTGAGAAATCCGCTGTTAGTCTGATGGGCTTCCCTTTGTGGATAACCCGACCTTTCTCTTTAGCTGCCCTTAATATTTTTTCCTTCATTTCAACTTTGGTGAATCTGACAATTATGTGTCTTGGAGTTGCTCTTCTTGAGGAGTATCTTTGTGGCATTGTCTGTATTTCCTGAATTTGAAAGTTGGCCTGCCTTGCTAGGTTGGGGAAGTTCTCCTAGATAATATCCTGCAGAGTGTTTTCCAACTTGGTTCCATTCTCCCCGTCACTTTCAGGTACACCAATCAGACGTAGATTTGGTCTTTTCACATAGCCCCATATTTCTTGGAGGCTTTGTGCATTTCTTTTTATTCTTTTTTCTCTAAACTTCTCTTCTCACTTCATTTCGTTCATTTGATCTTCCATCACTGATAACCTTTCTTCCAGTTGATCAAATCGGCTACTGAAGCTTGTGCATTCGTCATGTAGTTCTCGTCCTGTGGTTTTCAGCTCCATCAGGTCCTTTAAGGACTTCTCTGCATTGGTTATTCTAGTTAGCCATTCGTCTAATCTTTTTTCAAGGTTTTTAACTTCTTTGCCGTGGTTTTTAACTTCTCCTCCTTCAGCACAGAGAATTTTGATCATCTGAAGCCTTCTTCTCTCAAGTCATCAAAGTCATTCTCTGTCCAGCTTAGTTCCATTGCTGAGGAGGAGCTGCGTTCCTTTGGAGGAGGAGAGGCACTCTGATTTTTCGAATTTTCAGTTTTTCTGCTCTGTTTTTTCCCCATATTTGTGGTTTTTATCTACCTTTGGTCTTTGATGATGGTGATGTACAGATGGGGTTTTGGTGTGGATGTCCTTTCTGTTTGTTAGTTTTCCTTCTAACAGTCAGGACCCTCAGTTGCAGGTCTGTTGGAGATTGCCGGAGGTCCACTCCATACCCTGTTTGCCTAGGTATCAGCAGTGGAGGCTGCAGAACAGTGAATATTGGTGAATAGCAAATGTTGCTGCCTGATCATTCGTCTGGAAGTTTTGTCTCAGAGGAGTACCTGGCCGTGTGAGGTGTCAGTCTACCCCTACTGGGGGATTCCTCACAGTTAGGCTACTCGGGGATCAGGGACCCACTTGAGGAGGCAGTCTGTCTGTTCTCAGATCTCCAGCTGCGTGCTGGGCAAACTACTACTCTCTTCAAAGCTGTCTAACAGGGACACTTAAGTCTGCGGAGGTTTCTGCTGACCTTTATTTGGCTATGCCCTGCCCCCAGAGGTGGAGCCTACAGAGGAAGGCAGTCCTCTTTGAGCTGCGGTGGGCTCCACCCAGTTCGAGCTTCCCGGCCACTTTACCTGCTCAAGTCTCAGCAATGGCAGGCACCCATCCCCCAGCCTCGCTGCTGCCTTGCAGTTTGATCTCAGACTGCTGTGCTAGCAATGAGAGAGGCTCCGTGGGCATAGGTCCCTTCAAACCAGGTGCGGGATATAATCTCCTGGTGTGACGTTTGCTAAGACTGTCGGAAAAGCGCATTATTAGGGTGGGAGTGACCCGATTTTCCAGGTGCTGTCTGTCACCCCTTTCCTTGGCTAGGAAAGGGAATTCCCTGACCCCTTGCGCTTCCCAGGTGAGGCAATGCCTCTCCCTGCTTCGGCTCACACTGGGTGTGCTGCACCCACTGTCCTGCACCCAGTGTCCAACAATCCCCAGTGAGATGAACCCGTACCTCAGTTGGAAATGCAGAAATCATTCGTCTTCTGCATCACTCACGCTGGGAGCTGTAGACTGGAGCAGTTCCTATTTGGCCACTTGGAACCGCCCCCAACTCAATCTGTTTTTATTTTTCTTCTTGAAATTTTAAATTCCAGGGTACATGTGCAGGATGTGCAGGTTTGTTACATAGGTAAATGGGTGCCATGGTGGTTTGCTACACAAATGAACCCATGACTTAGGTATTAACCCCAGAATCCATTAGCTATTCTTCTTGATGCTCTCCATCCCCCTACACCACACTGACAGGCCCCAGTGTGTGTTGTTCCCCTGTGCGTCCGTGTGTTCTCATCATTCAGCTCCCACTTATAAGTAAGAACATTCGGTGTTTGGTTTTCTGTTCCTGCTCTAGTTTGCTAAGGATAACTGCTTCCAGTTCTATCCATGTCTCTGCAAAGGATGTGATCTCATTCCTTTTTATGGCTACATAGTATTCCATAGTGTATATGTACCACATTTTCTTTATCTAGTCTATCTCATTCTTGACACATGAAATGAAGCTTATCTTTCTGCACACACTGGGGTGTCTACTGTAAGTGATGTCAGCATATGAATGATCCCAGGAATATAATGGAGCCAAAGCTCAATCTGGAGATGTGCATGAAAACATTTCTTTAATTGATACAGGGAATTGCCTAATAATTACGGAGTTCTTAGATTAGAAGATATCTCAAGTAGTCGGTTTGTCCATAAGATGAGTACCCTAAAATAGGTGTTCTCTTGAGCCAGAACAAGTAGAAACGGTTAAGGGATGCAACTTATTTCTTAGGGCTAAGGTTTTTTTAGGCAGACAGAGACAGATAGACAGACGGACACAAATGGGAAGGGAGGGAGACAGAGAAAGGGAGGTGGAGGAAAGTGGAGACATAATAACAGAGACACACAGAGGGAGGCACAGGCACATGCGTGTGCATACAGAGAATAATCTTTAAGCATACACCCACACACATTGATAGTCCAGTTAATCTCAGGGGAAACAAAAGTCAAAACAAAAATTCAAAGTAACTTTTAAAGGGAAATCATTTGTCAGTTGTACGTGCAGACAAGATATAATGATGCCTTTGGTTTTGCAGACACAATTGCCTAATCTATCATTAGGCACACTTTTCAGATTTGCTTTTTAATATTTGGATTTCATGAAAATGTACAGCAAATATCCAGCTTACTGGTAGTATTCTCTTGTGAACCCCTTGTAGTTTTGGTCTTAACTGGGAACTTTCACCCTAACCCAGATAAGAAAAAGTAGATATGGCAATCAGAAAAATCTCAGTGATGCTCACTAGGAAACATGACTATGTAATGAGAAATATCTCCTTTGCTTTATTCTGTTGGGAAACAAAATGTCTCACAACAACTAAATATATTGTATCTTTCCAATGTCTCCCCTTGGATTTTCTAACTTGATTCCTGAAGTAAATGGATGGTGCCTTGTTCTTCTCAGCTTTGCTGAACGTGAGATGCTCTGGAGGAACTGAATTTTGATGTTGTGAGTAATTCAATTTCTCAGGGCAGAGGCAATGGAGGACCAAACAGAGCCTAGAGTCTTCTTAGGAGCAAATAGAAAATGCCACAAGTCTGTCTACCCCCAGGCAGATTTATGGCTTGGTGTCTGGTGAATCTTTAGATTAACGCTCTCCAACCCCTATTGCCTAGATCTGGCAAAGGCAGAAGATTAATGTCAACAGGGAGGCAGCCCGCACTAGATGTTGGAAATACAGATCCTACCTTTGTCTGGGCTATAGATCAAAAAAAACTTTCCGTTTAGACAGACTCTAGAAAGAGATTTGCAAATCAGAGAGAGGCATTCATGTTGAGAGTGAAAAAGCAAGGCGTCTGAAAGAAAAAGAAGGTGTATAATAACTTAAGTGGAAAAGACCACAGCCATCTCCTGTCTTAACCTAGGCAACTTCTGGCTCCTGTTAGTTGGAAGTTGGGGCAAGGATGAGGGTAGAAACCTTGGCTGTGGTTACAAACTTCATTCTGTGGTGACAGACATGGGGTCACCTCAAAGATCCCACATGTAGAAGTTGGGTATTTGTTTACCACCATTCAGTTCCCTCTCAAATGTGTGGGTTTAAAAATTTGCTTTCATCGAAAAAATTTTAAAGGATATGTTTGGAGAGATCATTTACCTTCTCTCCTCCTCTGAGGAAAGCATTTAGATGATTTACTTCTACGGGAGGTAGGAGGATTAAGATTAATCATAAAATGCATTCTGTCTGAAATTTGAGCAGAGTGCTGGCTGACCCAGAACAGGAGTGCTCAGTGGTCCTGACTTCTAACTGGAAGGGTCACCAATGGATATGGGGTGAGTTTCTAGGACTATAATTCACTCCTGGCTTTGATTCATTCTTTGGTTCCACTGTTGATTAATTCTCCATTGTTGATTTGTTCACTCAACAGCCAAATGCTACACTTTCTTTAGTTCCGTGCTTGGCTTTAGGTTTGAAAGTCTTATTTATTTATTTATTTATTTATTTATTTATTTATTTATTTATTTATTTTTGAGATACAGTCTCGCTCTCTTGCCCATGCTGGAGTGCAGTGGTGCAATCTCAGCTCACTGCAAGCAAGCCCCGCCTCCCGGTTTCATGCCATTCTCCCGCCTCAACCTCCCCAGTAGCTGGGACTACAGGTGCCCACCACTGCATCCTGCTAATTTTTTTGTATTTTTAGTAGAGACGGGGTTTCACCGTGTTAGCCAGGATGGTCTTGATCTCCTGATCTTGTGATCCACCCGCCTCAGCCTCCCAAAATGTTGGGATTACTGGTGTGAGCCACTGCACCTGGCCAGGTTTGAAAGTCTTGGCTGTCACAGTGGGTCTCACCTGATGTCCTTCCAGCCTCCTTACATTCCATTCCCCACACAGAGCCAGTGTGTATGCTTTAAAAATATAAATCAAATCAGATGGTACCTTTACCAAGACCCTTCAATGGCTCCCCATCTCACTTAAAAGAACATCTGAACTCCTTCCCCTGCCTTCCAAAGCTGACAGGAGTAATGCCTCACCTCACCTTGCATCTTATCCTTGTCCCCAGTGCTTGCTGTATGATCTTTTCCTTTTCCTCAAATTCTCCAAATTTGGTGCCACCTAGGGACTTTGCACTGATGTTCCCTTTGGTCCCATATTTTGGCATGACTGGCTTCTTCTTGCCATTCAACTCTCAGCCTAAACATTATCTCCACAAGAGTCCTTCCTGAAACCTGTATGACTTTCTTTTTTATTCTTGAGAGGCAATGTCTCACTGTTGCCCAGACTGGAGTGCAGTGGCACAATCATGACTTACTGAAGTCTGGACCTCCTGGGCTCAAGTGATCCTCCCACCTCAACCTCCCAAGTAGCTGGGACTACAGGTGTGCTCCACCATACCGACTAATTTTAATTCTTTTGTAGTGACAGGGTCTTCCTATGTTGCACAGGCTGGCCTCGAACTCCTGGGCTCAAGCGGTCCTCCTATCTTGGCCTCACAAAGTGCTAGGATTACAGGCACAAGCCATTGTGTCCAGCTCCTGACTTTCTATCTTAATATCCCATTTTATTTACTTTGTATCCCGTATTGATGTCAAGTATCCTCCTTTCTTTGTCTCATATTAAAATGTAGGCACCAGGAGAGCAGTAGCCTTGTCTAAATTGTTCACTGCTGTCCCCTCAGCATCTCAAAGTGCCTGGTACACAGGAGGATTTATTCAGTATGCATGGAATTAATGAATCCTAGGAACACTTCAAGATCTCTAAAGGATATGTTTAAAAATGCAGATTCCTGCATCCCACCTTGGAGACCCTGAGGTGAATCGCAGGCATCCTTGCTTTTAGCAGTTCCACAAATGATTCTGATACATAGGAGTCTAGTTGTCTCTAAGCTTTTTGACCACCCCAGCAATAGAAACATTTTGAGGAAGGAATACAAAAATATATGTATTTACTTATTTACAAATTATGTTCCTGTATCACTATGTTATATTTAAGTCATTTTTATTAACATAAAATATCTTATATTCTTAAGTAGATTAATAATCTGTATGCTTAGCTTTGAAATGTTCTTGCTAATTATATTTTCATATTATCAATAGGTCAAGGTTCAGTATATATGAAAGTTAAGGATCATTATTAACAATAGTAAACATGAAAATAAGTTCAAATACTTTTTTTGATAATCGCTTTCTTCCTGGCATTGTGGCATATCTGATTCAGTCATTGTTTTTAACATGAAAGAAGTGTGGATTTGGAGTATGAGAAGTGTCTGTTCTGCTGGTTTCTTGTGGTTGCTTGTGTTTCCCTTTTTGGTATTATCTTCTAACTGGAGTTTCTTGGTAGGCATTAGCTTACATAGTCCGCTGTTCATTTTGGCAATTTAGTTATCATTAGATAATATGACTTTAGTGTGATATGTCAGTGAGAAGATGTGAGGGCACCTCTGTGCATGTCTCCACGGTCCAGAACTCCTGAATGGTGCCCAGCTTACCTGGTGAGTGAGCCAGGATGACTGGGGTCACCAGGGTGAAAGTGTCTGTTGTTGTTACTGCACCTTAACTTTTAAGATAATAAATACAAAGGAGACTGATGGAAAGTAATACAGGATGAGTTTGGAGAGGATGGCAAGGCATTTTAAGTAAGAGTAAAGAGTTTTGCTTTATCCTAAATGCAAGGGAAACCATTGAAGTGTTCATGCAGATGGGTGCTATGATCATATTTTTGGTTTTTGTTTTATTTTTTGGAGAGTGCTTATTTTTAATTTTATTCTTTTAAAACCAAGGCACAATTGACAAAAAAAAATGCATATACTGATGGCATATGAGGTGATGTATTGATATAGGTATACGTTGTAAAATGATACAATCAAGCTAATTAACATATCCATCACCTCACATACTTATTTTTTGTTGTGAAAAGAGTTAAGATCTAATATCTTAACAATTTCCAAGTATTCAATACGTTATTATCAACTATAGTTACTATCCTACAACAGGTATCCAAACTTATCCAATTTGTGTTTATCAGATCACTTGGGTCTCCATGTAGAGAATGCATTGAAGAGGCCAAGGACGTAAGCTCGAAGCCCAGGGAGGAGGCCACTGGAGTAGCTCAGATAGTGTGGGGAAGATTGTAAGCAAAATTAATGGGATTAAGTGTTAGACCGGACATGGGGTGAAATGAGGGACAGAGGAACCTTGGTTGATTTATGGTTACCAGCTTCTGTGTGAGGTATACTTTCTTATTACCCAGGATTCAAATGTGGCTACTTTGAGAACCATTTCCAAAGCCAGCTTGTTGGCCTCATCTGCTGCTAACATGCAGAGTTTAGCTTTTGCCTGTTTTTGGCAAAAGTCCGACTCACCATGTCAGGAATGTAGTGGGCTTTACCGAGACTGTCAAACCACGATGTTCCAACAGCTTTTCTTGAAAGTGAAGGGATCACAACATTTTCAATAAAAGTTGATGGCTTTGGAATAAAAAAACAAACAAATGACATGTTAATGATAGTCATCTTTTTTAGAAGAGGACGGTGAACAAATACATTGTCTTGAATAATGGAAATGTAAGTAAAAAGTCTAAAATACAAGATGACTAAAGACTTTCTGATGTGGACCATTTATTGAATATCTATAGAGCTAAATGCATTTTGACAAGATCTTACAAAAATACAGAGTATCAACAGTAACGTATCTGTAATATACAGTTGAAAGCCTGGCACCATGGGGATTCTCTGAATGAGATTCTTTCAGCTAAAAATCATGGCTGTCTTGAGTACCATCTTGCAAAGTGTAATGTCTTTTCACATTTTCAATTAAAATGAGCTAATAATTTGGCCTAACAGCCTGGTGCTGCCTAAGAAGTCCTCTCCCACAAGTCTGAGTTTTTCATGTGAAGAGTTAGTCATTAGTCTTCATTCTGTACCACTTACAGCTGGTCCTCATATTGTTCAAAGCAAGTGACATCATGAGTTTTCCCAAAGATTGTTAATGTCAGTGGTAATACACCAGCTTCTAATGATTCTAAATGCCCTCTGAAGTCCTCTATTCTTCCCCAAAAAATGTATTAACCTGAAATCAAAATTATTAACGGTTTGAGTATTGCCAACAGGAAATTCAGTGTTCTGTTTGTCTTTATAAAAACAATTTTAAAATCAGTATTATTTATAATACGCTGTCAGTATGCCACATTTGTTTGGCATATCCTCCAAAAAGGTTACATAAGCCTTTTCTTCTTTCAGAGGAAGGTTTTAGTCAGGCATTTTTCTCTTGTATTTCATCTGACATGTTTAAGAACTTATTAACCCTTCCTCTGTCTTCTTTTTCTCTCTCTGCCACCTTTTCTTCTTCCTTCTTATCATTCATCTTCTGTCTCCATGTCTTCTTCCCATTCTTCTCCAAGCTGCTGATCTTTGAGCTCTTTCACATGTGGCAGGCCCTGACAAGGGCCCTCTACCTGATAATTAAATTGGGGAGAGCAGTTCAGAAATAAGAAATTTCAGTATTAGTAAAAGGATCTCTGACAGACATAAATGATTAAGTTGACTTATGGGACTATCTGACTCCTATCTCTTCTCTGTTTTATTCATTCATTCATTCATTCATTCAGTTAACAAATATTTATGGAGTCTGTATGTGCCAGACAGATAGTACTTAGAAATATGGAGTTTAAAGCCTAGGAGAAAAGGCAGTAAAAAATAATTGCATATATAACAGTAACACTGCAATTATGGTAGATGTTCTCATGGAAAAGTTGCAGGTCCTGTGGGATTGCATAACAGAGGGAACAAACTACCTAGTTTGAATGCTGAAGTTGTGCTTCTCCTAATGCCTTGACATTTGCACTGTGACTTGATGGATGAAGCAAAGAGAGAGGTTAGAAATGCAGTGGGCAAGGGGCAGGGATGTGGGTCAAGGCCCCATGACGGGGGAAGGAACCAGCATGGCTGAAGAATAGTCAGCTAAGGGAAAAATTGCTGAGCAGGAGCTAGGGAGCTGCCAGGCTGTGCAGGACTGTGTAATTCATCCTGCAGATCTTGACCTTAATTTTGAGAGCCATGAGAAAACATTTAAGCAGGAGATAGACAGCATCTTGTTCGTTTCAGCATTTTGCTTTCCCTTAAAACTCCCTGGCCTTGACTTTCGGCCAATTTCTCCAATGCATCTGGCAGCTGTGGGATTGGAGATCAGTACCTAGGAATAGTGTATTAACTGTAATTAGAGTTCATATACTGATGCCCTAAGCCAGAAAAACACACTGACCCTGGAGCATGGCCCAAGGACTTGCATGTCTACTAGTAGATATGGTGCTTGTGTTATGGAGGTTTACACAGCGAGGGTTGAGAGCAGCAATCAACTCAACACAATTTCTTGCCGTGATGTTTGTATTATAGCCTGCGAAACACTTGAAATGTAGCTTTGATAAAGCGTTTGTAAAGCACATTTAGATCAGCAACCTTCCTTTCTCTCTCTCTGTCTTTAAATGTGGAAGACTTCATGATATTCACACCAGCAATTAGAAGTAAATGCTATTTAAACTGATGACAGGTACCCTATTTTAATAAAGTTTAGCACTTTTCTTACCATCTGTGTGTGTGTGTGTGTGTGTGCATGTGTGTGTGTTTTAAAGGTCTCTTACCATGGGCTAATTAGATTCTACCTCAGATAGAAAGGGCATCTAGTCTCTTGAAAGTCTTTGAAATTGCTCTGCAGTTGAATGCATGGTACTATATCTAAGTCAAGCAGGGTTGCATGTTACCACATGGGCAATGCAGCATCAAAGACTATGCTTAAATTAAAACAAAATTATTTATTTTTGTTGTCATAAGAATCCCCAGCCAGGTACGGTGGTTCATACCTGTAATCCCAGCATTTTGGGAGGCCGAGGTGGCCGGATCACGAGGTCAGGAGTTCGAGACCAGCCTGGCCAACATACTGAAATCTCATCTCTACTAATAATATGAAAATTAGCCAGGCATGGTGGCAGGTGCCTGCAGTCCCAGCTACTTGGGAGGCCGTGGTCGGAGAATCGCTTGAACCTGGAGGCAGAGGTTGCAGTGAGCCTAGACTGCACCACTGCACTCCAGCCTAGGCGACAGAGTGAGACTCCATCTAAAAAAAAAAAAAAAAAAAAAGAGAATCCCCCAAACTTGAGTTTAAATTAAACGCCAAAAAGAGCAAAAAAGCCAGGCAGAGTTTCCTTCTGATGTTTTCTCCTGATCTAAAAACTATTTTTAAAATAAATGTTTATGAGAGTTGTTTTCCAAGGAGAACCATCACTTCATCTCTCATACCATTCAAGATTTTCCACAACAAATTATTTTCTGTTTTTTGATCTTTGTTTGACATGGAGATTATACAGAGCAGCCATAGGTGCTGAGGTTATTATATGCTACAAAGTTTGATTTATGAATTCCCTTTTTTACTATCACTGTCATTCATTTGGGCTTCAAAATTGATCCTCTTTGTTATGTACATAGAAAGGATAATGATCATTTATGTTCAAGCAATTCATTTAGCTAAAAACCAAGGCTGGAATATTCTTACTGCTAATTTAATTCCACAAGTTGGAGATTATTTTCAATTTTTTTCCATTCATACTACACATAGACATACAGAGCTAAAATCAGCTCGAAGGATCGATCTGGTCCATCTCTTTCTAGTGTAACTGGTAAATCACAGCTCTTTGGGGATTTAGCTCTAAGTAAGCATCATTAAATAATTCAGTGCAGAGATCCATGAAAGTCAACAGAAACATTGTGAAATAATGAAAAAAAAAATCCTTCTTTTTTGGAAATGGTATAGAATGGGAACTGCGTATTGCTAGATTATAGGACTTGTCTTCGATTTTTATTGCCTTTTCCACCCTCCTACCTAAGAAATGACAACTAATATATAACTAATATAAAGCTAGGGCTTGTAGTAGTAGCCCCTTCTCATCTGGTTTCACATAAAAAATATTAGTAGTGACACCCAAAGATAGTTAAAAAGAAATTTGAATCTCTTATGAAGTCTTTCAAAGAATGGCTGATGGAGACATTGTATAGCAAGATTTCTTCAAATTTGCTTTCCCTCATCTCTTTATTTATTTGCAATTGCCCTCCATTTCTCTCTCCTCCTGTCTCTACATTTCCCTGAACTTTCCCGTAATCTCCCCCTGCCTGAATATTTCTCTTTGCATTTCCCCTCGCTGTTCACCCCTTCATTATGTGTGTATGCTTAGCCTCTCCTTTCTCTTTCAATTCTCTTGAGGCTATCCATGTGTAGATAAAAATCAAAGACAAGGCAATTGCAAAGTGAGTAAGGAGGCTTTCTCCTTAATAGGGTAGGTAAGTTGGAGGAAGGTATAACCTAGACCTGTGCTTTCCACAAATGAATGTGCACATGAACCACCTGAGGGACCTTGTTAGAAAGCAGATTCTGATTCGTTAGGTCTGGGATTGAGCTCATATTCTGCATTTCTAATAAGTTCTCAAGAGAGTCTCTTGCTGCTGGTCCCTGGACAAGTCAACCTAGAGACCAAGAAAGAGAAGTCTTGGATGTAAAGAGAGCAGCTAGACATGATCTCCATAAAGATGATGACGGCGTCTGCTTTATTTACCACTGTAGCACATGGTCTGATACACAGTCCACCCTGTTCAGTAATTTATTTTTTTTGCCTGATGATCTTGAATACAACAAGCTCTGAAGATATGTTCCTTTCTTTCCTTTCCTGTCTTCTCTTAAAGCTTGAAATGCCTGAGCAGTGCTACATTTCTTAAAGCAACCCCATTTATTCCAGACATCCATCTGGCATGTGATTTACACTGAATCCAGAGGCACTCAAGTATTTTTGTCTGACCCTCGTGGTCTTCAGAGATTCATTCTTCACTCCCAAGTATACTCACACCCCACACTTGGCCATAGCTCACTTCTGACAGGCCAGTTTGGATCTTAATCACAGCTCCCAAAGTTTTAGTTAACATAGCTTTATCCATGAACTTAATCAGCAGGTTCTCCACTCTATCATTTCAACCATTGATCAAACAACAGCCACTAAATCATAGAGAGCCCTGGCTGATCCCTGAAAACTATGCCCATGCTTGATGCTGGGCCATTGATGGAAACTATTTTGTATTGCCTTTTAACCACTTATTTACCAGTTTTATTTCAACTGGATTGTCTCAGAATAACTCATCATTAACAGTTTTAAAAATATTTTTATTTAATAATAAATGTAAGATCTGATTTTATTTTTAAAATGCAAAAATTTGGAAGCATATAATATAAAAGAATAGAATTTTTCTTCATTGTTTCCCTAATTTCACTTCTCTCCTCAAAGATACTCATTAGATATTTTTTTTTTCTTTCTGGAGCTTTTAAATTTGCATTTTGCATCTCTCTCTCTCTCTCTCTCTCTCTGTGTGTGTGTGTGTGTTTGTGTGTATGTGTGTGTGTGTGTGTGTGCGCACGCATATGTGTGTGTGTACTGTTAGAAATATTTACTGTATATCCATGTGCTCTTCCCAATTCCAGTTTCCTTGCAGTTCATATTGGCCTTGAGACTAGCTTAGGCCCATATACTATAAACAGAAGTGAGGCCAGGCACAGTGGCTCATGCCAGTAATCCCATCACTTTGGGAAGCTGAAGCAGGAGGATTTCTTGAGGCCAGGAGGTTAAAATCAGCCTGTGTAACATAGCAAGACCCTGTCTCAACCAAAAAAATTTTTAAATTAGTTGAGTGTGGTGGCATGCATCTGTAGTCATAGCTACCTGGGAGGCTGAGGTGGGAGGATTGCTTGAGCCCAGGAGTTCAAGGTTACAGTGAGCAATGACTACACCACTGCACTCCAGCCTAGGCAACAGAGCAAGACCCTGTCTCAAAGAAGAAGTAATATTTGTCATTGCTGGGCTGATGCATAATGGTAAGAATGAGTTTTCCATGAGCCTTCTTCCTTTCTTGCAAAGACTGAGAAGGCTCCATCTTCTAAATGTTACATATACAATGTGATGGAAGCCTGGGTCTCTGAATGACTATATGGATTAGCATTCTTCTCTCATTGTGCATATGTGTGTTATATATGTACCATGAGCAAACTATATCTTCATTGTGTTTAATCACTAAGATTTCAGAATAAGCTAGTTACCACAGCGAAACCAATTATAACCTAATACATGAATCTGTACTTATGATATTTTTTAAAAATTCAAAGGATTATAGTATGTATATTGATCTACAGATTATTTTTTTTCACTTAACATTTCTAGACAGCAGTCCTTGTTAGCACATATCAACTATTCTGATGTTATAAAATCATACTCTCAGAACCATATTTTGACATGTTAATAACAATCCACTTAACATAGAGTCTAACTAAATTTATGTATAAGGTAAATATTGAATATATACATGTCTGTAAGTATGTATCTGTAAGCATTTGCCATTTAGTCATTTGTAAATGCATTTACAATAATTATGTATAATTTTGTATGTAAAGTAGTATAACATGACAGGTTCTGAGAGACTTGAAGAGCATTCTCATAAAGAAAAAAAATTGAAAGACATTTTCTCAAGATTAAAAAAAATTAAGAAGCAGCAAAGAATGTGCCAAAAGGAAAAAAAACAGCCACTTGGCTTTTAGGAAATGTCATAGAAAAGCATCAATTTGTTTATAGAGGATAAAATTTAGTATACCTAAATCTTAAAGTCAGGGGGCATAATAAAAGCTGAAAACATAAATATGACAACTACAAAAATGACTGAAAGTATAGCTCATTTTAGTTTTCAAGAGATGATCAAATAATATTTTTACATTTTTAATGAAAATGTTAAGAGGTCAGAGTTCAATTAACCTAGTGATTTTATTCTTGAAGCAGACTCACAGGATAGGAAAGCTACATTGAGCTTTTATTTCTATTTCTGATCTAGGAGGTTAGGGAAAGCTTCATCTTTTATGAAACATTGCATATATATACTTTTTCTTTTTGTTGTTGTTATTTTTTAGCATCTTTGCTTTTCAGCTCCCCTTCATTAAGCTGTGAATCGTTGGAGCTCAATGTAAAATAAGACTAGCTCACAGAATCAATTCTCTGTGGATATTGTTGTGTTTTGGTTGCTCAAACTCATGGTCCTTTCCTAACAGTACCCTGATTTCCTTTCGGGGAACCCCGTTTTATGTTGTCTTGGCAAGACAAAGAAAATCCAAGTTGTGCATGGCAGTAAAGGGGAGCCTGGAAGCATCTCTGGCAGTTCCTTTCTTTCCCAATTCTGAAGTGGGAAAAAGTGAGAAAGACGAGAAAGTGGAAGTAATGATGAAACAAACGTGCAAAGACTGACCCTTACTGATGTGCACCAATGAAAGGAGGACAAAGCAGGCTTCCACCTCCTCTTCTTTTTGTATTTTCTTTCTTCTCTTCTCAATTTTTTCCTATTTCTATTTTTCTTTCTCTTCATAAACTTTCTTCTCAATTTTTACACTCCCCCATTACATTTCATCTTGGTCTTTGTTTTTCTTCCAATCGTGTACTTTCTTTGGTACCAAGGGGATATATCTCAGGAAATCTGTTACCCTATGTCTCTTTGCTGTCTAGTTATCTGACAATGTTTCTTTCTCTAATAAAGTTTTCTCCTTCTTTATGTTCCCTCTTATATGTTATCCCTTCAGTATATTAAGATACTCAAAGAAAGGAAAATGCCTTGGCTGTCTTTTCCACCAACCAAGCTGGATGTAATTCCATTGTTTGCTGAGAAAAGAATTGCATATGACTCACAGGGTTTATCTTTGTCTGGATGCTCTGTTCATCACGGGTTATGTTGTTTGGCTGTGAAAGATGTATATTATGCCCAAATTATGTCATCTGCCCAAAGATTTGCAACAAAAGCTGGTCCTGGTACCTCCAACTTCTGCACATACTGATTGCTTTGCTTAGTTCTCTGCATCTAATTTTTATATTTTTAAATCCTCTCCACTCAGTTTTAGCTGGAGCAGCACAACCCACCACAATTTAAATGGTTTTGTCAATTGTGCACAAAAGGCCAAATAGCTCCAAGCACCTTGCAGCTCCCTCAACTGTAATCTCTATTCTTGTCTCTTATTCTTTCCCTACCACTACCCTTCTCCCCAGTACACTCTTCCTTATATTTTATAGTAACAGTACTATTAGAAAAATAACATATAAAGGCAAATTCTACTGGAAACTGTAAACCACTGGCTGGCCATCAGACCAGTATCACTGGTATTATACAGACATCTATTATTTTTCAGCAGAGAAAAAGATGTTGTCAGAAATTCTTATTCTGCACACTCTATAAAGACAATGAGGTTATACAAATGCATAGACTCAAGAAATATGATCAACGCCCTTGTGGTTTCTGTGATCGGTTTCTGTGATGAATGGCAAGCCACTAAGAAGGATCAGTTAAAGTGGAGGGAGGAAACCTCAGGGTTATATTAGATGGTGCTTTTTAAGGTCAGCTTTGAGTACTTCCTTGTGCATTTCATCATGAATCTGATTATTAGCACTGCTCATGATGATATAGTATGGCTATCTCAGAGAAATATTGGGGCACATTATTATTTGATTGAAATAAATGGGAAGAAAGAAAACTATACTCAAAATATCATTCTTCTTATACCAGAAAGAAGTTCAAGATGACCCGGTCCAACTCCCTTATTCTTCAACATAGAAGCTGAGGCTCAGAGAAATTAAAAGGCTTGCTCATGTCACATAGGCATTTCTAGGGAAAATCTGGTCCAGGATCAAGGTCTCTGGTCTCTAAGATTGGTGCCCTTGTCACCTCTTTGAAATTCATGAATATGTAATTTTCTCTCCTGCTAATTCTCATGATAATTTTTGTGTTTCTCTGCATCGCTAGGTCATTTTTGACAGTTGTAACAAATTCAACAAATATATATTCATTAACAATTTTCGTTTTCTTTTCTTTTCTTTTTTTTTTTTTTTTTGAGACAGAGTCTTGCTCTGTCACCCAGGCTAGAGTGCAGTGGCACAATCTTGGCTTATTGCAACCTCCGCCTCCCAGGTTCAAGCGATTCTCCTGCCTCAGCCTCTCCAGTAGCTTGAATTACAGGTGCCTGCCACCACACCCAGCTAATTTTTGTATTTTTAGTAGAGATGAGGTTTCACCATGTTGGCCAGACTGGTCTCGAACTCCTGACCTCAAGTGATCCGCCTGCCTCGGCCTCCCAAAGTGCTGGGATTACAGGCGTGATCCACTGCGCCCGACCAACACCTTTACTTTTTAAAGCTTATATGCAAAGAATTATGTCTGTGGCTTGAACAGCAGTGGGGGTAGCACAATTATGTTAGTTTTCTGTTGCTGCTATTACAAATAGTGAGAAACCAGGTGACTTAAAATAGTAAAAAATAATAATAATAATAACTATCTTACAGTTCTGCAGGTTAGAAATCTCACAATAGTGGTAAAGAGTTTTGGGTTTTAGAGCTCACCTGGCTCAGTTTGAATGATAGCTGTGTGACTTTAGACAACTCACTTAAGTATTTTGATTCAGTTTCCTTTCTGTAAAATATGAGTATTGATGGTGCCTGCCCCTTAGGGTTGCTGTGAAAATTATAGAAGTTGATTCACATTAAACACATAGAGCAGTGCCTGGTACATTGTAAGTGTGTGTGTGTGTGTTTGTGTGTGTGTGAGAGAGAGAGAGAGACAGTCTTACTATTATAATAGTTCTTACTCTAAAACTTGAACAACAGAATTCCTATTTGGGAGCTTACAGTTGAATTGTCAAGAAACAATATGAACCATCTGAGTATTTGAATGGTTTCAATAAGATGAGTGGGCTTGGTGTACTAGAGAAGGCAGGACTCTTTGAGCATGGGGCAGCACAAGAAAGGCTTAAATCCAAAAAGAAAGTTGAATCCAAGTATGGTTTATCCAGTAAGCAAGCTGGACAAGTGTTGCAAATAGACCTAAACTCGTTTATTTGTTCACATTCGTCAAGGTCTTTCAGCAAATATTGTTAGCCCCTGATAATGAGAGTTGGGTGCAAGCTAGATGTTCCCTTCCCTGTGTATAAATTTTTCTGCCAAGTGGTACGTTCATGAGAGCAAGGCTCAAACCAATTTCTGCCACACTTCCAAAGGTTATTCACAAGTCTCTGTAATCCAACGGCCGACTCTGCTCTCTGTTGTTTCAGGTTCTCCAATATCATATATGAAAGGGTCACTTGGAGACAGATGTGGCTATAATGTGAGGTAGCAGTAACTAACCTAATTGCATCAGGCAGCAGGAATGTCCACAACGTGCGCCTACACAAGACTGAATGACGCCACTGTGGCAGCATCGTTAGGCTCCTGGCTCACCAGATTCTTATGCCCCATCTTGGTAAGGGTGACAGCTCCTCTATAGCTTTTTAAATCTAATCCATCCACTTCACCAATGTACAAATTATTTCCAATATCTGTTATGCTGATTCATGGATCCTCTGGTTAACTTTAGATAGAGATACAGCCATGCATTGCATAAAGACATTTTGGTCACGATGCACCACATGTATGATGGTGGGCCCATATGATTATAATAGAGCTGAAAAATTCCTATTACCTAGTGATGTTATAGCCATCATAATGTTATAGCACAATTATGGTATTTTTAAAATAAATGTAAGTATACAGTGTTCATAAAGTCTACGGTGGTGTACAGTAATGTCCTAGACCTCCACATTCACTCGCCACTCATTCGCTGACTCACCCAGAGCAACTTCCAGTCCTGCAAGCTCCATCCATGCTAAGTGCCTTATGCAGGTCAACCATTTTTTATCTTTTATACTATATTTTTACAGTATCTGTTCTATGTTTAGATGTGTTCAGATACACACATACTTTCCATTGTGTTACAATTGCCTACAGTGTTCAGCAAAGTAACATGATGTACAGATTTGTAGCCTAGGAGAAATAGCCTATATACTATATAGCCTAGGTGTGTAGTAGGCTATATCACTCAGGTTTGATTGAGCCACACTCAATCATAGCATTCTCTGGTTCTTTGTGCTTGTATATTTATTCTCTCATCCTAGATTACCAATCTACTCATCATAGCCTTAAGAAAATACCTGTATTGGTTCCTCTCAAATTTTCATCAAAAATCTGTCCTCTGAGTTTTAATCTTATATATTCAATTACTTATTTTTCTCATGGCATATTCATAGTCTTATATATTCAATTATTTATTTTTCTCACAGCATACATGATATGATGTTTGCACAATGATGGAATCACCTACTGACAGAACGTAGTCCTGTCATTGAGACACATGACTGTATTTTAATGATCTCCATCTTCTATGTAACAGTCATTCTTCCCAATGTCTTGGTCATGTGCTCCTGATTAAAAGAAGGAAAATGCCCTGATTGGATGAACTGAGTGTGTAGGTACAGCTTGTCAACTTTGAGGTTTACTTTGGGGCATCTGGGTAGGTCATTTTTGGATGAACTCTCAATGTAAGTATCTTTAGGTTCTTTTCGCTTGACTTGGTCAGGTTCCCAAGTATATTAGGGTTCTCTAGAGGGACAGAACTAATAGATATATAAATATATGTATGTGTGTATATATATATCCTCCCAAATTTTCATCAAAAATCTTGTGTATATATATATACATAGATACATACATGTATATATATATACATGTAGGCGTATACATGTATATATAAATACATGTAGGCGTATACATGTATATAAATACATGTATGCGTATACATGTATATAAATACGTATGCGTATACATGTATATAAATACATATATGTGTATACATGTATATAAATACATATATGTATATGTATAAATATATAGAGAGAGATATATAGGAGCTTATTAAGTATTAACTCACATAATCACAAGGTTCCACAATAGAGACTCTAGTTCTTTGTGTCTTATATTTATTCTTTCATCCTAGATCACCAGTCTACTCATCACAGCCTTAATAAAATACCTGTGTTGGTTCCTCCCACATTTTCATCAAAAATTTCTCCTCTGAGTCTTAGTCTTAAATATTTGATTAGTTATTTTTCTCATAGCATATTCTATTTAATATAGTTATTTACATATCTAATTGTATCCTGATTTTCTTCTTAGACTCTGAAGCCTATTAAGAAGAAACTGTGTCTATCTTCCTTACCATTGTTTACCTAGTATAGTACCTGTCACATGGTAGGAGTTCAATAATGTTAATGTTAGTTCATGTTCACACTGCTATAAAGATACTACCTGAGACTGGGTAATTTATAAACAAAAGAGGTTTAATTGACTCACAGTTATACATGGCTGGGGAAGCCTCAGGAAACTTACAATCATCTTGGAAGGCAAAGGAGAAGCAGGCACCTTCTTCACAAGGTGGCAGGAGAGAGAGAGCACAGGGGAAACTGCCACTTTAAAAACCATCAGCTTGCTGGGTGCGGTGGCTCATGCCTGTAATCCCAGCACTTTGGGAGGCCGAGGCGGGCGGATCACGAGGTCAGGAGATCGAGACCATCCTGGCTAACACAGTGAAACCCCGTCTCTACTAAACAAAATACAAAAAATTAGCCGGGCGTGGTGGCGGGCGCCTGTAGTCCCAGCTACACAGGAGGCTGAGGCAGGAGAATGGCGTAAACCCGGGAGGTGGAGCTTGCAGTGAGCCGAGATCATGCCACTGCACTCCAGCCTGGGTGACAGAGTGAGACTCCGTCTCAGAAAAAACCGTCAGCTCTCATGAGAACTCCCTCACTATCATGAGAACAGCATGGGCGAACTGCCCTCAACATCCAGTCTCCTCCCATCAGGTCCCTTCCTTGACACCTGGGGATTACAATTCGAGATAAGATTTGGGTGGGGACACAGAGCCAAACCACATCAAATGTATACTGGATTAATGAATACACACACACACACACACACACACACACACACGAATATGACTTAGATTTTGGCCCTATATTCTTCATTCTCCACCCTATTATGCCCTTTTTCTAGGACTGAATTAAAGACTTTTCAGATCATTGATGACTTGTATAGATCACTGCCCTTGTTTTATTCCCCCTCCCTGATATGTGCCCTTAATAAGGCTTTAGAGAAAAGATTCATCCAGATGGTAACATACATTTAAAATCAGACAGCTGAGGAAAAAAGTCATCAATTATATTAGGGGAGTTGAGTGTTGAGTAAGAACTTTTTCTAAAACATCCATTCGATTTGTGAAAAACTCCAAACTACCAGCACTTAATTTCTTGCCCCAAATCCCAAATTAAAAAAGAACCATGGTTCTTCTTTTTTCATGTTCTATAGCCTTCCACAGGGGAGAAAGCGCATCATGAGACTGATCAGGCACCACTTGATTATGGGTTCTTGCCTAGTTCTGGAGTCTACATTAACTCCTGACATCTTTATTTGTGGAAATATTACTTTGGGGAACCAAGTAGAGCAGACATGAAAACCAGGGGATTTCTGACAGCTTCCTGGCTTGAAGTTTCCTTTTTAGTTTTTCACATTGCCTAAGGAAGATAAGCTAAAGATTACTGAAAAGAAAACAAAGCTTTGCCAGGTACTGTGATATGGAAAGCCAGGGCTCGCTGTTCAAAGAAGTACACCTCCCATGCTGTTGAAACAGCCTTGCTTTATCAGGTGTTGAAATCATATTTTAGACTCTTGGCTATTCTTCCATGTCTCTTGTGGCTGAGCCTGTCTCTGATATGAGTTCAACTGGGCATAGATTAAAAACCAATTCAGTTCAAAGAGCATTTGAATCTAAATACTAGCTATTCTTGGCCAGTAAAACAACCCCATGGGAGACTTTTTTTTTTTTTTTTTTAAGTGATGTAAAAGTCACAATTAGCTTGATAATGATTGGTACAATTTAGTCATTAAAATAGTCTAAGCCATTTTATTCACATTTTGAGGAGCTACTATACAACAGATGCTATTCTAGGTACTATAGATATTGTAGGAGACAGAAAAGTTGGAGGAAGACAGAAAAGCAGCAAATATATTGAAAATAATTTTGATAAAAGAATGATTAAATTGTGTCAATCGTTAACAAGCTAATTGTGGTTTTTAAAAATCACTTAAGAAGAAGACTCCCATGGGGTTGTTTCACTGGCCAAGTATAGTTCATATCAAGGTTCGAATGCTCTTTGAACTGAATTGGTTTTCTATCTAGGCCCAGTCAGACTCATACCAAGGATAGGCATAGCCACAAGAGACATGAAAGCATGGCTGAGAGTACAAATACCATTTCATATAAAGAGTGTGATGTGATAGAAAACATCTTAGAGTAGGTGTATGTGTATAGGTTCTTTAGACGAAGGTGATCATATAAGACCTATTTGAGGAAGTACATCCATGCTGAAATTTGGAGAATAACAAGGAGCTAGTCATTTGAAGACCTAGGGAACAGCACTACTTGTGGGAGAAATGAAGCCAAAAACTTAGGTCATTAGAGAACTTGGTGTGCAGGCAGAACTATAGGACCAGTGTGGCTGAATATAGTATGGAAGGGGGGATAGTGTTTGGTGGTAATGTTAGAAAGGTGAGTGGAGCTTGAATCATGGAAGACAGTGGGTCTCAAAGACTCTACTGGAAGTCACCAAAATATTTTGGAGAGTCCACAAAGCTAAAATAATTTTCATAATAATACTAAATATTATTTTCCTTTTTCACATTTGTTCTCTGATGAGCACACAGTAGAGTTTTCCAGATGCTACATACAATCATTCCTAAATCTCTCAGATTGCTGAGGTCTCAGGGAAATCAACTCATCTGAAATTTAAGCAAAGACAAGTACGTATAAAGAGAGATGGACTACTAGCCATACAAGCTGATAAGAAGTTTCAGCTAAAATTTTTAATGAATGAGCTAAAATAGAAGGTGGCTAATATAAGAGTATAGAATCCTTGGGAGCTGCAGACACAAGGGGACTTGACACTCACTCTCAGGCTCTTTTTTGTGGACTTTATTGGATATTCATGAGAAAGATGAGAGGCAGGTAAGAGTCCAGAGAAAACCTCCCTTGTGGTGCAAGGCATGGAGGAGGGGAACAGCAGCATCCCTGGGAAAGGCGTGAAGCCCCACCCAGGTCCTTCAGTTGGAAATATCAGACAAATAATTTAAATATAATTATTAAGTTAATGGATCTAGTAGAAAAATGAATAACATGCAATGTCAGATGATGAACTTAAGCAGAGAGATGACAATTATAAGAAACAATCAAAATGCTAGAAGTGAAAAACAGATTAAATGCTTTTGACAAATTTATCAGTAAACTCAATACAGCTGAGGAAAGAATCAGTGTGATTGAAAATAGGCCAATAGAAATTACCCAATTTGAGACACAAATAAAAAAAGGAACTGAGTATCCTAGAGTTGTGGAACAATATCAAGTGGTCAAATGGTCTAATATACCATATGATTGAAATCCTAGAAAGAGAAAAAAACATGAAAGAAGTAATATTTGAAATATATGGCGGAGAATTTTCTAAAATTAATGATGGATGACAAACTACAGCTCTAAGAAGCTTAGAGAACAATACAGATGTTAAAAACCCTAGACACATCATATTCAAACTTCTGAAAACCAAAGATAAGGAGAAAATCTTGAAGGCCGCGAAAAAAAAAAACACTGCGTAAAGAGAAGCAAAGATAAAAATTATGAGCCACTTCCCCTTAAATCTCTGCAAGCTAGAAGACAAAAGTGACATTTTTAAAGTGCTGAAAGAAACAAATTATACAAAATTATTACATGTACCCTGGAAATATGTACATCTATTATGTATTAATAAAAAAATTTAAAAACCAAACTGTCCATCCAGAATTCTATATCCAGCAAAACTATCATTCAAAAATACTTTTTCAGGCAAAAACTTGGTGAACTCATGACCAGCAGACCTGCTCTGTGGAAAAAATGTTAAAGGAAGTTCTTCAGACAGAATGTAATACCAGATTAAAGAAACTTGGACCTACATGAAGAAATGAAGAGCACTGGAAATGGCATTAAAGAAGGTAAGTATAAAATTATTTTTTCTTCATTTTAAATTGCTCTAAAAGATAACTTTCTGTCTAAAGTATATAGTAATGTATTATATTTTTATAGCATATGTATGAGTAAAATGTATAAAACAATAGTAGAAAGAGGGGAGAGAGGAACCAAAAGAATATTGTTCTAAAGTTTCTTGCCTGCCATGTGAAACTGTATAATATTTGAAGGTAAACTGATTAAAGACATATATGTGTGTATACATACATATATATATACACACACACACACACACATATATACATATATACACACACATATGTATATGTAAAACCCTGGAAGAGCAACCACTAAAAATGTATTTAAAAGAGATATAAAAATATCCCAGCTTTAGTTTTTAATCTGGTAAATATCAATAGATATAACCAAGCTCTTTGCTTTCCTCACTAATTTCTAAAAGTGTGAGAGCGTCCTGAGGCCAAAAAGTTTAAAAGTTTTAAGGTAGCACCTTGAAGGCCCTGGTAAGGAATTTCAGTTTCATTATAAGTGCAATTGGAAGCCTTTTGAGTTTTAAGCAAGGGTATAACACACCACATTTGCATTATAAACAGATGTGGAGAATGGACTATAGAGAGCAAGAATGGAAGGAAGACCAGTCAGGAGGCTACCATAGTCATCCTAGCCACTTGTGGTTGGGGCTTGTACAATAGCGATGGGGCAGTGGCAATGGAGAGCAGTGGATGGATTAGGATGATTTTTAGATGTTGAAGGGATTGCATTTACAAATGACTTGAGGATGATGGAAAAAGATCAGTCAAGGATAATGCCTAGACTTTTCATCAACCTTACTGATGAAGTTTTATCCATTTAAAACATACACCAAGATGAGTATAGAAAGATATATATACCTATGAAACCACACCACTGTAACACAGAAATATCAAATTTTTTACCAATTCTAAACAATTCTTTGTGCTCCTTTGCAAGACCTCCTAGAATTTTTTACTTTAGCAACTGAAAAAAATAATGATGTACATTTCCAAGGTGCATCCATTAAGGAAGGAATATAGTTAGAAGAGGGAAGTGGATGGGAATTGAGAATTCTGGCACTAGATTGATAGGCTATTTCCAATGGTTATGCTTCATATCCTCCAAGAAAACTTCCATACCCATTGCTCCTTGCTATTCTTCAGCTGGTCGAGAGCCCAACTCTGCCCCGCGATGGCACGCTGCAATTCCTGCTATAGTACAGTTACTGTGCAGCTGCACTGTAATTGCCATTATATCCTGCAATACAAAGAGCGCCTAAAAACAATAACTGCATATTCCTGCACAGGGTTTGTATATATGGACATGCAATAAATGATTGCATAAATAATCATTCATGAATTCTTGATGAATAAATGAATATGAACAATTCTTAATTTGCTAGAGTTTGCCATCATTAATGATGCCATTCTTCATACCTCACTGGCATATATACAAAAAAATCCACCTTCACCACCAGTTGCATGTGGGCTGTTTTATTGGTTGAGAAACATCTTCCTTGATGTGACTCTGGCTTTTCCAGGCAACAGATAGTATCTGAAAAGGCATTTTCAGACTGGGATGAAAAGGCATTCTAGGATTAGAGTGATGATAACTGATCTGTAGAGATTCCAGCTTCTTGAGCTCTGAATGCTAACATAAGGCATCCAGACAGCCTTCAAAATATGCCCTACCCATATTTTCTGTAACATAATGCCATTACAGAAATATCTCCTGGGTGAACAATGAGGAAGGCTTAACTTGTGCATCATATTGAAAAAAAAAATCTAAGTATAATACATATACAATTAAGTACATGATAAGTTTTTACACATGTATCTACCCACATAACTATCACCCAAATCAAGACATAGAACATTGCCAGTACCCCAGAATATAAGAGTAAACTAAGAGTAAAGAGAAGAAAATTGACTGGTCAGTCTGAATTTGTGAAAATAGACTAAAATATAGAGAATTATAGCTTGAAGTATATTTTAATTTCCATCTATTAAATAAGGAATGTGATTCAAATGCCAGCTTGCATGCCATGGGAAACAGTGTAACATTACTTGAAAGTAGATTGGTTAATTAAAGATGTAACCCTAGGGCAACCACTAAAGATTCTTTTAAAGAGGTATAAAATTTAGGTAATACATGAGTAGCTATATTTATTCATCACATTTCTTGTTCTTTTACATGAAGATGGATTCAAAACTTTTAAAATATTTTTAACTTTCTCCTCCAAGCTGATTATATTAATACTTCCATTTGCTTCACAACTAGTTTTATCAAAGAGAGCAGAAAGAAAAAAATTCAGCACAAAAACAAAGAAAAAGAAAAAATTCAGCACAGGCTCAGTTGAATAATTGAAATGTCCAAATTAGTGGGATCTGAGCTAAAATGGTTGTACAGGTAATAATAAAGAATTATGTTCTGCATTTCTTGTCCTGGTCAGCTGCATTACAGGTAATTAGTGATGGTGTTCTGGGGTGAGAAGACCACACTGCCTCTTTGAGTACCGTATGGATTCACTCACCGATTTGAAATATGTCAACACTCAGAGAATGAAAACAAGGGATATGAAAATAATGTCTGCCTGCATATTACCTAAAGTCAGATTTGCTGGAATAGTTTTAAAGGAATAATGCATTTATCCAGGAGAATACTGTAGAAGAGACTTACAGGCATTGCATAACTAATGTTCTTTGAATAATAACAATACCTTGCATTTATAAGCTGCTTTTAACTTTTCACTGGCTTTTACATATCTCATTTAAGAGCATTTTCAGTGTCTCCTAAAGCACACATAAATGCTGGATTTCAAACATAGATGAAGCTTACAACTGATTTTGAAGTAGTCATAAATTGCTGTGGATGTACCCACAAGAACATGTCCTCTGTAACAAGAACAGTGTATGTCTTTAAACCTCTAGTGTTAAGAGGCTGACAGTTGATAGATTACTGTAAGAGCCAAGCTCTTTTCCAAGTCCCTCCCAGGAATCATTTGCACTTTTTTCAGATATGGAGTATTCAGGATTGTTTTTAATTTGGAGCCAAGAACTTTGTCTTCTCAGCTGATTCCTTTTCTTGTTTTTACCTGTATCCCCTTAAGCTGGGATTCTAAGGAGAGTGATTAAAATCAAACAGATAACTTCTTCTGTGGCCAGGGAGGGAACATTCTTTAAGGCGGGAGGAATTACTGGTAGAAGAAACAGCAGATTTTAAGTAAAACCTTCCAAAATGACATTAAACTAGACATTTCTTGGGGAGCTGGTATTGCTTGAGGGCACTATAAAGTTGGGGACAGATATATATTGTGGTTCCAAAAGTACTGGTCAAGGAGGAAAATAGAAACCTGCTGAGATCTATTCAGTGCTGTTCATAGTGAATAATCTGAGAACACAAAGGCTGCCACTGACTGTATGTACAGTTACTGTGATAGAGCTTCAGAGCATGAGTTTGGTTTAAGACTGGATTGTGTTTGATTCCTAACTCCATGACCTAGGGTAACTTATTAAACCTCTCTAGGGCCTCAGGGTTTTCCCTGTACAATGGGAATATGCAGCAAAACTCAGCACAGAGAAGTTAAATTATCCACCCAAGATCACACAGTCAATGAACAGCAGTGTTTGTGTTTGAATCAGGGCAAATGACTCCAGAGCCCTAACTCTTACCCTCAGTGGCTTGATCAAGGCCAACATTAAGCCAAAGCATTATTTGCTTTTAATAGAGAGTCCATACGTCCCAAGTTGCCTGAGACAGTCCAGTATATGCCTGGTATAGTTATTAACAGCACCCCCTTTCACTTTCCAAATCGTCCTGTCCTTGTTTGGACCATAAATGTTATGGTCTTCCTCATCCTTGGTTACTCTTTATCCTCATCTCTCATTGGGCCTCATACCTCCATTTATCACCATTCCCTCCGGCCCCCAGGGCCTTATGATGCCTTGAGCTGCTTCCACTCCTCTGTGTTGCCACCTTTCAAGGCTAGATGGCTACAAATGCCAGCAGAAATGCCTTAGCTCCTGCAGATGCTGTAGCTACCCCTCTTCTCACCACGATACCCTTCACTCATCTCTGGGCTTCTCTGCCCACTCTGACACTATGTCTTGATTCCCCCTGCTCACATGGTGGTCTTTGCTTGGGAATGATCTCAGCATCCACTTTGGATCTGGCATTTGTTCCTCAGTTCCATGCACTCATATGCCCCTGATTCCAAAAAATTCTCTACTGTGGTTTTGAAATAGCCTGGCTTGGCTTTGTGACTATGTTTCTTTTCATGAGATGCTGATGATTGCAAATTATGACGAGTGTTCTCCAGCTGGGTGCCCTTCCCTAGAAAGAGGCTGTTCACCCTGTAGAAGGAAGGAGAACATTGAATATCTACATATATTCTGTTGAAAGTATCACTTTTTAAAAACTGATTCTTTTGCAAAATATTTGTTTCACATAAATGTGTATGTGTCTATGAATAGGTTATGAACTTGCCCCAGATGTTACAAACAAAAGAATGTGAGATTAAAACAATGAGCCTGTGATTTTTACCCTGTTAATTTTTTTTACCCTGTTAATTACCTGTTAATTACCCTGTTAATTTTTACCCTGTTAATTACCTGTAATTTTTACCTGTTAAAGGGGTAAAATAGTGAGTTCTTTGCTTCTGGTCAGCACCCTGTTGTGTCTCCCTGGGGACTCGGCTACAAGGCAACAGCAGCTTCTCTATCGACCCCGCCCGTTTGCTGGCCCATTCCACATGCACCCAGTGGCCTGAGGCTAAAGATTTGGAGGCAGGGAGCATCTTTTCTTGAGATCAGCTTCAGATCTTGATGGTCCAGCACCTTCTGCCATTTTCAACTCAAAAGATCTAAACTGAAAGTCCTATTACAGAACTGAGGAGATCATTTCATGAGAAAGCATGTGCCAGACACACAGTGGCACACACAGTAAGTACCCAAATGTGTTCCTTCAACTAAAATGGAGTTTAGAGTGGCTCTTCCTTAAAACAATTCATAATAATCATTCAATAAATTCCGTAAACATTTAAAGACTCCTGATACTCTTCTCCATCTCTGTTTCAGTTACGATCTTATTATGACTGTATTTACCCTGTGACATAAATAGTATGGTTTCAATGTCATCAGGTGAATGCCTAGCTCAAGGTCACACAGCTAGCCAATGCCTAGCCCAGGCCCAAATTCAATATTCTGAAAAATTCCCTCACATATCTCTTCACTTCTTTCCAACATAAAACCAAAATAGCCAAAGATGTGAAAATCTATCGTGTGACAGAATATTTCTTTAGATGCCTTGTTCAAAAAACAGACCTAGTATTGCATGTAAATGAACATTGTGGCCTTCATTTATATTCAGGCAATTTAATGTGTAGAAGTGAAGCGTAGAGCAGGGTATGACCATTATCATGCTGTGTTCATCTAATGCATCTGGACAGCTTTAAAGATATACACGCAAAGAATTTGGCAAATGTAAATGTCCTCTGACATTTACTTGGTAGTAAACATAAGCATCCAACTTCCTCAGCTTTGTTTGCTTCATTACTCAAAGTATACTCTTTCCTCTGTCTTTTTCTTACCCAGTTTAAAAATTTCCATTAAATTACTTTATATTTTTTAAAAAATGTCAGAACACTGGGGAAAATGACAGGACTCTAAGTTCGGCAAGAATTTTATATCAGTAACTTGCCTAATGTAAAAACCAGAAAGGAGGAAAGTAAAGTGGGGGAAAAAACATTTACAGTTGAATCCTTATACCCAAAGGAAATGGAGTTTTAAGTCACAGAATTTCCTCTATGTCACAACTTCAGTGCTTAGCGAGGATCCCCTCCTTGCTAACATCTTGAACTTTTTCATTTCTGTCTTCATCAGGGATGGTTGATGTTTATAAAAAGAATTCTCAAGCTTGCTCGAATAAAGAGGAAGGTAATTTCAGGGTACAAGAAACACCTGGTTTAAGAAGAACATGAACTTTGGAATAAGACAGAATTGAGTTTGAATCCTATCGCTACCAGTCACTAACCATGGGACTTGTGTGAGCAGACTACTTCAGCTCTCCAGGTCTGAGTTTTCTCAGCTGTAAAATGGGAATAGTAATAGTTCTTTCTTTATAGGGTTGTTTGAGGATGAAATGAAACAATGTATGCACAATGCTGTATGGTTATGTGTTCAGAAATATTAGCCATTGTTTGTTTATTGGATACTGAGTTTGGATACTGAGTCTTCATGAAGATGGAAATGAAAAGTTGATAGGAATGGAAAATACTTTTGTGTCCAGCATTGGTTCCTTCCTGTGGGTTCTTGGTTTCACTTCAAGAATGAAGCTGTGGACACTTACGGTGAGTGTTACAGTTCTTAAAGATGGTGTGTCTAGAGTTTGTTCCTTCAGATGTTCAGATGTGTCCAGAGTTTCTTCCTTCCGGTAGGTTCGTGGTCTCGCTTGACATCAGGAGTGAAGCCGCAGACCTTTGCAGTGAGTGTTACAACTCTTAAAGGTGGTGCGTCTAGAGTTGTTTGTTCCTCACGGTGGGTTCGTGGTCTCGCTGACTTCAGGAGTGAAGCCTCAGACCTCCACAGTGAGTGTGACAACTCATAAAGGTAGTGCAGACCCAAAGAGTGAGCAGCAGTAAGATTTATTGTGAAGAGCCAAAGAACAAAGCTTCTACAGTGTGGAAGGTGACCTGAGCAGGTTGCCGCTGCTGGCTCAAGTGGCCAGCTTTTACTGCCTTGTTTGGTCCTGCCCACATCCTGCCGATTGGTCCATTTTACAAGTGCTGATTGGTCCATTTTACAGAATGCTGATTGGTCTGTTTTTACAGAGTGCTGATTGGTGTGTTTACAAACCTTTAGCTAGACACAGAGCACTGATTGGTGCATTTACAATCCTTTAGCTAGACAGAAAAGTTCTCCAAGTCCTCACCCGACCCAGAAGCCCAGCTGGCTTTACCCCTCACTTCCATCTCTGTGGGGCCACACATTCATTCATTTTTGTCTCTTTCGTAGTCTTTCCCTTTTTTCTTTTAGTATTTTCTCTCTCTTGAGGGAACTACTCAGTTTTCTATTTGTGTCTCTTGACTGACATGGTCCAGTGGAACCGCTAATCCTGAATCTACTTGACTACATTCTGGTGCCCATCAACAATTGACTATAGATTATCAATATCTTAGTTCAAACTAAGTTCAATAAAGACAATCTGATTAGCTGCTGGTCAGCCAATGGATGAATACTCTGGGTCAATTTTTCACTCATAATGTAGTCAGGCTAATGGTCAAGTTGTTGTCTTTTAAGGTTAAATAAGTATTGCCATTCATCCTGACTTTGAGACACACCATGGTTCCTTCTACCACCCTAGGTCCTCTGGCCGGTAGATTCAAGGCCTTGAGTAAAATGCTTTCCTTGTCTAAAATCCAAAAGATCTGTTACTTAATATGTTTAGGCTTCTTGTAAGGTCTGCAAACCTTTCAAACGGACATTTCAAAAGCTTCTGGACTTAGATAATTGTGTCAAAAGGGAAACAGCTGTTTCTGTATTTGCAAAGAAGAATGAAATTAAACAAATGCAGAGAAGAGGCTCATGTATAATTAGAATTGGATTTTAGCAGTGTTTGGACTCACCACCCAGCAGCTTGATTCTTCTCTATCCAACCTCTTACCATTTCTTGATTGTGTCTCACGCTGTATACCCATCTTTCATTTAGCATTTCCCTTACGTTTCACCGGAATCCTTCACTTCTTGCTTCATAGCACATTTCCCCGTCCTTAGACTTTATCACCGCTTCCTTCCTTTCAGGTTTCTTTTGTTCATTTGCTTTTTGTTTGCATTGTCTGTTGTGCTTTGCTTTTGGCTAAGAGAAAGATAAAGAAGAAATATAAATTCTTACATTGTTTTTGTTTATTTCTGGGAACAATCATTTTCTCGTTTTCTGTGGTGAAATCTCACAGGTCTCATTCAAGCCAGTTTCAAAAACACAGTATTAGTCTCTTGCTGTTTACATGTAAGCAATTTCAGTGAGTTTTCTAAATGTTTAAATACATGGTCAGAAGCTGTGGTTTACCTCCCAACTTTGTTTGGAAAAAACAAACTAAAACAGCAAGGCTTTTTCTCTTTAGCCTTGGTTCATGACCACAGAGTTTCTCCCTTGAATCAGATTCTCATCATTCTGTTGTATCTTGAATGTTGTAAAGTCACAAGTAACTCACTCTGAAAAATCTCTAAGTTCACATCACTCAGAAAATATTTATGTATGGTTATAAAGGTGTCAGCATTTTTACTTTTATTAAAATATCAGCAACTGCTGATCAGCAGTATTTTTAATTAGTTTGTCCCATAAATATTTGTTGAGCACCTACTAAGAACTAGAATCAAAAGGAGGAAAAAATGTAGACGGTAGATACATACTGGCAGTTGTTTAATGGAAGAGTAAAATAATAAATAGGTAAATTGCGCAAGTGTATGAATTTCCATATGATTGTGGAATAATTATACTAAAGATTATTAGAAAGTTTTACACATTGATTTTATCCTTAGAAGAGGAAAGATCACTGAATACAAGAGTTTTGAATGTTCTTTATTCATTTAAAAAACAAACTAAATTTCAATTTTAATGTGAAATTTTAACTTATGTCCACTTTGTAGTCACACATTTGACAGTTATTTTCTGAGTCTCTCTTATGAATTATGTTTGGGCTCTGCTTTATAAATACAGTGATATTAAAAAGTTGTTTATTGCTCAGTCAAGAATTAGGCAAGTAATCATGTACATATATTTTTAAAAATTAAGTTCAATGTTATGAAGAAAAAGTAAAGAAGCTGTGAGAGCATCACAGAAGAACTAATTTGGTTTGTGGTGTTATGATACTGAGCAGCATTTAAGCTTGATTCAGACAAGGGGCAGATCTGACTGCACTACTTACTGGTTTTATGAAAAGACCTCATCTGTGAAATGGGCACACAAATAAATATTTCCTATTTCGACGGCTTATTGCAAAGATGAAACAAGCACTTATCCATAGAATAAGTGCCTTTAAAAAGTATTCTTTACTGATAATTCTAATAAGGCAAGCAGACTAGGAATCACAGAACAAGAGGTAGAAAAATAGACATATCTAGAAGCATCTATGCATTCAAAATCCCAGTGCAGGCAATGATGACCTGAATATCAGGCACTGTCAAGCCGTCCTTTATTCTGAAAGCCAGCGTCTCTGTTTTTGAATGTTATGGCTCCATTTCATCTTGATCCTGAAGTGGGGTGGCGGGGGGTGGTGGGCAGTGTGGGCATCTGTGTGGGCCTGATCGTTATGTTTTACATCCGTTTCCACTGTTATCCGCACATCATCCATCTTGGTCCTTGACGTGCCTTGAAATATGAGCTTGCCTCCACCAAGCCTCTCTTCACATTCTCCTTTCCAAAGCTATAAGGAAAACGATTGCTTTTCAAATGTATTTAGGGCTTCAGAAAGGTAATAGCATGGACAGCCTGAGACCCAAATGCCCTACTGATTTCTTAAGCATGCAACTCGGAGACAGGCAGGCCAGCTGCTGCACACAGTCCTTTGTGAGGTCAGGTCTAGGAGGCCCTTTCCATTCCCCAAGCCCAAGAAATAGTTTTGCAAAACTCAGCAAGAGTGAGGCAGCTTCTTCACCCATCAGTTTCTTCCTCATCCTGTGTCAGAGCTCTTAGAAAAGATGAGTGATGAAATATGTAGGTGCAGAATTCTGTTATATTCATGGGAGTATTCTGCATTCGTTAATGGTTTTGAAATAAAGACAAAAGCAGTAATAATAGCCAGCATTTTTGAAGCACCTACAACATGCCGAGAAACATGCCAAACAGTGTCCTGGCATGCTCCTTTTTTGTTGTTACAACCTCATGGAGAAGGAACTATCATTATCTGCTTTTCAGGCATGAGGAAAACTGATGCTCAGAGAGACTGTCTCTCATCTAAGGCCTTCCAGTTCATAAGTGGCAGAGCTAGGTTCCAGCCAGGTCTTGCTGTTGGGTCCATTAGAATACAAGATAATGAGATGATATCCATAGTTGTTTATACTCAGTCATTCACTCACTCACTCCACAATGATTTGTTTATCGAGTACCTATTATCTTCCAGACAGAATTCTTGGCGGTGGAGACTGAGCAATAAGAAACAGGTAAAATCCTTACCCACATGAAGCTTATATTTTGGTGGAAGGAGACAGAAAATAGACAAAATAAGTAAATTTTATAGTGGAAAATGATAAATGCTAAGTAGAGAAATTAAGCAGGAGGGGGCATGGCCTACTTTTAAATAGCGACACCATTTAATATATTTCAAACCTAAAGCTTATTCAGGGACTGACACTGAGAATGCACTTGATGTAAGTTCTTTTCCTTCCTCCTGAGGGAATCTCAGGCAGTTTCATCTAGCAAATATACAAGCCATTTGTACCTTGGCCCCCAAATGCATAGACGTTCACAAATATCCTGGAATTAGTGTGTTCTTTCATAGGCTTCTGTCTCTTGAAAGTGACTAAGTATGGAAATAAGCAAGTGCTTTAGCCTTGGAAATTCTATAAAGACCTCTTTTGGTTAAGAGCTGATGTTGAAATGGGTTTGGACATAAATGCTGTTTTTCTATCCAGAATAGTTTTGAAGATATATATGTGATGGTAAAACAGAGCTGCCAGATGAATTTTCTATTTGCTTAAAATCCGCCAGCAAAATTTACTAGTGAAGAAAAGCCCTGGTCATGATTCGTATATCTTCCCAATACCCTGAAAAAAAAACCCACAAAGTCAATTGTTTGAGGCTCGAGTTTGCATACTTGCCTCCTAGAATTCAATTAAAAAAAAAAAAAACTTAGAGCAACATAGAAGATGGCAAATATGGGCCTTATACACATGTGCATACACACCCACATGTGCATACATACATACATACATATGTTCCAATTTTCAGCCTTTCCCCAACTGTAACAGTAAGAATTTCTAAGATCAATGGGACCATTTCAATATGACATATACTATCAACATGAATTTGTCACTCAGGAAAGCGCTTGGACTAAAGTAAACTTTTCTACCATTTTTGGAAAAAATGGTCAAATGAACAGCATAGATAAGGTAGCAGGAGGTATGCATAGCTTTTTAAAATCAAACTGTTTTAAAGTGATTGGTACAACCCAAGCACCAGCCCCTGGCCTATAAAGAATGTGCTAAGTGCAAATGATTTTTATCTCTTAGCAGCTCCAGTGGGACCTTGCAGTCCTTTGAAAGTCATTTGTTGTTAGTCTCTGTCTTGAAAGCAGTACCACTACATGTCCTTAAAAAGTGTCCACACTTCAGGTTTTCCAGTGATTTCAAGTGGCCATCACCTCGTTATTCCTAATTAGTGAGATTTGCTACTTGTGGGCTTTACCGTAGTTGTATGTGAATGTCCTACAAATGGCTGGTCACAGATTTTTAACATCCACATTCCACCTCCCTTCAGGTGCTGGCTTTCAGCCTGCCTTGCCCTTTTGCCAGTTTTAAGAGTTCGGTAAGTAGGTTTAATTTCTGTTTCAATATCTCCAGCTGTTTTTGAATCATTAATTCTGCTTTTACTGCAGTAGATTTCCTATTCATTACAGAATAAAAATGAACACGCCTCGGGTATTTCACATTCTCCCAGCCTTCTTTTGTCAAAAAAAAAAAAAAAAAGCCCCTTCCTTCTGTACCTCCTAAAATTTAATGTATTCTCTGAGCTAATTTGTTTCTGGTGGTAATATGCTTCTGTTGCTAAAAATCAAGTTACTTCACAGATTTGACCTGTTTTATTTATTGAGCTCAAAATTTTCAAGCCCCTCCCAAATAGGTCAATAATATGGACCGTACCGTGAACCATGCCAGAAAGTAATTCTGTACTTTCATAGAGTAACATTTCCTCCCTAAGTTTCACATACTATTATATCACCCACCCAGGAACAATTAAATTCTTATGGAAAAACCTGGCCTTTCACTAGCGAGATGAGGAAAAAATAAGAGGCAGTTAGATTAATAGGAAAATAATGCTGTTGTTGAAGAGAAACTTGGTAAACTGTATAGCAAGGGTCAAAAACTCAAGTCTTTCCAAGGGATTGGTCAGCGACTTAAAGGTTTCACCCAGTCCAGGCAAGAGATATCAGAGACCAGTGGGCAAGGTTGCACACAGGAGACTGAGTGCTCCATTTAACTCATTCGAGTTCAACATTTAAAGGCACAACGACTAGCAGCAAGAGATGCAGGTTGAACAAATCACACCTGTGGGCCATTAGCTTAGAAAACCAGCTAACTTTTAATTATTTGGGCCAGGTTAAGGAATAGGCCATTTAGATAGCTGATATTATAGATAACCAACTCCTAAATGTCTTTCCAAATCACTTGCATTTGTCTTTAAGGCTGGATATTATGCAACTTGTTATGCTGTTACTTGGTGTTAGTGTAAGGCTATTTCCAGAGCAGAGCAAAATGGCCTCTTGATGTCAGAAATTCATTCTACTTGATCTTGGAGGAAAGCTATCCAAATGCCAACCCGTGTATTACTCCTTTCTGCATCTCAGTTTTATAACCTAGCTCCACAAGCCCTCTTGTTCTGTAGCATTCAGTCTGACAACTCAAACATTTGGAAAAAAAAAAAAATCACATGTATGTGTACCTATGTACATATATCATTGTTCTCACAGATAATGCTGCACTTTCTATCCACATATGGATTTCAAAGAAATGGTCTCTTTCACAATACTTCCTTTCACTCTTGCCGTGTATGTCTCCAGTAGACAAAAAGGTCATGAATCTGGAAAAATGCCCTTTCATAGACAAGAAATATATTCAGGCTTTTTTTTTTTTTTTAACATGTATTGAAACCAGACCCAGGAAACTGGGGGCAACTTTAATCATCATGTCAATTAAATGGTAGAGTGTTATTGTCTGTACGAATGAGATGTGCTTCTTGAAATGATGAGTAAAAATTCTTCTGTAGTGGTTCTCATCTTGCCATTGGTACCTCCATCCCTTAGCGTGTCAATATTTTGTATATTACCTCTGATTCCTCAATAATATACTCAAGATAGCACACCCTGGTTTCACGTATTGCTTTTTCTTTCAAGTCTATGTTGTCAAAACTTACCTGTCTGGTAGCATTATTAAGCTTTGATATGTGCCATGTACTATGCTTTGCATATATTAGCTCATTTAAAAATGTCTCAATTCAGTTACATAGAAATCAGTTCAAGCGATCTATTGTACAACATGGTGACTACAGTTAATAACAATATATTATATTCTTGAAAATTGCTAAGAGGATGAATGTTGTGTTCTCACCACAAAAATAACTACGAGAGCCAATAAAATGTGTTAATTAGCTAGAACTGGTCATTTCACAATGTATGTATACTTCAAAACATCATGGTGTACATGATAATTACATATCATTTTACCAACTTAAAAAGCCAAAAAAGTTTAGTTAACAAAAAAAAATTAAAATATAAAGATGTTTCATTGTGAAATACACAAAAATACAAGTTATAGGAACATTTTTGCCAAATGGTTAAAAAGTAAATATCTATATCCACACAAAAACCTGCTCATAAATGTTTATGGCAGCTTTATTCATGATTGCCAAAACTTGGAAACAACTAAGATGTCCTTCAGTAAGTAAATTGATAAATAAACAATGGTACATCCAGGGAACAGAATATTATTCAGCAACAAAGAGAAATGAGCGATCAAGCCACAAAAAACCATGAAGGAATCTTAAATGCAAACTGCTAAATGAAAGAAGCCAATCTGAAAACGATACACACTGTAGAATTCCAACTATATGACATTCTGGAAAAGGCAAAACCATGGGTTGGGGGAAGGGAGGGATGAATCAACAGAGCACAGAGGATTTTAGGGGAGTGAAACTATTCTGTATGATACTATAATGGTGGATACATGTTGTTATACATTTGTCCAAACCCATAGAATGTACAACATGAGTGAACACTAACATATACTATGGACTTTGGGTGATAATGATGTGTCAATGGAGGTTTATCAATTCCAACAAATGTACCAGTCCGGTGGGGGATGTTGACAGTGAGAGCTGTTGGAGTAAGGTGGGGTAGGAGGTATACAGGAGCTCTGTATTTGTGCTCAATATTCCTGTGAACCTAAATCTGCTCTAAAAAGTAAAGGCTATTAAAACAACAACAACAACTTACCTGTCCTCTGTCCCGTCCCATCAGATCCCACATGTGAATGGCTGTGGGTGGCTGAATGTTACCCATCCTAGAGAGCATGTTGATATTTTAAGGCAGGATGAGAGATACTTTCTGGCAGGCCTCATATTGTATCTATATAAGTTAGTAATTATTTTTCTTAAGCAGAGGATTATCTCCAAGAGATGTAAAATACAACATGAGGAAGTCTTTCTCCCTCAACCAAATACCCCTAGAGCAACAATGCTCAAAGTATAGTCTCCAGCCCAGCGGTATCAGCGTCATCTGGGAACTAGTTAGAAATGCAAATTCTTAAGTCCAAACACAGACCTGCTAAGTCAGAAACTGCAGGTAGCAGTGGTGGGGGTGGGGGGTGGGGTGGAGTGGGAGGGCACAATCTATGTTTTCATAAACCCTCTAGGCAATTCTGAGGCATATTAACCTTCCAGAACTACTTGCAAGTATTTCCCTCCATAGCTCTGCACGTAACCTGGTTTTTTTCCACCAATCTCCCCAGCCACATTGTAAATTCAAAAGAAGAGGACTCACCTGCTTGTTTATCATTAAACCCCTGGCTCTGGCATTAATGCCTGGCACATAGTAGGTGCTCCATGTATATTTATTGAATGTATAAACAAATAAATACGTGAGTGATTGGCTAAATGCCTAATCCTCAGTGAGACGTGGCAAATACACACTGTAACTTTCCTAGTCTATTATGCAGGCACAATACTGTGGGGTTAAGTAGGGATTCATATGAGCTCTACTGCTTGGGTTTATATCTTTGCTCCATCTATCAACTCTATAACCTTTGGTAAACCCCACCTCTCTTTGGATGTTGATTTTCTCATCTGCAGCATGGGGATGATAATAGTGTCTTAACCTCATAGTGTTGGCTTTTTTTTTTTCTTTTTATAAGATTAAATAAGTTGTGGTAGCGATGTTTGTTATGATTTTAGCACCATGGTTCTCTCTTTCTCAAGTGGTAGCCAGGACACTCTCCACCCAAACCTGCAGCAACTCTGACAAAGGTCTTAGTAGAGTTTGCCCTGCCCCTTTATTAGCATAATATCGAGAGAACTAGAGTCCTGCAGACCTCAATCCAACTCCTATTTTGTAATTATCCACATCACAATTTATTCTGTCATTTATTGCTGCTATTACTATTTACATTTCAAATAATGCATTGTGGAAATGTTTAAGTGGAATCTTTTAATCTGGTTGCATAAACAATATCAGTGATCTGATATGACTTCCATGGTAAAGCCTTTCCAATCTTTTCTCACTTCTTGATAGAAATGAGAAACCTATATTCCTCTTACCTTTACTAAGACCTCAAACTGTTGTCATGGTTAAACCATTAAAATACAAACAAGTTGGTTTTTTTTTAGCTTTTGCCACATGTAGTAATATGCTATTTATTATCTCTTTCTGACTAATCCTCATTTTGTTTTTGATGCTCAGCATTTTCCTTTCTGTGGAGAGCCATAGATTTGGCAGAAGCTCAAGGAAAGGCTGAAAATACTACTTAGAAACTATTTTAATCCCAAACAGTTAACGTTTGGAGAACAGGTTGAAACATATGTAATACAGGCACCAAAGCGTAGGCAATTATCTCCAAAGGGCAATAGGGGACAGAGAATAAAGGCTGTAGTGCCCTGAGGTCGAGGGTAAAGAACCAGAGAAATGCCTTCTTTGACTTCCCAAGGGTCACAGTGTCAACTGAAGAATGAAATGATAAGACAAATGGAAAAGCTCCATAACACCCAAATGGGTGTATTTATTCACATAGCTCAAACCTGACTACTGGAGCTCTTTTCTTGTCCGCTGACAGCCATTCCGAGCATTATAACAAGATCCAGAACAGGGTGTCTAGAAACCCTAAGGATGCTCTGGACAAAGTGGATGAAAGGTGACAAGGCAGAGGGGAATGTGCGCAGAAGTTTTGGCTCAAAAATCATGTGACTTTCAGAGGTTCTTTGTGTTGGCTTGAACCTTTGCACAACACAAAGACAATATAGTTCCTGTTTAATGTTTCTGACGATAGAAGTGGATGTCCCAGAGTTAGGATTGCCTTCTAATTAAATAATGCCATTTGTGATGTCCTTGCAGCATTTCATGGGACAGGATGAGCTGCCTCTGCTCTTCCTTCCCGTAGTTTCATCCTGCCATTTAACCATGTGCATTTACACACACACACACACACACACACACTCCTCAGTAAAGCACTACCCATTACAGTATTGCTGTAAGGCAGTATTAGTTATTATTCAATGTCTGCAATGCAGCTATTATACAATGTGAATTTCAGGAAGGACATACACTATCACAAACATAACACCACCTTGCAGGATCAGTTAAGAAAAATATGAGCTAAGGAGGCAGAAATCCTTGCTTAATATTACAGAGAAATTATGACAAGCTGTGAAAAGTTCCATAGGTTTTTGTTGCACTCAAATCTTTCCTTTAGGACCAACTTCTATGAAAATATACTACGCCTGGAATTTGCCCTGTCAAAGCCAGACATATTTTTTTAATTGAGTCTTGCTTTGAGAGTAGTGAATTTTTTTCATCTGTAATTTGCTTTTTATGTGAAGGGAAAGATGTTCTGTTTCTCTTCTTTGGGGGGGTTGTCATATTCCTGTAAAAACAATCAATCAATGTTGGATCATTTATCTCCTGCTCCATCAAGCTGTGATGTGGGATGTAAGTATGTGTATGTTCGCAATATAGATTTTTCATTGCTATATTTTATAGTCATATTATTGTCGAGTGGCCCTTATTTATTTTCCAGACCATTTCGAACCCGATGACAACTCTTTAGTCTTTGTTTGTTAACTGTGTCCTGCCTGTCCACCTTTTCATGTAGTAATTGCTTTCAGGGAATAAAACAGAAAGGGAGTATTGCTTTGTTTAATATTTTTCAAATCAAATACATCATAGCACAACTATCTGTAAAAATACATTTCAGCTTTCATCAAATTCTGCTACAGTTTCTTTGAGGGTTAATAATTCCTTCACACGGGTGTGTTTCTATGGCTAATGTAATATTTTTGAGCAAAGACTAGGTTATATTTATGTTGTGGCTTAGGTAAAAAAGAAAATGGCTTGTTGAAGAAAAAAATAATAGAATATTTTCACCCTAAAATTTTGTTACTTGCAGAGCAAGTGCTTTTGGAATGAAAAATATAGTTGGGAAGCTTTTCTTGGTGAAAAATGTGGAAGTAAAATCATATTCACTTTTTCTGCATGTAGAGCAATTCTCTAGCAACAGGAATATGGCCCCTAGTCACATACTAACACAGTGTGAACTGCCTGGTTTCCTTCCAAGGTCCCTTTCCTTGATTGATTCTGGGGAAGGAGGTTTGTGTCTCAATTATTTTTTGTTGGCAACGGTGGTCCCTGTCTTTTCTGCTTGTCTTTGTCTCTCATATGCCATTCTCCTCCCCTTTCCTTACCCAAATCTTCACAAAGCCACAGCTGTTGCAAGTACCCAGGCTGGGAGGTGGGGCAGGCTGTGGTGGAGATTGCAAGATCGTGTAGAACATAAAGCAACTAGAATTTTATAAAGAGACATCACCATCTTTCAAAGTTCCTTGGCAATTGCTTTGTCTTAGTTTGGGCTGCTATAACAGAGACCACTGACTTATGGTGGCTTATAAACAACAAAAATTTATTTCTTACTGTTTCAGAGGCTGGAAATCCTAGAGCAGGTTGCCAGCATGGTTGGGTTCTGATGAGGGTCCTGTTCCAGGTTGGAGACTGATGATTTCTCACTGGGGGAAGATGAAAGGGAGTTCTCAGGGGCCTCTCTGATAAGGGCACTAATCCCATTCATGGAGACTCTACCCTCATGATCTAATCAATTACCAAAGTCTTACCTCCAAATGCCATCATTTTGTGGGTTAGGATTTCAATATATGTTTTTTTGTGTGGGACACAAACATTCATTCCATTGCATTCCATCCTTAACCCCCCACCCCAAATTCATGCTCTTCTACATGCAAAATACATTCATTCCATCCCAACAGCCCCAAAAGTTGTAACTCATTCCAGCATCAACTCTAAAATTCAAAGTCTCATCTAAATATCTAAATCAGACATAAGTGAGACTTGAGGTATAATTCATCCTGAGGCGAAATCATTCTCCACCTGCAAACCTGTGAAATCAAACAAGTTATGTGCTTCCAAAATCCACTGGTGGGACAGGGATAGGATAGGCATTCTCATTCCAAAGGGATAAATAGGAAAGAAGGAAGGGGTGTTAGTACCAAGCAAATCTAAAACCTAGCCAGCCAAGCCCTGTGACATTTTAAAGACTTGAGAATAATCTTCTTTGCCTTCATGCTCTGCCTTCCAGACCCACAGGGTGGCAACATCACCCCCATGGCTTGGTGGGACATTGCCCATGTCATAGTTCTCTTGGCTCACGCTCCCAACAGGAATTTCTTACAGAGGCTGTTGGAGTCTTAGGTTCTGAATTCCCATTACATTGCTACAGCTCCCAGTGGAGCTCGTGAGTTTCCCCAGGCTCCCCTAATTCTCTTTCTAGGTGTTTTGAGAGGAAACAGAATACATTCGAGTTTGAAAACTGAGGAGAATTTAGTAAAGGTCATAGGCCGAGTATAGGGGAACAAATTACGCACAACCATTTCTTTCTTAACACTTGTTTCGAAAATACAGATTTGTTCCAAAGTCATTGATGTATTCAGGGAAAATTTGAGCATAATTTTATATTTGCTTATGTGTGATTTCATCCATAAGAAACATTAAGTGAACACAGAAAACTACAACCAGGCGAGCCAAGCGGTGTAGGGATACACAAAATGCAAGCACTTTGAGAGTCCACCACCATCCACCCTCAGTTCATCACATTCTTGTGAGCCACACCCACACACATCCTATGTGACAGCTTTCCCTGGGACTCCAGATAACCCATTCTCACCACTTCACAATAGCTCACAAGGTGCACCTCTCCCCATGTCTACTCCATAAGCAAATGCAAGGTCTTTCTTAAGGCTCAGTGCCATATTTCTAGTATTTATGTCTTTCTTATTCAACAAGCATAACACTGTACCATTTTTATTAGGTTCCTATCTTCTTAAAACATGTCACAGATGTTGTTTTTGTGTATTTGCCTCTAGCCCCATTTTGCCCTAAGTCCTGTGGTTTTTATTGCAGTTTTACATAGTATGATGATTTTCAAGAATGCCTGTATCGCTTTATAGCAGAACTGACTTTATGTTGAAGCACCCTGTGACTGGCAACAGCAGGGAGCTATTACCACTCTTAGGTCTGAAGGAGGAGAGCAGAGAGGATGTCATGGGAATCCTGACGGGGAGAGGGACCCTGCAGGAGAAGGATGCCTTGCTTCCACAAATGCCAAGTGCTGCTAGCCTGTGAAGCAGCAGATGGAGAGCCTGGGGAATAAACACCCCGACCTCACTTTCCAGTTGTTGGCGATTATCACATGTTGGCAGAACCCCGCTGGAAGCCAGTGGGCTCAGGAGTCTGTTGAATGCAGTCTTCTGTGGTCAGATGAAACACAGGGCAGAGCAGGGTGGGGAAATGGATATGGAGGATTCCCTTGCCCAGTGCCACTGGGGAAATTTTAATTATTTATTATGTAGATGAGCTTTATTTTTCTTTTTCTAGATCTCTCTTATCTGGTCCGGAGGGTTGAGGGGTATTTTCAATTCTTTTATGTGATATTCAGTAAGATGCAACCACAAGAGGAGACAAGGGGCGGCTCAGGAAAGCAAAGTGTGTTATACTCACAGGTCCTAAAGATGGGGCATACCACGCAGGGACACAGGGGCAAGATAGCGTGGTGGTCAGGAGGCAGGAAACAGAAACACAAAACAGGGGGTGGACTGGGGCCATGGTCCATGGGGATTTCCACGGGAAAGGCAAGGCAGGGCAAAGTCAACAATTTAGGACTAGCTGGTTTGAGTAATTTGTGGTGGGTTCTAAATTATAGAGGTGGTCCCTAGTTGCCTGGAATCTGGCTTTGGGATGTTTAGGGCAGAGGAATATAGTCTCCTGGGGTGTCTGGGCCAAATAGAGAAGCCCAGGCTCTGGGCTGCAGATTGGTTAGTTTGCATATCAAAGGCATGCCTGGCTGAGCTCTCCCTATCTCTAAGAGCTGGCTATTCCTGGGAGGGGCAGTCTCTCCCTAGCTAGAAAGGTTTATTTTAACATGTCAAAACATCAGAATATATAGAAAATAAAAAATATATACAATACAAGGAAATTCATTGATGTGTTTTTCTAAACAAGGAGAATTTTCTGCCAAAGAAGAGAAACTGCACTCTTCTCAAGTCAACCAATTCAAAGTAGCCAGCTTAAAAAAATATATTTTTCCCACTTCTGGTTAAATATTCACAGTTATCTTTATTTATGGTCATTTCCATAGGAACCGCTTTCTAAAGGCAAATATGGTTTCATCTTTAATGCTGGAATAGTGATGAAACATAGCAGAATTTTGCTGAGATTGATTGGTTAATGTTAAATAATTTGTTACCTTTTGTGCTTGGTCAATATAGTGAGAAGATATTTCTGAAACTTCAACTGCATTTACAGCTATGAAAATAATGTTTCGGGGGGAGTGTTTTTGGCGTCTTGTTGTTTTGGTAATGTATTTCTCTTCTTCAGTCATGCTGAGGTGTAAGAGAAAAATACAGAAGAATTGGAATAATTCACTTGCCTGCATATCTCCCCTTGAATAAGGAGATTAATTTTTTAATAGTTGTATTACAAGACAACTGCCACTTTAATCTTCAACTACTGGGGTGGGAGGAAAGTGGCTTAAATTGAGCCCCTGTAGGGGCTGCCAATTCATCAGTTGCCCCAGCTTGATCTGAAATTCAGAAGAGACCATGAGCTCAATCTCAAAGGTGATTATACAAAAGGATGTGAAAACTTAAACCAATTTGTCATTGATTAGGATTTGTCTTCCCTGTTCTGCAACAAGCCTGTCAACAAAAGGAGAGAGATTTCATATGGTCACATAGAGCTGAGATGTTTATGGAAAAAAAAAATACAAAAACTTTAATCTTCAAAAGATGAGTAAAATATATATTTTAAAAATTTCCCCATTTCCTTTTTTTTTTAAAAAAAGAGGCTCATGTCTTATTTTTTCATAAGTAAAATTTATTTCAACATTAGCCTTAATTCACTATGTTATATGCTAAGGTGAAGCAGGAAGCTCATATTGGTTAACTGATGACTGGGGAAAATGATTTAAGGATATTGGCAGTGTTAATAGGGATAACGGAGATGAAGTTTTACATGCTATTGGAGGCTCATAGACTTTTACAAGTTGAGATACAGCTCACATATCATAAAATCCACCTTTTTAGTGTACAATTCAATGTTTTTTAGCATTTTCACAAAGTTGTACAACCATCACCACTATCTAATTTCACAACATAGTCTTCACCCCCAAAAGAAACCCAATACCTTTAAGCAGTCAGTCTTCATTCTCCCTACCCCCATCCCCTGGCAACCATCAATCTACTTTCTCTCTCTGTGCATTTGCCTATTCTGGACATTTCATATAAATTGAATCTTGCCATATATCTCCTTTTATGTCTGACTTCTTTCACACAGTATACTATTCTAAGAGTTCATCCATTTTGTGTTATGTTTCAGAATTTCATTCTGTTTTAATTGCCAAATAATATTCCATTGGTTGGATATACCACATTTTATCTATTATTCAATTGATGAAAACTTGGTTCTAGTTATAAGCTATTATGAATAATGCTGCTATGAACATTTATGTACAAGTTTTTGTGTAGACACATATTTTTATTTCTCCTGGATGAATATATCTAGTAGTGAAATTTGGGGGCCATATGATAATTTTATGTTCACACTTTTGATGAACTACCAGCCTATTTTCCAAAGTGGATACAAAATCTTATGTTCCCAATAGTATATGAGGATTCCAGTTTCACCATATCCTTGCCAACATTTGTCAGTGTCTCTTTTTTGTTATAACCATTTTAGTGAATATGAAGTCATATTTCACTGTGGTTTTTATTTGCATTTCCATAATGGCTAACAACGTTCAGAAACTTTTCAAGTGCTTTTTGGTCATTTGTATATCCTCATTTGTATATTTCTCTTTGGAGAAATGTCTCTTCAGATCCTTTACACATTTTTAAATTTGAGTTGTCATTTTATTGTTGTATTATAATAGTTTTTAATGTAATATAGATACAAGTTCTTTATCAGCTGTATGATTTGTAAATATTTGCTATCATTTTGTGGGTTGTCTTTTTACTTCTTCAGTGGTGCTCTTTGAAGCACAAAAGTTTTTAATTTTGAAGTCCCACTTATCTATTTTCTTTTGTCACTTGTATTTTCATATTTTATATGTAAGACAATATTGCCCAACCTAAGATCTTGAAGGTTCTCCTAATAGTTTTATAGTGTCATCTCTTATATTTAATCTGTGATCAATTTTAATTTATGTGTATGGTGTGAGAAAAAGATCCAACTTTATCCTATTGCATGTGGATATCAAGTTGTCCATTTGATATCCAAGTTGTCCATTTAAAGTACTATTTGTTGAAAATACTGTTTTTTTTTTTTTCCATTGAGTTTTTGGGCCCTCTTGTTGAAAATCAGTTGATGATACATATAAGTTTCTAGACTCTCAATTGTATTTCAGGTCATGGAGTGTAGGAATCACACACTCAAATGATTGTCAAGGACATTGAGGCAGATGACATAAATGACTTAAATGTGAGACCTAACACCATAAAAACCCCAGAAGAAAAACTAGGCAATGCCATTCAGGCCATGGGCATGGGCAAAGACTTCATGACTAAAATACCAAAAACAATGGCAACAAAAGACAAAATTGACCAATGGGATCTAATTAAACTAAAGAGCTTCTGCACAGCCAAAGAAACTGTCATCAGAGTGAACAGGCAACCTACAGAATGAGAGAAAATTTTTGCAATCTATCCATCTGACAAAAGGCTAATATCCAGAATCTACAAAGAATTTAAACAAATTTACAAGAAAAAAACAACCCCATCAAAAAGTGGGCAAAGGATATGAACAGACACTTCTCAAAAGAAGACATTTATGCAGCCAACAAACATACGAAAAAAAAAAAAAGCCCAACATCACTGGTCATTAGAGAAATGCAAATCAAAACCACAATGAGATACCATCTCACGCCAGTTAGAATGGTGATCATTAAAAAGTCAGGAAACTACAGATGCTGGAGAGGATGTGGAGAAGTAGGAATGTTTTTACAATGTTGTTAGCTCAACCATTGTGGAAGACAGTGTGGCAATTCCTCAAGGATCTAGAACCAGAAACACCATTTGACACAGTAATCCCATTACTGGGTATATGTCTAAAGGATTATAAAGACACATGCACACATATGTTTATTGCAGCACTATTCACAATAGCAAAGACTTGGAACCAACCCAAATGCCCATCAATGTTAGACGGGATAAAGAAAATGTGGCACATACACACCGTGGAATGCTATGCAGCCATAAGAAGGATGAGTTCGTGTCTTTGCAGGGACATGGATGAAGCTGGAAACCATCATTCTCAGCAAACTAACACAAGAACAAACCAAACACCGCATGTTCTCACTCGTAAGTGGGAGTTGAACAATGAGAACACAAGGCCACAGGAGGGGAACATCACACACCAGGGCCTATCAGGAGGTGGGGAGCTAGGGGAGGCATAGCATTAGGAGAAATACCTAATGTAGATGACAGGTTGATGGGTGCCGCAAACCGCCATGGCACATGTATACCTATGTAATAAACTTGCATGTTCTGCACATGTATCCCAGAACTTAAAGAATATATATATAAAAGAAATAAGTTATGACTAATGATGCAAATATTAGACTGTAGTGGAACAGAGCAGTAACTTCTAATCAGGAGAGTCAAGCAAGTGTTCATATTGTGAGGACATCTGCACATCCAGGGTGACAGATTAGCAGTCACCAAGATGAAAACATGCAAACACATGGAGACGCAGAGCTAATGGACTCCATCTACACTATGTTAAATCAGGTCAAAGATTAATGAAAAAAATTTGATCATTCTGAATGTTTGCCTGTTTATCATCAACCAACTACATGTTTGATATTTAAATAAGCAATTGGGTAACTGATGGGATTTTACTTTTAATTCAGTTGTTCAGAATAGCCAATAACATACAATTTGCTAAATGTTGAGAGAAAACTTTATTGCACTCCTAATTTATTTTCAAGTCACAGAGGGGAATTTGGAAGTAACCAAGAGGTTGTTTGGGGAAAGTGAAGTTGTAAAGATGGTCAAGCCTTCTTTCTTGGTTTCACAGAGAGGTATCTTGGGTATTTACAAAATATGTTTAGAGCAGGTTATTTTTACTGCTCAATAAAATTATTGTATTTTCTTACTTTTGCAGAAGACCTATTTTTCTTGAATTTCTCAGAAAAGGTGGTATGCTAATCTGAGAAGCAGACGCCAAGGTGAAATTTAATGAGCAAGGATTTAATTAGCAGAATCATCTGTGAAGGAAAATGGGGCAGGAGCTGGTAAGGTTGGGAGAGCCATCAGAGAGTAAAATAAATCTGCCCTGAGTGACCGCAGAGGGAAGGAAGGTTGGGTCTAAGTTTCTTAGACTGCCATGCTGTCTAATGAAGTTTTGGCAAGGACATTGGGGGAAATCTTTGAGCCAAAGATGCCTGTTACAGGAGTACCACGTCTCCCAGGAGTAGGACTGCTTTAGTATCTCTACCATGCCCAGTCACTATCCAGGAGCAGCTTGTGAAAGCATGGGCTGGGTGCAAACGTGGTGGGAGATTTCAGAATGTGGCCACTGACTATTGGTGAATTATACTCCTTGTAGTTGAAGTCTGCAAGGAGTATTTCATGGCAGTGAAAAATGGTGATTTCATTAGGATACAGATTAGCTGTCATAAGAGACCCCAAAATACTGTGGCTTAAGCAAGAGAGAATTTTATTTATTTCTCAAACTGGAAGCTCAAGCTGAATACTGGGGATCTGGGTTCCTTCTATCTTGCTGCTCTGCTATTATTCACATAATGGGTGGTGGTCCAAGATAGCTCACCACCATGTCTGCCTTCCAGCCCACTGAATAAAAGGGAGAGAGAGGAAGGGAGGCTATTTCCTTTCCCTTGAAGGGCATGAGCTGGTAGTTGGGCACCTCCTTTCTCCTCATATTTTATTTGCCAAAACTCATACTAATTTGTATTAGTTTCCTATGGCTGCTATAACAAACTACCATAAATTTAGTGGCTTAAAGCAACAGAAGTTTATTCATTCACAGTTCACTTTTTTAGGGATTGAACTCAAGGTGTCAGCAAGGCTGTGCTCCCTCTGGAGACTGTGGAAGGGAACCCCCTCTTTGCCTCTTCCAGCTTCTGGTAGCTATTGCATTCTGCATCACTCCAGTCTCTACATTGGTGGTCACATTGCCTTCTCCTCTGCTGTATGTAATGTTCCTCTGCTTCCTTCTTATAAGGGTATTTGTGGTTGCAGTTAATGCCTCCCTGGATAAGCCACAATAATTTTCCCATCTCAAGATCCTTAACGCAATCGCACCTGCAAAGCCCCTGTTACTTTATAAGGTAACATTCTTAGTTTCCAAGGATTAAGACCTGGCTATCTTTGGAGGCTGATACAGTTTGGCTGTGTCCCTACCCAAATTTCATCTTGAATTATAGTTCCCATAATCCCCACATGTCATGGGAGGGACCCAGTGGGAGGTAATTTAATCAATCATGAGGGTAGTTACTCTTATGCTGTTCTCATGATAGTGAGTGAGTTCTCATGAGATCTGACAGTTTAGTTTTATAAGGGGCTTTTCCTCCTTTTGCTCAGTACTTCTCCTTCCTGCCACCATGTGAAGGACATGTTTGCCTCCCCTTCTGCCATCATCGTAAGTTTCCTGAGGCCTCCCCAGCCATGCAGAACTGTGAGTCAGTTAAACCTTTTTCCTTTATAAATTACCCAGTCTCGGGTACGTCTTTATTAGCAGCATGAGAGCAGACTAATACAGAGGTCATACATAATTCAGCCTACCACATCAGTCATTTGGCCACACTTAGCTACATGGGAGCTTGGGAATAATAGTCTTTTGCTGGGCAGCTATGCATCTATCATAGGTTAGGGGATTCTTTCAGTAAAGATAGAGGAGGAGAATAAATATTGGGTTTCAATTTTCTTTCTCAGAAGTTTCTTAAAGGTATTATAGTTTGAATCTTAGAGTAAAAATCTTCACATCATCAACTCCAAGTTCTGCATTTCATTGAGTACTTTGAGATCCAAGAGATGTTGGAGTGAAAGTAAATTTCTTTTGCCTGTCCATCATTTATTATTCATTCCCCACTTTTTCTTGTAACATTACTCTGATTTTCCTTCAGGCAAACACCCCCTCCCAAATTGTAGTTCATATAATATGTGGTGCATGTACCCGAAACCTGGCTAATTTGAATTTTGCATTGATTCGAATTTGAGTCTGAGGTCTAAAGGGGTTTTCCAAAGACCATGGGTCTTTTATGGGAACTATTGGGAATGGGGTGCTCCCTTTCCACTGGGATAGCTAAACTAATAGACATAAACTGGAAGTGCTAGTAACTATCTTCCCATGGGATCTGAAAAGCCTGCCTGAAAGTGAAGCCAACCTACAGAAAAAGAGGAGCTGAGGAATAGGGGTAAGGGGGAACATGTTCTTCATTTAGGAGCCTAGATCTAGCCACACCTGAACCAAATATACCCCCATGTTTGTATGTGAGCCAGTAAATGGCTCTGCCCTACCATTGCTTTCACTTGTTCTTTTGCCAGTTGGATTGGATTCTGAAACTTGTAACCAAGGGGCCCATCTACTGAAAAGTGAAATGATGTGCTAAGGGAAATATGTCAAGTGTTAAGCAAAGTCAAGGCTAGAATTCATGTCTTCTTTTAAACTACTCTCTTTTGACTTTCCTTCATTTCACATAATGGCTGTTGACCAGTTTCTTTTTATTGCACTTTTGATTTTTAAAGATGGCTTGAGTTTTTACGTGATTTCCTCTCATCTAGCCTACAAGGTTCAATAGTTTATGAAAAAAAAATTATAGACAAATAGAAGTTGTGACAACATTGAATACCCTAGTTTAGTCTGGGAAACAAGAAAGGCAAAGAGAGTAATTTTTGAAAACCAACAAGAAGTAAGGAAGAGATTGATGACCTTTTTTTGTTGTTGTTTCCAGCAGATTTATAATGCAATAAAAAATTTGTTCTGCAATCATTTAGCCCATGTGGTCAATATTAAACGTTTTAGTCAAAACCGTTCATGTCTTCAAGAGGCTCTGAAGCTTTTTTATTTAAGTTAAGGATGCTGCTAAAATGTTGAACTCAACATTCCCCCTGAAGTTCTTTCAAGACTGTTATTATGAATAGTTCAGTTTTAAGAAATTCCAGATGAATTGTACAAACCAAGATGAAAGATGAAGCATAGCAGCAGCTGCGCACAAGAATTATGCAGAAGTATGCAAATTGTAACCCCAGTGATGATGGAAATGTTAACCTTATGTTTCAGTAATAATAACTACTCTGATCTAATAGTGAGCCAAGAGGCGCAAAGGGCACTTGGAGCTAAGAATTAGTAAGTAAAGAAAGCTTTTACCTCCTGCATGACATCAGGTTATTTATCTGAAATACCTTATTGTTCAGTGCAATTTGCCACAGAAATATTAACAACGACATGTTCATGGCATAGGTACTTGTCATTAAATGTAAACCTGTTTTATAGAATTTTGAGCCCTGAGCTCCCATAAAACAGGGTACTGATTTATTTTTATAGACGCTGAATCCTTGAACTTAATAAACCTTCTGACAGTGTTAGAATTCTGTGGCACTTATAGGTCAATCCTTTCCATGTCAAGAGGGGAAAAAAGAAAGCTAAGGAGTTTGAGAAAATGGCAAAGAAAGGGTTCTAGAGTTGGGAAAGTGCTAAAACATACTGGAAATAATAATTGCCGTCACTAATTGAGTATGCACTGCATGCCAGGCACAATAAAGTACTTTATAGTTATGATATCATTAAGACCTCTGAATAGCCTTATGGGTTGGAGAAAAATAGAGGCCTCCCTAAGGTTTCAAAGCTGGAAAGAGATGGGACAAGATCTCTTCAGGTATATCGTAGCTCTTAAATGTTTTGATACAGTGTCGGCACCCTCAAACGTCATCCTGTAACATTATGCCAGAAGCTAGGATGCTGTGTTTTCCTCTTTTGTAACCAAGTTTGTCAGGTGGACTTTGGAGTTCCTTCCTGTTTTCAAATCTTTCTGTTTTGATTTCTTTTAGATATTGAAAATCAATGTTTATTTTGTAAGCAATTAAATACACTATTTTATGAAAATAAAATAGAACACTGCAAGTATGTCTTGAGTTTGCTTTGTCTACCATGTCTACCTTGTTCCCTCACTTCCTTTTTGCTGGAGGAACTCCATCCTCACCAGCCCCTTGGTCATGCTTGACAGCTATTTCTCAGGCTGGGAAAGTCTACAGAAGCTCTCCAGGAGGACTCTAACTAGATCCTGTCTTTCTCAGAGCCTCTTAGCTGTTTGTTCTACAATCTTCACTATGCTCCTTTCGTGTCATGATCTGACAATTTCCAGCTCTTGCCATCATGCTGACTTCCAGCCAGTAGGGAATGAGAACAAGGGAAGAAGAGGGCGGTTCATTTCCTTTAAAGATGCAAACTAAAGGATACCTGTATGACTTGTGGTCACATCTCTGCTACCCAAAGCAAAATTACTTGATTGTATCCCCTGTGTGTTGGTGTAGAGTTATGGTGGATAGTGCTAATAGTTTCCCAGTATCCATTCTTCCTTTACCTTTTCAATAATGGATTCTCCAAATTTTAGCTAGACAGATAAATGGCTTCCAGGTGACAGTCTCCATTCTCCAGCCTTCCTTGCTGCAGTTGTAGAATCTAGCCAGTACCTTTTTCTGGCCTGCCAAGTATGTTTCAAAGCTGACTAGGCAGACTGTGTGGCTGACCACCTTGGAGTTTCTGTAACACATTACTGATTGCAAATTAGACCTCATCCTCAGAAATTTCTGGAACAAACACCTGGGTGGCTCTGGCCTCCGTGTATGCTCAGCATATGGCCACCCTAGCTGCAAGAGAGGCTGAGAAATATTATCCTTAGTTGGAAAGCATATGTTCATCTAACCTTTTGGGTGAGTTTTTGTTTTAATAGAAAAAAAGATCAGGATGGAAATTGGTTAATCAAAACATATGCAATGCAGCTAGATCAATACTCCAGGGTGAACTTTGTAGCCATAAATATATTTATTCAAAAAGAAAACAGAAAAGTAGTGAGCCCAGAACTCAACTCAATCTAGAAAAAGAAGTTTATTCCCTAAGAAAGTTAAAAGAAGAAACTAATAAAGGGCAAACATTAGTTAAACAGAAAACAAACAAAAAAGATAGTAAACAAAAACAAAGTCCACTTGTTTGAAAAGGTGAAAAGAATAAACTGGAGAAGGAGAACAAACATCTGGCAAGACTTAGAAACAAAGACAGAAGGCACAGAAAAAATGGGGTATAATTAAATATAAAATAGTGACTTAAAATATTGGAAGGGTAATTATAATTTGATGCTAACAAATGTGAAAACTTATGTAAAGTTTACTCTTTTTCTAGAAAAAAATTTAGGTTACCAATATGACATGAGTGAAGAAAAACGATTTATGAAGCTGTCAAAGAACTTGATTTAGGAGTCGAACATCTATCCATCCTCATTTCTGACTACTCCCAGCCCCCTGCAACTCATGGCCCAGACCATTTTTAAGTTGAGTTTTATCACACAGTCAAAAGAATAGGTAACTTCTAGCTTCTACAAATTGTTTGACTCTACCAAAGAAAAACTTCCCCAATTCTGGTTTTGAGAAAACAATATTCTTGGCTACTGTAGTTGATGCTGTGGCAAATTGCCTAGATCTACCTTTTACAAACAGGGCATACATTCCCCCAGCTGCTGGGAATGGTGGCTGCTGGCCATGCACAGCTGAGTCTCTTTCCAGGAACTGCCTTTTGCTGGAAGGACCTGCCTTGTCCAAAATTACATTCTTTCCCCGGGGAGAACCAACTTCCAATTATTGGTAGATGTAATGGCACAAGGGCCTGGCCCTCTCGAATCAGTTTGAGACAACTTTGAAAGACCATCCTAGTTCTGTCACTGAAGCTTCCACTGCACCTACATCACAGTTTAACTCTACCCTCTGCCCTTGCTCTGATAGGTATTGATACTGAACTTAGCTTCCTGAATAAACTTCCTGCACTTACATGTCTGCCCCAGAGTTTGCTTCCTGGGAAACATGACTGAAGACAGTAACAAAACTGGACAAGGATAATAGGAGAAAGGAAACTTATGGGCTGGTTTAACAAATACATTGTGATGAAGTCGGTTTTTTTCTCAGGACTCTAGACAATGTAACATTTGAAATCTGGTAATGGACTTCAACAGCAAAAGCAAAGAGAAAGACTGGATGTTTGTCTCACTAGCAAAAAAGAATTATTATAATTCAGCTTCAATTAATCAGAATTTTAAAAAATTCTTACCCCCATCTTATGAGAAAAGCCTGGCAAATTCTAATCTAGAGGCATCCTTCACTAAACCTCACCAGCACTCCTCTAAACTGTCAAGGTTATGAACAGCAAGGAAAGTCTGAAAAACCCATATCTGAGAAGAGCCTAAGGAGACATAATGAGAAATCTAATGTGGGATCCTGAAGAGGATCCTGGAACAGAAAAAGGACATTGGCAAAAACTACGGAAGTCTAAATGAACTGTGGATCATAGTTAATCATAATGTATCAGCATTGATTCATTAATGGTAACAAATATTTCATGCAGTGTAACATGGTAATAAGAGGGGAGCTTGGCTGTAGGGTATGAGAGAACTCTGTACAGGCTTTTCATTTTTTTTTTTTTTGTAAATTTGAAATAACAAAATCTATTTTAAAAAAAGACTGAAGGGAATTATAACAATATTAGTGGCTGTTTTTATCTGGCTTGTTTTGAAGATAAGATAATGCTTATAGGGCTGGGCACAGTGGCTCACACCTGTAATCCCAGCACTTTGGGAAGTTGAGGTGGGTGCATCACCTGAGGTCAGGAGTTCGATACCAGCCTGGCCAACATTGTGAAACCCTGTCTGTACTCAAAATACAAAAATTAGCTGGGCATGGCGGCAGGCGCCTATAATCCCAGCTACTTGGAAGGCTGAGGCAGGAGAATCGCTTGAACCTGGGAGGTGGAGGTTGCAGTGAGCTGAGATCCTGCAACCGCACTCCAGCCTGGGTAACAGAGTGAGACTCGGCCTCAAAAAAAAAAAAAAATAGAAATAAATAATGCTTATAGAGTGCTTAGCACAGAACCTGACATATAGTGAGCATTCAATAAACTTGTTAATATGACCTGCTATTGATTATATCTTCTTTATACTTTTCTATGTTAAAATTTTTATCATAAACAAATATTGCATCAGAAATTTCTTTTTCAAAGAAGAGCGACTCCTAGGATACTACCTGATATGCTCTGAAGTGAGAGTGAGGCAACTCAATGGCACATGGAACTGCTCATTGAAATCTCACTTTGCCCCTCAATTCTAGAAGCCAGTGTCTTCGCAAATGATAATGGGAGGATTTCCTGTTATGTTAAGTGCTCCCAGAAGGTCTAGCATTTCTTGAAATAATTCTCTATTTGAAGGATTTTGGAGGAGTTCATTCTTCCTAGGAGTCAGTGTGGAGGTTGATTTTACTCCTAAGGCAAGCACCAAGAAGGACCACTCCTCCTACAAGTGTTGAAGTGTGGACAAGGCTGGTTGCCACCATCTTCATGACGTCATACACTAAGTCCTCTGAGGCTGGAGGGTACAGGGGTGCTGGGGGCTCCAGAAGAAAAGAATGCCTGGAATGGCAATGATGAAAGCATGCTAGGAAATGATAAAGTGATAAATAAAGGAACTTCTAGGAAGCCCTATGGATCCATTTGAGGCTGAATGTGAGAAGGGAACTAAAGTTGCAACGTATAGGTCAGGCTGCAGCACTCTGGGGCTTGCTAGACAGGAGTGGCAAAAGCAGGTGTGAGCATGGCCCACACTTAAGAAACAATATGGCAGTTAGGGCCAAATGGGAAGGAAAGAATCATGGGAGATCACTTATTAAACTTTTTTTGTATCTTTTGATAAGCAGACTTATTTACCAACCTCTAGTGGATAATCCCATGCTGCAAGTGGAAACAAAGCCAAGAAAACAGCCAACCCAAGCCAGAAATCCATTGTATACTGCCACATGTTAGGACCACTACGGTCTCACAGCACTGAAAATAGCAAAATGGTACCACAGGCCCAGCTCCCAATCCCTGGAGAACTTCTACTCATCACCCTGGAATGACTCAGTGAGGAGCATTGGTCCAAGCTAACCTTTAAAAAAACAGCATAAACGAAATATTCTTTTGCCAATTAAGGTAGCCATCTCTATCTCTTCTACTTTCTCTTCTATCATTTTATCCTTTTTTCTACTATTAAACTGAAACTGTCATTTAAAAGTTTGTGTATAAGTCCTCAGATATCTGTACTTTATTAATATTTTTAACATTTTTAATAAGGAACCGAATGATGTGATGGAACTCGCACTGGAAAAAATAAACTTTCTTTTTTTTAAATTATACTTTAAGTTCTAGGGTACATGTGCACAATGTGCAGGTTTGTTACATATGAATAGATGTGCAATGTTGGTGTGCTGCACCCATTAACTCGTCATTTACATTAGGTATATCTCCTAATGCTATCCCTCCCCCATCCCCCGACCCCATGACAGGCCCCAGTGTGTGATGTTCCCCTTCCTGTGTCCAAGTGTTCTCATTGTTCAATTCCTTTGAGTGAGAACATGCAGTGTTTCGTTTTTTGTCCTTGCGATAGTTTGCTGAGAATGATGGTTTCCAGCTTCATCCATGTCCCTACAAAGGACATGAACTCATCATTTTTTATGGCTGCATAGTATTCCATGGTGTATATGTGCCACATTTTCTTAATCCAGTCTATCACTGATGGACATTTGGGTTGGTTCCGAGTCTTTGCTATTGTGAATAGTGCCGCAATAAACATATGTGTACATGTGTCTTTATATCAGTATGATTTATAAGCCTTTGGGTATATACCCAGTAATGGGATGGCTGGGTCAAATGGTGTTTCTAGTTCTAGATCCCTGAGGAATCACTATACTGCCTTCCACAATGGTTGAACTAGTTTACAGTCCCACCAACAGTGTACAAGTGTTCCTATTTCTCCATATCCTCTCCGGCACCTGTTGTTTCCTGACTTTTTAATGATCGCCATTCTAACTGGTGTGAGATGATATCTCATTGTGGTTTTGATTTGCATTTCTCTGATGGCCAGTGATGATGAGCATTTTTTCATGTGTCTTTTGGCTGCATAAATGTCTTCTTTTGAGAAGTGTCTGTTCATATCCATCGTCCACTTTTTTGATGGGGTTGTTTTTTTCTTGTAAATTTGTTTAAGTTCTTTGTAGATTCTGAATATTAGCCCTTTGTCAGATGAGTAGATTGCAAAAATTTTCTCCCATTCTGTAGGTTGCCTGTTCACTCTGATGGTAGTTTCTTTGCTATGCAGAGGCTCTTTAGTTTAATTAGATCCCATTTTTCTGTTTTGGCTTTTGTTGCCATTGCTTTTGGTGTTTTAGACATGAAGTCCTTGCCCATGCCTATGGCCTGAATGGTATTGCCTAGGTTTTTTCTTCTAGGGTTTTTATGGTTTTAGGTCTAAGTCTTTAATCCGTCTTGAATTAAGAAAAAATAAACTTTCTTAGTCAATAAAAATATGTATAGCTAACATTACAGTTAATGGTTAAACATTAGAAGTATTCCTTTTAAGGAAAATATAAACAAATATTGCCCTTGGACATTATCCATGTTTAGTATTAACTGGACAGTCTAGTTAACTAATATATAGACAAGAGAAATAAAATATAACAAAAGTAAAATGGAAGATACAAAATTATTTATTTGTATATGATTTTTAACTTCGCAAATCCAGGGGAATCTGCAAACTGGCAGTAGTTAGAGAGTTCAGTAAATTTTTTGGATAGAGGATCAATATACAAAAGCAATAGCATTCTTGCTTTAACCAATTAGAACAATTAATAATACCCCATTCAAAAATCTGTACAGCCCTTTGAAGCAAACCTGAGAAATGATATGCAAGAACTTTTAAAAAAGAATTCTAAAATTATTGAAAGATATAAGACAATCCTAAGTGAGAAACCACATTATTAAATAACAAGACTCAATATCATACCCATATCAGTCCTCCTCAAATTGATCTATAAATTCAATGTAATACAAATTCAAGATCTGTTTAATAAAAGGGATTGTTAAGTTCCTGTACCTAATAAGGCTGTACCACTTTTACCTCACCTCTTCTTAAAAATCAGCATGTACTTGTCATGGGCTGCTTTTTTTTTTTTTTTTATTAAAAAAAAAGGGTACAGATAGATTGACACTAAAAAGTAGCCTCTTGTTCTCTTTTGCCACTGTAATTGTTTCCAAATAACATACAAATATTTAGAAAAGATTGTTTCTCAGATCCCCAAATTCACTGTAATTCTCAAGCTGTGTTGAGAAGATTGACTTCAAAGAGAAGAAAAGTAATAATTAAAAAAATGTGACTATCATTTTTTAAAAATAAAAAAGTCGTTTTGGATCTATGAGAGAATTATGCCATAAAAATAATAGCTAGCATTTAGAAAACACTTTCTATGTGTCAGGCAGTGTGCTAAAAGCCTTGTGTAGATTTTCTCATTTAGACCTCAAAGTAATGTGTCATTATTAATTAGTCTCAATTTATTGGTGAGAAAAGGGAAACTTGGAAAAATTAGGGAACTAGCAAGGTCACCTAGCACATAACCAACTTAAGGAACAAAGAGTCTAAAAAACAGAGTTGGGTTTTTAAATACAAAGTGGCACAGCCTCTTAAGCATAATTCCCCATATATTGCTTGTGTTAGAAAACAAGATAAGTTGGAGATTAAGAGACTTATATCCTCATCCAAGCTGGATGGCAGTATACTCAGAGGCTTAGTTCTGAGTCTGTCTGTTCATGCACAAAAATTGTATTAAGTGTCTAATATGCACAGCACACTAATAGAGGTACTGGAAGAACATATACTCCCTACCCTTTAGGAATGGACAGCCTTTTAAGGGAGGAAAAGGAGTGTAGTAGTGACTATTGTTTCTCTGGAGAAACATCTATTTAAGTCTTACAGCCTCAGTTGTGACTTTCTTCATGCACAAAATCTAATGTGAGTATCTTATTCTGAATGGTTAATACTTCCTCCTCTTGGCAGTAACAGAACTGAAAATTCCCGAGACATTTCCCATTAAATATATTAAGCATTCAAGACAAATGCATTGGTAATTCTGCTCAAGACACATAATTATCACATGGGAATTATTTTTGAAGCATGGATGTCAGTAGATAAAGTTTCGAGTTAGAATTGAGTATGAAAATCTTCAGGTTAGAACACAGTGTTGTGTCTCCATTTTTAGAGGAGAGTGAAAAATGTAGGTAGACTTTTGAAAGTGTGGATGTTTTTAAAAATGACTGTGACTATGAATTTTATTCTAGAATTATTCTTTGATACCTAAAAAGGAAACACACATTTGGATTACTTACATATCTGTAGACACAGGAAATTATATGATTTCTTCACCCTAGTTAAGTCAATCCTAATCATGGTACACATCATGCATTTGTGAGGTGGCTTCTCTCAAGTACCTATTATGAGGTTAGCTTATCCTCCCGGCCAAAACTGTTTTATGAGCTTCCTCTGAACAAAGTGTTACTTTGCCAAGTCAGTCACAGGCCACTGCTTGGTTGTGTTTCAGGTCAGGAGGTGGCACATTCTTTTATGACCAGGCCCAAGGTCATTTTCTCATATCACAGATGCCATGTATCATATTCTAGATCAGTGGCCCTCACCCTGGAGTAATTTTTCCCTCCAGCGTACACTGGGTAACGTCTGGCAACATTTTTAGTTGTTACAATGTGGGTGGAGGTGGAGAGTGCTCCTAGCATCTAGTGGGTGGAGGCCAGGGGTGCTGCTAAACATCCTGCAGTGCACGGGACAAGCCCCCACAGCAAAGACTTATCTGGCCCAAAATGTCAGTAGTGCTGAAATCAAGAAACACTGCTCTGGAAGGAGAACATGGCACAGTCAGTTAACATTTTTTTCTTTGTTAGTATACAGATGGAATACTAAGAATATTTAACACATTTGAATTTAGGATTTAAGCTACATTGTCCAGTGTACTACATAAATTGAACCCATGGCAGGGCAGGTTAGATATGTGAGAAGTGCTTTCCTAATCGATTTAACCTGTCCATGATCTTTGGTCATGGCATGGAGGCCAACCATAGAACGAGCCCTTCATTTTTTAGAGGGCTGGATTTTCCTAGAGCCTCACTCTTCTCCTTTCCCACTGCAGCTCTGTCCATTCAGCAAGATCCTAAGGATTATGTTCGACTTAGGATTGAACACAGTCCTAAGTGTGTTGTTATTCGACACAGATTTGTTCAACAGAATTTTATGTGATGATGAACATTTTCTGTGTGTGCTTTCCAGTATAGTAGCCATTAGCTACATGCAGCTGTGACATACTTGAAATGTGGCTGGTATGCCTGTGAAATGGATTTTTAAATTTTATTTAATTGTAGTCCATTTAAATGGAAGAGCCACATGTGCTACTGGCTACCATATTGGACATTGTAGGTTTGACATCTTCACACCTCTCTAGGTCAAACCTTCCTTGGGGCTGAAGTCAGGCATAGATTGTCATCATTGTCAACTTCCTCCCATTTTGCTTCTGAATCTTTGGAGAGGGATATTTGGGCCCTGAGAGGGAAGGTGGCAAAGAGGTTCCCATGTGACTTGGCCTCCAAAGAAATATCTGCAAAAAAAAAAATCAGATATTTTGAACTCCCAAAGTTAGACTCTTGGAATTTACAAATCTGTATGATATATATAGCCTGTCTTCTACAAGTAATTTTGCTAAAAGTTTCTCTCTCTGTCTTAGACTTGTGATTTTATGAGTACCCTTCCATTAGAGTGATGGAACCTGGTTCTTAAAGAGAAGACTGGGTCTTCCAAGAATAAGAGATTGTTATTCCAACAGAATTAGTGAGCGCATTATATTTTTCCTTCCCCCTCTTCCAGCAACATTCTTTGAAGTTTGCCTCCCCAACCCCAGCCTCCCTCTCATTTCCCCCCTTTCACCTTCACCTATGTCTTCTTTTCTCTCTCTTTCTCTCTTGCTGTTTCTTTAATTACAAATCCTGTACCACTCAGCCCATGATTATTTCTTCTACTTTAAGAAAAAACTTCATTAAATACTCGTTGGGATTCCATGTCTATGCCTAACTAACAGAAAAAAATATCTGTAACTGTGCCATCTCCCCCTACAGGATAAGATATGTGGTTGTCTGGAATTGTTAGTTTGGGTCCTCTGAGAAGCAGACGCTATGACAGGATTAGATGTGTGAGCATTTTATTGGGGGAAATGCCTGTGAAGAAAAATGGGGAGGAGCTGGAGGAGGCGGAAGGAACCATGGAACTGCATGCAGGGCTCACCCTGTGAGAAGAAGGGAAAGGAAGGAAGGCTGTGTAGGAAGAGTCTAGACTACAGTGCTCTTCTGCAAGGCTGAAGAGGGATCTTCCAGCTAAAGCCGCCCATTAAAAGAGCTCTCATATCCCAGGAAGGAGTCTGTCTGAGTGTCTGTGCTGTGCCCAGTCACTGGCTAAGAGCCACTGGGAAGAATGGCCTCAGTACAAATATGCAGTAGGTGGCTTAGAAGTTATGGCGGGTGATCAATGACATCTGTCCTTCATGAAGTAGGGGGTCTGAGATGTACCTGGCCAGTACATCTGGGTTAGACCTAAGCTGTCCTGGACTTGGAGAAAGCAGACAGGGCTGCTTATGCCATAAGCTGCATCCAAGAAGTGTTTCATGACTGATAGGATAAAATACTTGTTAGTTTAGAGGAAACTTATAAAATATTTTTGGCCATTCTCTTTCCTACATTGTACATTATGAGGTGCTTTCAGTTTTTCCCAGTCTCCAGGCTCTTGCTCATGTGTTTCTAAGCACACACATTCTTTCTGCCTGAAGTGAGTCTTCTGAAACCATTTCCCCAGGCCAATTGCTTCAAATTTCCACTAACTTTCTCTCCACAGGAGAGTACTGCTGACTCCCAGACTAAAGTAGATGCCCTCACATCTCTCTGGAATTCTTGTAGCCTAAGTTATTTTTCTGTATTTAATATTGTCCTTTTGTCTACTAAATATATCACCCATGAAGCCATAAGCTGTAGCTGTCTCATTTACCACTGTATTCCCAGGGCCAGGCATAGAGCTGATTAATATTTCTTGAAGGAATGAATACTTTGTGCAAGACGTGCTAAAGTGAAAAAAAAAAAGATGTATAAGGCAGTCCTCACTCTCAAAGTTCTTACAATCTAGGATAGATTTCTCAGCAGATGATGGTGCAAAACTATCAAAATTAATGAGATAACTGAATTAAAGGGCTTTTCAGAAGACTTAAGGCTTTAATTTCCTAAGTCAAGAATTGTATAGCCAGTAGTTAAAATTCTACCAAGTTAAAATCTTATCAAGCCCACTTTCTTTTTTTTATTTTTATTTTTATTATACTTTAAATTCTAGGGTACATGTGCACAATGTGTAGGTTTGTTACGTATGTGTACATGTGCCATGTTGGTTTGCTGCACCCATTAACTAGTCATTTACATTAGGTATTTCTCCAAATGCTATCCCTCCCCCCAACCCCACCCAACAGGCCCTGGTGTGTGATGTTCCCCACCTTGTCTCCAAGTGTTCTCATTTCTCAATACCCACCTATGAATGAGAACATGCGGTGTTTGGTTTTCTGTCTTTGGGATAGTTTTCTCAGAGTGATGGTTTCCAGCTTCATCCATGCCCCTACAAAAGACATGAACTCATCGTTTTTTATGGCTGCATAGTATTCCATGGTGTATATGAGCCACATTTTCTTAAACCAGTCCATCATTGATGGACATTTGGGTTGCTTCCAAGTCTTTGCTATAGTGAATAGTGCTGCAATAAACTTACATGTGCATGTGTCTTTATTGTAGCATGATTTATAATCCATTGGGTATATACCCAGTAATGGGATGGCTAGGTCAAATAGTAATTCTAGTTCTAGATCCTTGAGGAATCACTACACTGTCTTCCACAATGGTTGAACTAGTTTACAGTCCCACCAACAGTGTAAAAATGTTCCTGTTTCTCCACATCCTCTCCAGCACCTGTTGTTTCCTGACTTTTTAAAGATCACCATTCTAACTTTCTAACTGTTGTGAGATGGTATCTCATTGTGGTTTTGATTCTCATTTCTCTGATGGCCAGTGATAATGAGAATTTTTTCATGTGTCTGTTGGCTGCATAAATGTCTTCTTTTGAGAAGTGTCTGTTCATATCCATCATCCACTTTTTGATGGGGTTGTTTGATTTTTTTCTTGTAAATTTGTTTAAGTTCTTTGTAGATTCTGCATATTAGCCCTTTGTCAGACGGGTAGATTGCAAAAATTTTCTCCCATTCTGTAGGTTGCCTGTTCACTCTGATGGTAGTTTCTTTTGTTGTGTAGAAGCTCTTTAGTTTAATTAGATCCCATTTGTCAATTTTGCCTTTTGTTGCCATTGCTTTTGGTGTTTTAGACATGAAGTCCTTGCCCATGCCTATGTCATGAATGGTATTGCCTAGGTTTTCTTCTAGGGTTTTTATGGTTTTAGGTCTAACGTGTAAGTCTTTAATCCATCTTGAATTAATTTTTGTATAAGGTGCAAGGAAGGGATCCAGTTTCAGCTTTCTACATATGGCTAGCCAGTTTTCCCAGCACCATTTATTGAATAGGGAATCCTTTCCCCATTTCTTGTTTTTGTAAGGTTTGTCAAAGATCAGATGGTTGTAGATATGTGGTATTATTTCTGAGGGCTCTGTTCTGTTCCATTGGTCTATGTCTCTATTTTGGTACCAGTACCATGCTGTTTTGGTTACTGTAGCCTTGTAGTATAGTTTGAAGTCAGGTACTGTGATGTCTCGAGCTTTGTTCTTTTTGCTTAGGATTGTCTTGGCAATGTGGGCTCTTTTTTTTTTTTGGTTCCATATGAACTTTAAAGTAGTTTTTTCCAATTCTGTGAAGAAAGTCATTGGTAGCTTGATGGGGATGGCATTGAATCTATAAATTACCTTGGGCAGTATGACCATTTTCACGATGTTGATTCTTCCTATCCATGAGCATAGACTGTTCTTCCATTTGTTTTTGTCCTCTTTTATTTCGTTGAGCAGTGGTTTGTAGTTCTCTTTGAAGAGGTCCTTCACATCCTTTGTAAGTTGGATTCCTAGGTATTTTATTCTCTTTGAAGCAATTGTGAATGGGAGTGCACTCATGATTTGGCTCTCTATTTGTCTCTTATTGGTGTATAGGAATGCTTGTGCTTTTTGCACATTGATTTTGTATCCTGAGACTTTGCTGAAGTTGCTTATCAGCTTAAGGAGATTTTGGGCTGCGACAATGGGGTTTTCTAGATACACAATCATGTCATCTGCAAACAGGGACAACTGGACTTCCTCTTTTCCTAATTGAATACCCTTTATTTCTTTCTCTTGCCCTGGCCAGAACTTCCAACACTGTGTTGAAAAGGCGTGGTGAGAGAGGGCATCCCTGTCTTGTGCCAGTTTTCAAACAGAATGCTTCCAGTTTTTGCCCATTCAGTACGATATTGGCTGTGGGTTTGTCCTAAATAGCTCTTATTATTTTGAAATACGTCTCATCAATACCTAGTTTATTGAGAGTTTTTAGCATGAAGGGCTTTTGAGTTTTGTCAAAGGACTTTTCTTCATCTATTGAGATAATCATGTGGTTTTTGTCTTTGGTTCTGTTTATGTGATGGATTACGTTTATTGATTTACATATGTTGAACCAGCCTTGCATCCCAGGAGTGAAGCCATCTTGATCGTGGTGGATAAGGTTTTTGATGTGCTGCTGGATTCAATTTGCCAGTATTTTATGGAGGATTTTTGCATTGATGTTCATCAGGGATATTGGTCTAAAATTCTCTTTTTTTGTTGTGTCTCTGCCAGGTTTTGGTATCAGGATAATGCTGGCCTCATAAAATGAGTTAGGGAGGATTCCCTCTTTTACTATTGATTGGAATGGTTTCAGAAGGAATGGTACTAGCTCCTCCTTGTACCTCTGGTAGAATTCGGCTGGGAATCTGTCTGGTTCTGGACGTTTTTTGGTTGGTAAGGTATTAATTACTGCTTCAATTTCAGAGCCTGTTATTGGTCTATTGAGGGATTCAACTTCTTTCTGGTTTAATCTTGGGAGGGTGGCTGTGTCCAGGAATTTATCCATTCCTTGTAGATTTTCTAGTTTATTTGTGTAGAGGTGCTTATTGTATTCTCTGATGTAGTTTGTATTTCTGTGGGATTGATGGTGATATCCCCTTTATCTTTTTTTATTGCATCTATTTGATTCTTCTCTCTTTTCTTCTTTATTAGTCTTGCCAGTGGTCTATCGATTTTGTTGATCTTTTCAAAAAACCAGCTCCTGGATTCATTGATTTTTTGAAGGGTTTTTTGTGTCTCTATCTCCTTCAGTTCTGCTCTGATCTTAGTTATTTCTTGCCTTCTGCTAGCTTTTGAATGTGTTTGCTCTTGCTTCTCTAGTTCTTTTAATTATGATATTAGGGTGTCTGTTTTAGTTCTTTCCTGCTTTCTCTTGTGGGCATTTAGTGCTATAAACTTCCCTCTACACGCTGCTTTGAATGTGTCCCAGAGATTCTGGTATGTGGTGTCTTTGTTCTCATTGGTTTCAAAGAACATCTTTATTTCTGCCTTCATTTTCTTATGTACCCAGTAGTCATTCAGGAGCAGGTTGTTCAGTTTCCATGTAGTTGTACAGTTTTGAGTGAGTTTCTTAATCCTGAGTTCTAATTTGATTGCACTGTGATCTGAGAAGCAGTTTGTTATGATTTCTGTTCTTTTACATTTGCTGAGGAGTGCTTTACTTCCAACAATGTGGTCAGTTTTGGAATAAGTGTGATGCGGTGCTGAGAAGAATGTATATTCTGTTGATCTGATGTGGAAAGTTCTGTAGATGTCTATTAGGTCCACTTGGTGCAGAGCTGAGTTCAAGTCCTGGATATCCTTGTTAACTTTCTGTCTTGTTGGTGTGTCTAATGTTGACAGTGGGGTGTTAGAGTCTCCCATTATTATTGTGTGGGAGTCTAAGTCTCTTTGTAGGTCTCTAAGGACTTGCTTTATGAATCTGGGTGCTCCTGTATTGGGTGCATATATATTTAGGATAGTTAGCTCTTCTTGTTGAATTGATCCCTTTACCATTATGTAATGGCCTTCTTTGTCTCTTTTGATCTTTGTTGGTTTAAAGTCTGTTTTATCAGAGACTAGGATTGCAACCCCTGCTTTTTTTTGTTTTCCATTTGCTTGGTAGCTCTTCCTCCATGCTTTTATTTTGAGCCTATGTGTGTCTCTGCACATGAGATGGATCTCCTGAATACAGCACACTGATGGGCCTTGACTTTTTATCCAATTTGCCATTCTGTGTCTTTTAATTGGGGCATTTAGCCCATTTACTTTTAAGGTTAATATTGTTACGTGTGAATTTGATCCTGTCATTATGATGTTAGCTGGTTATTTTGCTCATTAGTTGATGTAGTTGCTTCCTAGCATCGATGGTCTTTACAATTTGGTATGTTTTTGCAGTGGCTGGTATCGGTTGTTCCTTTCCATGTTTAGTGCATCCTTCAGGAGCTCTTGTAGGGCAGGCCTGGTAGTGACAGAATCTCTCAGCATTTGCTTGTCTGTAAAGGATTTTATTTCTCCTTCACTTATGAAGCTTAGTTTGGCTTGATATGAAATTCTGGGTTGAAAATTCTTTTCTTTAAGAATGTTGAATATTGGCCCCGACTCTCTTCTTGCTTGTAGAGTTTCTGCGGAGAGATCAGCTGTTAGTCTGATGGGCTTCCCTTTGTGGGTATCCTGACCCTTCTCCCTGGCTGCCCTTAACATTTTTTCCTTCATTTCAACCTTGGTGAATCTGATAATTATGTGTCTTGGGGTTGCTCTTCTCGAGGAGTATCTTTGTGGCATTCTCTGTATTTCCTGAATTTGAAAGTTGGCCTGCCTTGCTAGGTTGGAGAAGTTCTCCTGTATAATATCCTGAAGAGTGTTTTGCAACTTGGTTCCATTCTCCCCATCACTTTCAGGTACACCAATCAAACGTAGATTTGGTCTTTTCACATAGTCCCATATTTCTTGGAGGCTTTGTTCGCTTCTTTTTACTTTCTCTAAACTTCTCTTCTCGCTTCATCTCATTAATTTGATCTTCAATCACTGATACCCTTTCTTCTACTTGATCGAACCAGCTACTGAAGCTTGTGCATGTGTCACGTAGTTCCTGTGCCATGGTTTTCAGCTCCATCAGGTTATTAAAGGTCTTCTCTACGCTGTTTATTCTACTTAGCCATTCGTCTAATCTTTTTTCAAGGTTTTTAGCTTCCTTGCGATGGGTTCGAACATCCTCCTTTAGCTCGGAGAATTTTGTTATTACCAATCTTCTGAAGCCTCCTTCTGTCAACTCATCAAAGTCATTCTCCATCCAGCTTTGTTCTGTTGCTGGCTAGGAGCCGCGATCCTTTGGCAGAGAAGAGGCGCTCTGGTTTTTAGAATTTTCAGCTTTTCTGCTCTGGTTTCTCCCCATCTTTGTGGTTTTATCTACCTTTGATCTTTGATGATGGTGACCTACAGATGGGGTTTTGGTGTGGATGTTCTTTTTGTTGTTGTTGATGCTATTCCTTTCTGTTTGTTAGTTTTCCATTTAACAGTCAGGTCCCTCAGCTGCAGGTCTGTTGGAGTTTGTTGGAGGTCCACTGCAGACCCTGTTTGCCTGGGTATCACCAGCAGAGGCTGCAGAACAGCAAATACTGCAGAACAGCAAATGTTGCTGCCTGATCCTTTCTCTGGAAGCTTCATCTCAGAGGGGCACCTGGTTGCATGAGGTGTCAGTCGGCCCCTACTGTGTCTCCCACTTAGGCTACTCAGGGGTCAGGGTCCCACATGAGGAGGCAGTCTGTCTGTTCTCAGAGCTCAAACGCCATTTAAGCCCACTTTCATAATAGATAAAACTAATAATAAATGCCTTATCTGCATGTAAATGAATATTCCTAGGAGGAGAGTTTTATTTATTTTAAATTTTTATTTTTTTTTAATAATTTCAGCTTATTTTAGATTTGCGGGTACATGTGAAGGTTTTTCACATGGGTCTATTGCATGATGCTGAGGTTTGAGATATGAATGATCACATCACCCAGGTAATGAGCACAGTAGTATATTCATAGTACTGTGCCCAGTTGTTAGTTTTTCAACCCTTTCCCACCTCTAGTAGTCTGCAGTGTCTACTGTTGCCATCTTTATGTCCATGAGTACCCAATGATTAGCTCCCACTTATAAATAAGAACATGTAGTATTTGGTTTTTTGTTCCTGCATTAATTCACTTAAGATAATTATCTCCAGCTGCATCCATGTTGCTGCAAAGAACATGATTTCCTTCTTTTTTATGGCTGTGTTCTACTCCAGGGTGTATATGTAGCACATTTTCTTTATCCAGTCAACTGTTAATGGGTACCTGGGTTGATTCCCTGTCTTTGCTATTGTGAACAGTGCTGTGATGAACATATGTGTATGTGTTTTTTGGTAGACTGATTTATTTTCTTTTGACTATATACCTAGTAATGGGATTGCTGGGTCAAATGGTAGTTCTGTTTTAAGTTCTTTGAGAAATCTAGAAAGATAATTTTAGATGGCATTAAGGAAAGTGACAGTAATAATTGCATTATGTCAGTGATACCTTCTTGACCACTGAATCTGGCCCTGTCACAAGCCAACCTATTCTCTTTTTCTTTTTAAGATGCTTTAAGATAAAGTTTCTGTTACTCAAAACCAAGTAGTGTGCTGAATAAAACACAATAGGAAGAGTTTGAATTATTTAGTATACATTTTTTTCAGTATAACATTGACAGCAGATATTAAATGTAAGTCATGAATGTACTAAGAATCATTGCATAAATAAACAACCCTTTATAGCTTCATAACTCTCCATAGTTTATAGAATGCATTCACATACACTCTGTTTGCAGTTGCTATATAAGATGGGCAGTGATTGTGAGTCTTCATCCAGCTTCATCCAGAGACTTCTTCAAAGTCAATGAAAGTCATGTGAACAATTGTCATCAAAACCCAGCTCATCTTCCTCCTAACACTTCCATTAGTTCCTAATGACCTTTTGCTAGAAACTCCATGGTTCTAGGTTGCTATGACCGTCTAACAAAAGATACAAGTAAATAACGTATATTAAGAATAATTCAAGTGTGTATGTGTGTGTTTCAGTGTAAGGTGAACAATACAAAGAAACTTATCTGATAACCTAGACAACATTCATGTGCAGCTGCCATTTTTTAAAAACCTGGCAAAAACTTCCAAAAGAAAATATTATTAATCCTTTTAAAGAGGTGCTTAACTAGCAGTATTTAGCCTTGATCTCATGATCCAAAGTAAACTGAACAACTTTTCTCAAAGAGACAAGAGTTTTAAATTAGATCATTGGCTTCCAAAATCTTGGCCAAGAAATCTGACATGTAAACTATCTTCTGCTTCATTTATCTAATGTGAAGAGATGAAGGTCCAAGAGGAAACCTGGCAGGATTTGAACCCAAGGTTCCGGGAAGTCTAGATGAGCCTGAGATTATGTTTGGCAGAGAATCGTTCCCCCTGGCAGGGAAAACACACAGCTTCAAGCCTATTGATGCTGACAAAGCTTTTTAAGATAAGGGATTAAAATGCTCCCTAAAAGCAGAAACTCTTGGTGTCTGCCTCAATGCAACAGGTAGATCATTCCAAAACACTTGTGAAAAAGGTCTCTGTTTGGGATATACTCTCCCTGGAAAGGAACAAGGAGCTTATTTATCTGTGACTGAAAAAGAAAAGAAAAGGACAAGCAAGCAACTTCTTTCCTTCTTTAATAAGATTAAGGTCCAGGGAGAGAGACAATCTCACACTGCTCTGAGAAACAGTTAAAAGCAGGCAATTTTCTCCTCCCTCAGGCTCTGTGGTTAGGTGGTTAAAGTCTGAACCAAAGAGAAAGACTAGCAGCTTCTGTTCACAGCTTAGATAATCATTTCCTGTTTGTCCTTAGGCAGATTGCCTCATCAGTTTCAGGAGCCTTGATTAAGAGTGTCTCAATTTACCCATCTAAAATAATAGCTGTTTCATCAGGGGTATTGTGGTGTTTAATTAAAGCCTGTGAAGGGTACTGAGATCCTCAGATAAGACTCTGTGTAAACTAAGTAATGTATGTCTGCATATCTACAGATATAAGCTAGGCCTGCAAAATTGAATTTATCTGATTTTTTTTTTTCATCCAATCAACCTGCCTCGCACTAGTTTTGTTGCCCCAGACTTAGAACAAAAATTCCTTCAGGCTGGTATACTCCAAGAATTGCCAAATGCTTAGATAAGGTGACTTGGTAAAGCTTTAAGTGTCCCAGCCAACTTTAGGTCACCTACCTTCTTACAATGTTTCCCAGACCTCAGATATTCATTTCGCAATTTCTTAGATTTTACTATTTCTGCTTACCACCTGTACCATTGTTTAATATTTTCTAAATGGGATACTTATTTGCCTTAAAAAGTTTATTTAGGGCAAAAACTTCATGTGACTATTGTTCATAGAAAACAAGTGTTTTTCAATAGCAAAGGCATAGAATCAACCTAAATGCCCATCAATGGTAGACTGGATAAAGAAAATGTGGTACATGTATACCATGGATTGCTATGCAGCCATAAAAAAAGAACAAGATCATGTCCTTTGCAGGAACATAGATGGAGCTGGGGGTCGTTATTATTAGCAAACTAATGCAGGAACACAAAACCAAGTACCAAATGTTCTCACTTTTTTTTTGATGTTATTCACAACACAAAATTTTATTAACATTTATTTTATTTTTTTAATTATTATTATACTTTAAGTTTTAGAGTACATGTGTACAATGTGCAGGTTAGTTACATATGTATACATGTGCCATGCTGGTGTGCTGCACCCATTAACTGGTCATTTAGCATTAGGTATATCTCCTAATGCTATCCCTCCCCCATCCCCCGACCCCACAACAGTCCCCAGAGTGTGATGTTCCCCTTCCTGTGTCCATGTGTTCTCATTGTTCAATTCCCACCTATCAATGAGAACATGTGGTGTTTGGTTTTTTGTCCTTGTGATAGTTTGCTCAGAATGATGGTTTCCAGCTTCTTCCATGTCCCTACAAAGGACATGAACTCATCATTTTTTATGGCTGCATAGTATTCCATGGTGTATATGTGCCACATTTTCTTAATCCAGTCTATCATTGTTGGACATTTGGGTTGGTTCCAAGTCTTTGCTATTGTGAATAGTGCCGCAATAAACTTACGTGTGCATGTGTCTTTATAGCAGCATGATTTATAGTCCTTTGGGTATATACCTAGTAATGGGATGGCTGGGTCAAATGGTATTTCTAGTTCTAGATCCCTGAGGAATCACCACACTGACTTCCACAATGGTTGAACTAGTTTACAGTCCCACCAACAGTGTAAAAGTGTTCCTATTTCTCCACATCCTCTTCAGCACCTGTTGTTTCCTGACTTTTTAATGATTGCCATTCTAACTGGTGTGAGATGATATCTCATTGTGGTTTTGATTTGCATTTCTCTGATGGCCAGTGATGATGAGCATTTTTTCGTGTGTCTTTTGGCTGCATAAATGTCTTCTTTTGAGAAGTGTCTGTTCATATCCTTCACCCACTTTTTGATGGGGTTATTTGTTTTTTTCTTGTAAATTTGTTTGAGTTCATTGTAGATTCTGGATATTAGCCCTTTGTCAGATGAATAGATTGTGAAAATTTTCTCCCATTTTGTAGGTTGCCTGTTCACTCTGATGGTAGTTTCTTTTGTTGTGTAGAAGCTCTTTAGTTTAATTAGATCCCATTTGTCAATTTTGCCTTTTGTTGCCACTGCTTTTGGTGTTTTAGACATGAAGTCCTTGCCCATGCCTATGTCCTGAATGGTAATGCCTAGGTTTTCTTCTAGGGTTTTTATGGTTTTAGGTCTAATGTGTAAGTCTTTAATCCATCTTGAATTAATTTTTGTATAAGATGTAACGAAGAGATCCAGTTTCAGCTTTCTACATATGGCTAGCCAGTTTTCCCAGCACCATTTATTCAATAGGGAATCCTTTCCCCATTGCTTGTTTTTCTCAGGTTGGTCAAAGATCAGATAGTTGTAGATATGCGGCGTTATTTCTGAGGGCTGTGTTCTGTTCCATTGGTCTATATCTCTGTTTTGGTACCATGCTGTTTTGGTTACCGTAGCTTTGTAGTATGGTTTGAAGTCAGGTAGCGTGATGCCTCCAGCTTTGTTCTTTTGGCTTAGGATTGACTTGGCGATGCGGGCTCTTTTTTGGTTCCATATGAACTTTAAAGTAGTTTTTCCAATTCTGTGAAGAAAGTCATTGGTAGCTTGATGGGGATGGCATGGAATCTATAAATTACCTTGGGCAGTATGGCTATTTTCATGATATTGATTCTTCCTACCCATGAGCATGGAATGTTCTTCCATTTGTTTGTATCCTCTTTTATTTCGTTGAGCAGTGGTTTGTAGTTCTCTTTGAAGAGGTCCTTCACGTCCCTCATAAGCTGGATTCCTGAGTATTTTACTCTCTTTGAAGCAATTGTGAATGGGAGTTCACTCATGATTTGGCTCTCTGTTTGTCTGTTATTGGTGTATAAGGATGCTTGTGATTTTTGTACATTGATTTTGTATCCTGAGACTTTGCTGAAGTTGCTTATCAGCTTAAGGAGATTTTGGGCTGAGACGATGGGGTTTTCTAGATATACAATCATGTCATCTGCAAACAGGGACAATTTGACTTCCTCTTTTCCTAAATGAATACCCTTTATTTCCTTGTCCTGCCTAATTGCCCTGGCCAGAACTTCCCACACTATGTTGAATAGGAGTGGTGAGAGAGGGCATCCCTGTCTTGTGCCAGTTTTCAAAGGGAATGCTTCCAGTTTTTGCCCATTCAGTATGATATTGGCTGTGGGTTTGTCATAGATAGCTCTTATTATTTTGAGATACGTCCCATCAATACCTAATTTATTGAGAGTTTTTAGCATGAAGGGTTGTTGAATTTTGTCAAAGGCCTTTTCTTCATCTATTGAGATAATCATGTGGTTTTTGTCTTTGGTTCTGTTTATATGCTGGATTACATTTATTGATTTGCGTATATGGAACCAGCCTTGCATCCCAGGGATGAAGCCCACTTGATCATGGTGGATAAGCTTTTTGATGTGCTGCTGGATTCGGTTTGCCAGTGCCAGTATTTTATTGAGGATTTTTGCGTCAGTGTTCATCAAGGATATTGGTCTAAAATTCTCTTTTTTTGTTGTGTCTCTGCCAGGCTTTGGTATCAGGATGATGCTGGCCTCATAAAATGAGTTATGGAGGATTCCCTCTTTTTCTATTGATTGGAATAGTTTCAGGAGGAATGGTACCAGTTCCTCCTTGTACCTCTGGTAGAATTCAGCTGTGAATCCATCTGGTCCTGGACTCTTTTTCAAATGTTCTCACTTATAAGTGGGAGCTAAATTATTAGAACACATGGACACAAAGAGAAGAACAACAGACATTGGGGCCAACTTGAGGCTAGAAGGTGGGAGGAAGGAGAGGATCAGAAAAAAAATAACTATTAAGTACTAGGCTTAGTACCCAGGTGAAAAAATAATCTGCAAAACAAACCCCTGTGACAGAAGTTTACCTGTTTAACAAACCTACACATGTACCCCTGAACCTAAAATAAAAGTTAACAAAAAGAAAAGAAAACAAGTGTTTTCTAATATACATTAATTTAAGTACATATCTATTCAAAATTTTAAAAGTTTATTCGTGTTATTTAAAAATTATCTTGCATATCAATAGTTTATGCATATCATATTTAGATGAAGTAAAAAGTAAAAAAATCATTCAAAATTGCATATAATCTCCAGATGATTTATATTTTATATATATAACACATTTTGATGCTATTCTTTTTGGCAGCTTTATCAATGAGCTATTGTAGTGTAACGAACTACAGAGGTGTAGAATAATAATCATTTATTATTTAAGGGTCTGTGGGTTGGCTGGGAAATTCTGCTTCTCTGAGCCAGGTTTGGCTGATCTTGGCTGGCCTTGGTCACATATCTGTGATCAGCTGGCAGATTGGCTGGGGCTGGCTGGTATAGGATGGCCTCAGTCACATACATGGTGATTGTCCAGCTCTTGTCTTAGGGCAATGCAGTGACTGGATCATATGACATTCATCTTTCAATAGACTATTCTAGATGTTCCCAGATAGGGTTTAGGGTTCTAAGAGAAAGCAGAAGTTGCAAGGCCTCTGGAGGACTAGGTTTGGAAAGAGAACCACCTAGCCTCTCCCACATTTTACTGGCTAAACAAAATTACAGTGCCAATTCAGAGTGGTTATGGTGGGGTCCAAAACTCATTAGGGTTCCATATGCCTCCTAGTTTTACACCAAGCCATCCGTAGGCTGTGGCCGTCATCCTCATGCTCCAAGTAGCTGCTGGAGTTCCAGTCATAACATGCTGAGTTTGACCAACAGGAGGCTGTGGGAGGTTGGATAATGGTCCCTCAAGACATCCATGTCCTAAGTTTTACAAACTGTGAATGTTACCTTATATGGCAAAAGGGACTTTGCAGATGTGATTAAATTAAGGATCTTCAAATTGAGAGTTTATCCTCAATTACACAGGCAAGCATAATGCAACTACAAGTGTCATTTTAAGAGGGAGGGAGAGGGAGAATTGATTGTAGCAGAGACAGTAGGCAACAGGATGACCGAAGTAAGATACGACACTGTTGGCTTTGAAAATGGAGAAAGGAGACAAGTAATGCAGCTCTAAAAACTGGAAAATGCAAGGAGATGAATTCCTCTCTAGAGTCTCCAAAGGGAGCATGCCCTGCTGACACTTTGATTTCAGCCCAGCGAAACTAATTTTTGACTTCTTAACTCTAGAACTGTAAAATAATAAACCTCTGTTGTTTCAAACCACTGAGTTTGTGGTGATTTGTTTTAGCAGCCACAGGAACCTAAAGCAGAGGCTCACTAGATGTTCCATATAATACTTCCATTTTAACTCATTGGTCAAAATTTGGTTACATGGCTACATATAGCTGCAAGGGTGCCTGGGAAAGGCTTTTTTTTTTTTTTTTCTGGATGTCATTAGTGCCTCCTAAAGAAGAAGTGAATGCTGTTGGAAAACAACTCATCATGTCAGCCACAGATGGAGAGATAGTAATCAAAGTACATTCAATATATACTAAACATTTAACAAATGTCAGGTATGTTCTGGGTTCTGGTTATACACTGGTGAACAACAGAGGCAAAATTTCTGCTCTCATGTAGCTCATATACTAGAGAGGGAAGACAGAAAATGAACAAAGCTATAAATATATAATGTAAAAAGGGATGTATGCTATTAAAGAAATAAAGCAGGGGCTGAGTATAGAGTTGGGAGATTCATGGCTATTTTGGAAAGGATTTTACAAAAGAATATGAGAAGCATGCTTTCATAAGATAATAGGGTGTAGTAGGCCAGGTGGTCAACTGGATAGTAACTGCTATGACTAAAGGTATTTGAAATCAAACTTAGAATCTGCTTCCAAAATGACAATGTGAGGAGCTCTGTGGCTCTCTGCCCAGTGGAACAACCATAATTGATAAAAAATTTTTTTAAAGAGGCTAAAGTCTCTGAAATTGTTATAATGGCATATAGCAGATGATGAAACATTTTTTAAAATTGACTAAATCTTATGAAGAACAATGAGCCTCTGTAGCATTTGAGTCATGACTCACTCTCTCCCTATCCTCCCTCCCCTGCCCCACAGTTCAATGTGGCAGAAACTCCATTCCAAACAGATGTGGCCAGGAAGATAGGGTACCCTCCTCTCTAAGCTCCAAGTCAAGTGGTGTAGAATCTTCCTTGGAGGGGCAGGTTTTAGCATTTCTGATTCTCCTGTGCTGTGTTACAGAGGCTAAATTCCAGCTAAATGTGAATGAGAGGTTGGGGGATTCCCTTTCTCTACTCAGCCACCATTCACAGGACAGAGGCTCTACTCAGTTACAGCAAGCTGAGAATACTATAGCTCAGATGACACTCACCCCAGATCTCTCATAGGTAGAGGTTTTAGGCCAGCTGCCAGCAGAGGCTAGTCCAGAAGACCGGAGGCTACTTCCCTCACTCAGTGTCCTTCTCATAAAGCAGGAGTGTCTCTTCAAGAGAAATGAACCACTCTTCCCAACCCTAGCTCCATAGAATAGGTACAGATGTTTTGCCAAGGGGGATAGGTATAAGAACAGAGTTCTGAAGTCTTCCTCATAGGAACTGACTTTATTTGGAAGAAAGTGTGGGAAAGAAAGTTCAAGCCTAAGGGTGATCTCAAAAACTTGGAGATTTTTAGTGGTAAGGAGGCTGGTTGAAACATGAGAAGAACAAACTAAACTATAGACCAACTAGTTTATTGAAGAGAACCAGGGAAAAAGCTAAGAAGCGCCTTACTTGAATCAGAACAAACCTCAAAGACTGGATTTAAAGCCTACCCTTGCAAAGGGGCCTGAATTTATTTGCATCAGACTGTGGGGCACTTTATGCTCAAGGAAATTGCCAAAAAATAATAGAGCAATAAATCAGCAATTAGTGGAGCCTAACAGCTGGGTGTGATACCAACAGAAGCAGACAGCTTAACAGAAAGTTCAGAAAAAGAGACAGTGAAAGAGAGCCCTACTAAAAACACTGTCGTCCCAGTTTAACTGTGGGCATGCCCAAGCTTCTTAGTAAAGAGCAACAAAGTTGACAAGCCCCCTTTGGCAAGTCTGATCAAGAGAAAAAGAGAGACAGAGAGAAGACACTAATCGCTAAATTAAAGATTGGAGGAGACGTTGTTACTGCTAACGCCACAGAATAAAAATGATTACAAACCTATATTATGAACAATGGCATGTCCACAACTTAGATAACCCAGATGAAATGGACAAATTCCTAGAAATATACAAAGTACCAAAACTACTCAAGAAGAAATAGGAGAGCTGATTAGATCCATAAAACCCAAAGAGATTGAATTCAGGAGTAACGAAGTTCCCACACACACACACACAAAAGCCAGAACCAGATGAATTCACTGGTGAATTTTACCAAAACTTAAAAAATTAATATCAATTATCACCAAATTCTCCCAAAATATAGAAAAGAAAAGAACATTTCCCAGATCACTCTATGAGGGCAGCATTACTCTGATACTAAAATCTGACAAAGACGTCACAAGAAAACTACAGACCAATACTTCTTACGAATACAGACACAAAATATTCAACCAAATACTAACAAACTGAATTCTGCAATATATAAAAGGGGTTGTATTCCATAACAATGTGAGATTTATCCCAGGAATGCAAGTTTGGATTGACATCTAAAAATCAATTAATATAATATATCAGTAGAATCAAGAACAAAAAACATATAAGCATTTTGATAGATATAGAAAAGGTATTTGACAAAATTCCAAATCCCTTCATAACAAAAGCAATAAGAACAGAAGGAAATTTCCTCTACCTGACTAAGGGCACGTACAAAAACTCCACAGCTAACAGTTTATTTATGTATTTATTTATTTAATTTTTTTTTTAGACAGAGAGTCCTACTCTGTTGCCCAGGCTGGAGTGCAATGGCATGATCTTGGCTCACTGCAACCTCTGCTCCCCCGGGTTCAAGCGATTCTCCTGTGTCAGCCACCCAGGTAGCTGGGATTACAGGCATGCACCACCATGCCTGGCTATTTTTTCTATTTTTAGTAGAGATGGGGTTTCATCGTGTTGGCCAGGCTGGTCTCGAACTCCTGACTTCAAGTGATCTGCCCGCCTCAGCCTCCAAAAGTGCTGGGATTACAGGCGTGAGCCACCACGCCCAGCTGCTAACAATATATCTAAAGGTAAAAGATGGATAGCTTTCCCCCCAAGATCAAAAACAAGACAAGAATATCCACTTATGCTATCTCAGCCTTATACTTGAGGTTCTAGTCAGGGATATTAGGCAAGAAAAATAAATAAAAGACATCCAAATTAAAAAGGAAAAGTAAAACTACTTGTATTAGCAGATGATATGATCTTGTATATAGAAAACTCTAAAGAAACTATTAAAATTAATAAATGAGTTCAGCAAGTTTGCAAGACACAGATCAATATACAAAAATCAACTGTATTTGCACACTGTAACAGTGAACAAACTGAAAATGACATTAACAGATTAAATCCATTTACAATAGCATCAAAAGAGTAAAATATTAAGAAATAACTTTATGAAAGAAGGACAAAATTTATACTGTGAAAGCTATAAAACACTGTTGAAAGAAATTACAGATAACCTAAATAAATAGAAAGTCATCCCATGTTCATGGATTGAATTACTTAATATTGTTAAGATGTCATTACTCCCCAAAATGATTCATAGATTCAATGCAATCCTTTTCAAGATCCAAAGTAGCTTTTTTTTTTTTTTTTGCAAATATTGACAAGGTGATCCTAATGTTTATATGAAAATTCATGGAACCTAGAACAGCTAAAACAATCTAGAAAAAATGAGAAAAATGTTAGTGGATTCACATCAATTTTAAAACTTGCTACAATGCCAGTAATCAAGACAGTCTGATACTGGCATAATGATAAACATATACATGAGTGGAGTTGAAACGAGTCTGGCAATAACCCACCACATTTATAGTCAACTGATTTTCTACAAAGGCATCAGAAGAATTAAATGGTAGTAAGAATAATCTTTTCAACAAATGATGCTGGGAAACTTGATGTCTGCCTGCAAAAGATTAAGTTGGCCCTTTCCCTCACATCTGACACAAAAATTAACTCAAAATAGGTCACAGATCTAAAGGTAAGAATTAAAACTATAAAACTCTTAGAATAAAATAATCTTTGTAACTTTGCTAAGCAATGGATTCTTAGGTGTGACACCAAAATCACAAGCAACAACAACAAAATAAATAACTTGGACTTAATCATGATTAAAAGCTGTCTCACTTAAAGGACACCATCAAGAAGGTAAAAAGACAACCCACGAAATGGGAGAAAATATTTGCAAATCATGTATCTGATAAGTGACTTTTACCTAGATCATATAGAGAGCTCTTACAACTCAACAATAAAATGACAACCCAATTAAACAATGGGTAAAGATGCAAATAGACATTTCTCCAAAAAAGATATACAAAATGTCAATAAGCACATGCAAGGATGCTCAACATTATTAGTTATCAGAAAAATGCAAATTAAAATTATAATGAGCTACCACTTAACACCCATTAAGATGGGTATAATAAAAATTACAAATAATAACGTGTTGATGATGATGTGGAGAAATCAGGATTCTCATACACTACCAAAGGGACTTTAACATTTTGAAGCTGCTTTGAAAAGTAGTCTGACAGTTCCTCAAAAGTTTAAACTTAGAGTTACTATATGATCTAACAATTCCACTCCTAGATGTATACTCAAGAGTAATGCAAACATATTCACACAAAAAGTTGTATACATATAAATGTTTATAGCAGCATTGTTCATAATGGCCAAAAAGTGGGGGAGAAACCCCAAATGTCCGTCAATTGAAGAAAGGGCAAATAAAATGTGGTATATCCATATGATGGAATATTATTAGGCCATTAAAAATTATAACATGTTACAGCATAGATAGACCTTGAAAACATGCTGTTAAGTGAAAGAAACCAGTCAAAAATGCCCACACATTGTAAGATTTCATTTATGTAAAATATCCAGAATAGGCAAATATATAGAGACAGAAATTAGTCATTTCCTAGGCCTGTGGGATTTAGTTAAGGTGGATGGGGAGCGACTATTCACTGGCATAGAGTTTCTTTTGGGGGTGATAAAAGTGTTCTAAAATGGACGGTAGTGATGGTTACACAACCTTGTACATATACTAAAAACCATTGAATTTTACACTTTGTAAAAGGGTGAATTGTATCATATGTGAATTACATGTAAGTTTATATATATGTAAGAGAATATGCTAGCTAAAAGAAAACTAAATAAACTACAATAACAAAAAACACATCTGGGGTTATATTCAGCCCATGCATAACCAAATTGTGGTGCCTAAGGCAGAGTCTTTATAATATCCCCTTCAACTTCAGGATGTTCATTTTACGGTAGAGAATCCTAACCTAGGAAAAAAAGAATTAATATTTGGTATACAAGACCAAGAAGGGATTATATTTATTCAGCTGACTAGCCTTAAAGAAAAACAAGGAATAAAACTACGCATAATTGACCAAGCAGAGGAAAAAAAAGTTGGCTTCTAATCCCAAACTTAAAACAACGTGGTCTGAAGACTAAAATTTTCTCCATGGCTGAGAACACCTGATCTTATGAACCAAGAGGCAGGAAGGGGTTTCTTGGGAAGAGCGAGCAGTTCTGTGTTGATCAGGTGTTCTCAACCATGGAGAAAATTTTAGTCTTCAGACCATGTTGTGTTAAGTTTGGGATTAGAAGCCAACTCAGTTTAGAAATAGGAGTCCTGGCTAGGCACGCTGGCTCACGCCTGTAATCCCAGCACTTTGGGAGGCCAAGGTGGGTGGATCATGAGGTCAGGAGTTCAAGACCAGCCTGGCCAACATGGCAAAACCCCGTTTCTACTAAAAATATAAAAATACAAAAAAATTAGCCGGGCGTGATGGCGGGCACTTGTAGTCCCAGCTACTCAGGAGGCTGAGGCAGAGAATTGCTTGAACCCGGGAGACAGAGGTTGCAGTGAGTCGAGGTCATGCCACTGCACTCCAGCCTGGGTGACAGAGTGAGACTCCATCTCAAAAAAAAAAAAAAAAAAAAGAAAAAGAAAAAAGAAATAGGAGCCATTGGTTCAAATTCAGGTACTGCCAACCATTATTATAAACTTGGACTTACCATCCCCAGGCCTCAGTTTCCTTATCTATGAAAGAAGACCATCAGTGCTATTCTGAAAACTTGTTGGGAGGATTAAATAAATATGGTTACTAAGTGCCTGACATATTAATTTCCATCCATCCTTTTGTGTGGTAGAAAACCAAGCCGTAGAGTATAAAATGCTACAGAAAAAATATTTCTTCCAATTCACTAGCATGGATCCAAATCTACCATCCTGTTCCATATTGTCATTTCTCCCTTTTAAAAAATTCACTATGTATGGTCTTTCTGTATTCTAGGGGTAGCCTAATTGGTTATCAGCATAAGAGTATGTGATTTAGAAAATAGTGTTATTTCATCTAAGGGAGAAAGAAGAATTCTCTATCACCACCACTACTACTACCAAATAGCACCAAGCTGCTGCCTCTGGATTTCTCTTTTTTTTTTTGAGATGGAGTTTTATTTACTCTGTCACCCAGGCTGGAATGCAGCGATGCAATCTTGGCTCACTGCAACCTCTGCATCCCAGGTTCAAGCGATTCTCCTACCTCAGCCTCCCGAGTAGCTGGGATTACAGGTGCCCACCATCATGCCTGGCTAATTTTTGTAATTTTAGTAAAGACGGGGTTTCAACATGTTGGCAAGACTGGTCTCAACTCCTGACCTCAGGTGATCCACCTGCCTCAGCCTCCCAAAGTGCTGGGATTACAGGCGTGAGCCACTGCACCTGGCCTGGATTTCAAAGTAAATTGGGATAAAGGACAGAAAATGATTTCCCCAGACAAAATAAAATTCAGCTTTGAACCTGTAAGGTTCCTAAAGAATAATCTGGTATAAAATCCTGTGCGTGCAGCCAAGTGCTGCAAAGGAGAAGTACAAGGTGTTGCTGGAGAATATAGAGCAAGAGGACCTAACTTTGCTCACCTGGGTCTTAAAGGAGCTGCATCACTATTTCTGCTTCCCCACCACTCCCCACCGAATGGTTTGAAACTGGCCTTTTTGAAGTTGGTCTTTTAAGCAATCATTTGCTGTCTTTAAAAAGTTTTAAGTGGCTGTCTCAGTAAAAGTGAAATCAATATTCCTTCAGCCTGGGCTTTTAGCAGATAATGTCTCCCCATAAATCATGAGCATAATGACGCTGGAATAATTCATCATCTCATTACATTTACAGATGATGCGCCACATTGTTCTGAGGCGAAGGTTATCTTCCCTGCCTGGGACTCCATCCAGAAACAAATAAAAGACCAAGGAACCTGATTATTTCATGGTCCGTTTATAGAAGTTGTTGTGGATCAGTTTTCTGTCAGCTACTTTTTCTTTACAGTCCTTCTGTGAACTCACTGCAGGGATCCTTCTAGCTCAAGAATTTCAATAACGTTTAAAACTTTATTTGTTGAAGAGGCACTTGTCTAGGTCGAAGATATTCTGTGGGCTTCTTTTTCTATCAGTGCCAGATCTAAGGTCATTGGTAAAACAGTCAAGGATTTATTGAGCAGCTACTATTTCTCAGGTTATGGCACTGGATGCTGACGTGTTCTGTTCTCGTTGAATGTACCATCACAGGGGGGAAGATGATCAAGAACTCTTTACAAATAATCATACCATCATTGCTAGTGGTAAGTACTGGGGAAGGGAGACAAAGGGTGCTATTAATAAAAGAACCTTCAACTTGATCGGGTGGAGCATGAATTATAGAAGGCAGCTCTAAAGCAATACTTAAGGTAAGATCTAAATGTTAGGTATATGATATCTGTGGACTCAATACTTGATGAAGGACTGGATGAATGAACAAAAGCAACAACAAAGAAGCAAGGGAGTGGATAAATAGTTCAGATAATGGCTCTAGATGTCGAGGACTCATTCTTTACCCAGTCAAGAAGAGCTGAATTGGTAACTGTCAATGAAGATTTGCGTAGACCTGTGGCATTATCCCTTTAGCACAAACCCTTACTATTTATACAGACTGCTGAAGTCCTGGTTTGGGTAAGTGCTTCAGAAGTAAACAGACTTGAGTGTAAATTTCAGTTACCATGTTTGGTTAATTCTATTGAAGCTTTAGTATTAATTTCTGAATCCCAATTTCTTCAACTGTATAATAGGAATAATAAGACCTCTTAAGGCTCCTGTGAAGATTAAAAGAGAACATGTGTACCAATGCAGGAAGATACAGGGATTAAGAAGCTAGGCTGGGTTCCCTAGCAAGTTTTGTTTGAATGCCTGCTGGGCCACTACCTAGCCATGTAACCTTGGCAAATAGCTATTCTTTAACACAACATATATGTTCCATAAAATCACTGCATTATGCTAAATTGGGCAATACAAACCACAGAGCTTATGAGGAAAATGGGGCTCAGGGCACAACACAAAACAACTTTTTCAATGACATGTTAAAAAAAAAAGATAGAAACCTAATGTTAAAAGAAAAACTTTAGATAAATTAAATTTAGTAGAGTTTATTTCAGCAAAGAATGATTAATGAATTGGGAAGCCCCCAAAATTTGACTTAAGTAATTTTACTAGAGAATGAGTGTTACTTCTTGGTGAGCAAGGGGTTTGACTTGTTACACAGGAGAGCTTGAGAAGGCTTCATGCAGCCATGTGGGGGGCAGTCAGTATTTATAGACAGAGTAAGGAAGTGAGGTGTAACAATAGCCTGATTGGTTATAGTTTGGTAGTTTGCATTATTTGACATGGTGTGATCATTTGGCAGCCTGTAACTGGCTGAAGCTCAGCTGCTGTGATGGGCTGAGACTCAGCTATTTGTCACAAGAATATACTTGTAAGTTAGGTTGCATTTTGATACATACGGACTCAAGATATGGAGACAGCTTTAGGCCAAATTTAATTTAACACTAAAAAAAAACAGTAGACAACTTTACACTTGATAAATAGCTAAAAAATAACCTAATTACAACAATAAATATGGCACTCCATCTGGAAAAAGACCTAGGGTTTGCCTATGGAAGTGGGGTGGAAAGGGCTGCAACTTGCGAGCTACTGTGAAGTGGCAGGAGCTGGTTATTTGGAATCCTAGGGAAAGTTGTAGCAACAGGTGAGGATGGTGTGGCTCATAACAGGCATCAACAATGTTGGAACAAACATGCATTGTAGCAGAATCAGATGTGCTTATCCTTGCTCTGCCTCAGTTCTCTCATCTGTAAATAGGAATGATCATGGCAGCTGCCTTGTAGGGTTGTTATAATCATGATTATACTAGACGGTTCCAGGTAAAGTGTTTAGCACTGGGTCTGGCATATAGGTTTGGTGTCTTTCCCCTGGGCATTTATCATTCCATGTTATGTTAAATTTGACTTAAAGAATTTTACTAGAGGGCTGGGTGTGATGGTTCACACCTGTAATCCCAGCACTTTGGGAGGCTAAGGCAGGTGGATTACTTGAGGTCAGGAGTTCAAGACCAGCCTGGACAACATGGTGAAACCTGTCTCTGCTAAAAATACAAAATTTAGCTGGGTGTGGTGGCAGGTGCCTGTAGTCCCAGCTACTCAGGAGGCTGAGGCAAGAGAGAATCTCTTGAACCCAGGAGGCAGAGGTTGCTGTGAGCTGAGATCACGCCACTGCACTCCAGCCTGAGTGATAGAGTGAGATTCTGTCTCAAATTTATTTTTATTATTATTTTTTTTTAATAGAGGATAAGCGTTACTTCTTGGTGAGCAAGGAATTCAACTTGTTGCGCAGAGCCTGACAATGGCTCACAAAACTACACAGTCATGATACCTATGCAGGGTCTCCTACTCCTGTTTCTCAAACAGGCTTGAGAGGGGAGGCTGAAGACCATTTCTTCCTGGGGAGGAGGCAGGGAGGAGAAATGGCAGCCATAGCTCCCTAGACTCAGGGAAGAGATGAGGACCACAAATAAGTGTTCCCAGCCCACCGAGAGAGTAGTTCTGTATTAGCCATCGCCTTTGTTCCAGCTGTTCCTGTGCATGGTGCTGGAGTTGAGTCATATAACCTCTCATTAGCTGTAATCCACTTTCTGGTGACTCTCCAGACTGAACCTGAATTCCAGAGGTTTCCCTATCAGTTATCACAGTTGGCCCAGCCTGCCCTGAAACCCAGATGGGTAATTTCATCTTTCATCTGTCCTCTTTCCTGAGTGTCTGCAGACAACTGGCTAAGAACAGCTATGAGGAGGCCAGGGCATGACTCACAGGGTTTTGTTGGCTGAGCTAGAGAACAAAGGAGACCGGCTTGTGTGAGGAACATGAGAGTTGTTTGCAGGACACTCCTGAGGCATCAGTGCAGCGGGCTGTGTGGGCTTCCCTGGTGTGGTTTGCTTCCAGCTAAATCTCCTACAAGCTCCTGAGTCATATACTCCTGAGTCTGTATGTTTCTTCTCCATGGGTTTCTACTCCAGTCTGTGAGCTTGGAGGGTACAGTGCTGCCTCCTCCTTAGCCTCCATCCCTGGAATGCCTCATTTTATAGGAGATACCCCACTCTCCTTCTAAGAGTGACCTCAACCCCTACACCTCCATTGCCACCTTCTATTGTCACTCCTGGCTCTGAATTCATCCCCTATACCCTTACCAATAGCCCCTTGACACTTCATCGTGTATGTCTCTGGGACCCGAAGTTCTTTGATCATTGTCTTTTATTGTACCCCCACCTCCAATCACCCAACTAAGAATAGAAGGGTGGTGTGGTTAAGAGCACAGGCTTTGGAGGCAGACAAATCTAGGCTGGAATTCTGCCTCTTCTGCTTATAAGGGGAAAGACACTTCACTTCTCTAAGAATTAACTTTCTTATCTGCAAAATGGGAATAGTAGTGCCTGCCTCCTTGGGGTTTCTGAGGATTAAGTGAGTAATGTCTGTGAAATACACAGAATAGCACCTGACAGATTAATGTATTAATGTAGCTGTTGTTATTATTAAGATGCTTAACTTCTTATGAACAGTGGCAGTGGCATTGCAGAGCTAAATCTACACAGTAGGAAATTTACAAATGTTTATCCAATGAATGAATTATCACTCATCATTAATGCTGAGTGTTCAGTCCATATATTTTATATGAATGATGCATTCATTCCATACATTTTTTAACAAACCATACTTACATTTGCCTTTTATTTTTTATTTTTTAATTTCAATAAATTTATGGGGTACGAGTACACTTTTGTTACTTGCATAGATTGCATAGTGGTGAAATCAACACTTTTATAAAGGGTATCCATCAGTCGAATAACTTACATTGTATTCATTAAATAATTTTTCATCATCCACTCCCTCACCCTTCTGAGTCTCCATTGCCTATCATTCCACATTCTACATTTACATGTACCCATTATTTAGCTTCCACTTATAAGTCAGAACAGGTGATATTTGTCTATCTGTGTTTGACTTGTTTCACTTAGATAATTACCTCCAGTTCCATCCATGATTCTGCAAAGACAGAATCAAAGATTCTGCAAAGACAAAGATTCTTTTCTACAGCTGAAGAGTATTCCATAGTGTGTGTGTGTGTGTGTATATATATATATAGATAGATAGATAGATAGATAATCATTGCCCCCTGGAGTTTCAAATCCAACAGAAGAAATATAATTCAGGGAATTTCACATTCTTGACTTTTTCCCCTGTGCAATTGTCTCCTCATGGAATTTTGGCACACATTTACTTAAAAAAATACACACACACACACACACACAGTATTTGAGCATATCAGGGAATAAAATATAGAACTTGTCTAGCAAAATGATTATATATATATATATATATATACACACACACACACACACCCCCATCCCCACCCCCTATGTATGTATATATATACACACACACCACATTTTCTTTATCCAATTATCTATTGATAGACAATAAGGTTGGTTCCATATTGCAGCACTTAGTGCTGTAACAAATATGTGTATGTATCTTTTGAATATAGTAATTTTTTTCCTTTGGATAGATGCCCAGCATTGGGATTGCTGGATCAAATAATAGTTCTACCTTCTTAGAGATCATTTAATATGTGCCAGACTCGAGAAGGGAAAGAGGATATAGGAGTAAAGAGGATAGATAGTCATTGCCCCCTGGAGTTTCAAATCCAGCAGAAGAAATATAATTCAGGGAATTTCACATTCTTGACTTTTTTCCTCTGTGCAATTGTCTCCTCATGGAATTTTGGCACAAATTTACTTAAACAAATACATACACACATACACACACACACACACACACACAGTATTTGAGCATATCAGGGAATAAAATATAGAACTTGTCTAGCAAAATGATAAGTGACATAGTCAAAATATTGATGAACTAACGGGCAAATGGCAAATGCCAAAGCCCTGAAATCAATTAGGCAGCATCACTAAATGTCAGCTACCAGAATAATTCCACCCCTTGTGGCCTGCCTGGTTTTCATGACATTTGTGGTCTGCAGGATTATAAGGTTGGACTTAGAGGCTGCCTTATCATTTTGACTGGATTCCCCATTTAATAGAAAAGGCCTAGTCACATTCCAGAAATATTAGTGAATGGTTTTTAAGATGAAGGAATTAACTTAATTGGTTGGATACACATTAGATGGAGCAGTGTTTCTGAAAGTATGGATTCCAGGCGACAGCATCCAGTATTGTTTTGGTTTTGTTTTGTTTTTAACAGGTATCTCCAGTCGATTCTGCACAGGCAGTATACACAGAGTATAGTTTGAGAAATACTGCTTTAGAAAAGGTAGATGGATTTAATTCCTGAAAGTCATAAAAATATGGTCAAAATGGGTGTGAGCAACACCATTAGGCAATCTGAATGACAGTGGGTAGTAAATTTGTACAGTGAGAATTACATCTAGGTGGAGAAATGACTTGGAAGCTTGAGTTGCCGTCTGGACTGCTCCACATTTGCATTTTTGTACTTCCCAGAAGTATGGAATCCATTTCCTCAAACTTTAAGCTTTATTAACTCAACCTTGGTCTCACAGTGCCTCTATAGCACTGTGGAGATAGAAAATACTAAAAAGACTTCTTTGAAGGGCTTTTCTGTTGATTTGGGAGAATAAGGCATGTTCATAAGGCTTTTAAATATCAGCATGGGTTAGCAGATCATTAGTTGTTGATATGAACCCTAGAAATAGTCAATGTAATGGGAATTCAGAAGTAGGAGAGTTCTGGTCCAGCCAGCAGGCGAAAGGCAGGCCATGTTGAAGGTGAGGGACTGTATGAGCTATATAAGGGATAAAGGGTGTATCCGGGAAGAAAGTGAGGACTAGGGCATCCCTTTGTGGGGACCACTGCACAAATTCTGTGGGGACCACAGCACAAATTCTGTGGGGACCACAGCACAAATTCTGTGGGAAAGCGTTGAAGAGTGTTGGCTTGATATTTCCATCAGACATTGGTTCTCAGAGGGAATATGACTATCAGAAGGCTTTTCAGAAATCTCTAGGAATGATTTAGGTTGTCACAACTGGGGAGATACTACTGTCATTTAATGAGTCAAGTCTGGAAGTTGCAGGCATCCTACAATATGTGAAGTAGACACAGAAAATAGTAAATTTTCCTGAGTCCTGGATAACTTTCAGATGTCCTGCTGGACATTCATGTGGTTGAAAACCTGCATATATTTATTTTATGTAAAACCTAGACTACATGATTGATAGATATAGATATAGATAGACAATGCTTTAGTATTATTATATTTTCCAGGACTGCAACTGCAGAGGATAGGTTATAGTTGACTACCTTCAGAGTTTTACCAAGCATTGTTCACCATTTCAGAATATCATATCACCAATCAACAATGACAGCACCACTCACGGAAATTTCACTTTGAGAACTGGCTTGAGTTTTTAGCTGTCAGACTCACGGTAATTCTATGCATGTATATATGATTGTCCTTAGTTCTTATTTCAAACTGTGGAATGGAAAGTGAAAGAATGAACAATATTCGGTGTGTATTCTAACTTTTCAAAAATCCACAATGATTTTATATAAATGGATGCACAGATCAGTATGTTTCTACTGTAATCATGCCTGAGCACTTATATTTTAAAATGTTATTTTATTATAAGTTAATTTTCTCTATTTCTCCTCTATCTTGTAGTGAAGTCATCATGTTAATGTTTTTCAAACTGTTGTTTATGTTGTCAAATATTCGTAATAGAAAGGAGATCTAGGGCTTGATAAGCATTAAAAACCCCTGGATTAAGAAATCAAATCTGAGAATTACAAGGTCATATTTGCTTAAATTCACTGTAGTGGGGGCTGGGATGGGCATGGAGTGGGGTGAACTTCTGTTCAGCTTTACATCTTTCTCCCTAGTGCCGCGATAACTGGTTTGCTCAAATCAGTTTTTAGTAATTTATTTTAGCAAGAGGTAGATAGGCTTTTTATATTTTTTTCAATATTTAAATTATTTATATCTGATATGGATGTTTATGGAATAATGGATTTGGCCAAGGAAATGGCTGTTGTGTGGCTTCTTTATCAGCGTCTTCAGTGCATCAAAATGCTTTCCTTCTGTTTAAATACCATAGCTGCAGAGGGGTCTCTACTGAGAAGTATTATCTGAATAAGCCATTTTTGTGATAAGAACACACCCCAACAGCCTTTCCCCCAGTTCAGCTTATGCTCTTAAGCTCTACAGAGAAGTTTCTCTTTTTTCTTTTTACAAACTAAGCAACACTTTTCCCCCGAGAGATGGCTGAGGCTTCCCAGAACTCCATGCTTCTCCAGAAACTATCCCCTCAGGCAAGTCTGAGGTCCACTTAAACCAAACTTTGGCAAGAGGGAGAAATCTCATGTTTCCTCAAAGATAAAATGAAATGGCAAGGCATGGGGGTAAAGTCTCCAATAGTTGGAGCTAGAAATTGTTCATAATTATGGTGAGAGATTTGGTGTCAGGATAAATCTTAAGCCTGGTTTCCCAATATTCAAAGATGGCAGGATGTATCACAGGGTCTTGTAAGATTCTACCAGGAGAAAACAAATGTGTTGCTTTCACTTAGAAAACAAGTATATTTTATGTGTCACTTTAATAAACCAGAGAATAAAGCCATAAAAGCAATAGTGATCAGTTACAGAAACGCGAGCTGCATATTGCTGGTTAGGTGTTTAATAAAAAGATCATGTAGACCCAGGCTCAAAGATCCCCCAGTCATTGTTTAAGATGGATTTCTATGTTGAGGGCTAAATAACCAGGAAACAGTAAATGTGGTGCTCATTTTATGTTGAGATTGCAGCCAGATGCCATCTTTGCTGTTCTTGGGCCTGACATACCCATTAAGGAGAGGTTGTTTAGACCACAAATGGTATGCTAAATAAATAAAGCTTATTGGTGGTGAGGATGCAGCTTTGATTGCTCTGAAAATTAGGCATTTTCACCAAGAAAATGCTTTTTGTAATTTGATACACTCAAGAATTTTGATCCAAGAATCATTTCAGGATGGTTGCCTGCTGCTGAGTACATCAAATAGACTGATTTTGGTTTGGGTTTTGGTTTTCTAGGAAGTTGTTTTGGCATCAGGTAGACGTTGGCTAAAACTGTCAACTGGGCAATATTCAACAGTATGGTCATGTTTAAGAGCTTGGGCTTTGCTGGCTAATAGATTTGGGTTTAAAACCCCAGACTCTACTCATGAACTAGGGGTCTTCTGGGAAGTTACTATAAAAGCAGCAACAATGACAACATTGTATTATGAACAATTTTAAACATAAACAAAATTAGAGAAAATAACTCAGTGATCTTCTGTGTACCCATCACTAGCTTCAAAAATTGTCAATATTTGGAGCAAGTTATTTAACCATGTTCTCATCAGTAAAATGGAATTCACAATAATTATCACATTCAACAGTTTGTGTAGGGATTATAAAGGCAACAATATATATATATGACCTTTAAGCACAGAGGCTAAATATAATAAATGCTCTCAAAAGTTTATTCCATTTTGAAGTAGGAATACCTTTGGTTTAAAGACACAGCAACCTATGCTGAATGAAAAGTAGGATCTTTGTGGTTTTACTGGCCTTTCGAATTTCACAAAGAATATAGCCCCTTAGCATACAATGATTAGATCTTATATTTAAAAAATAACCCCCCAGATAGTACAGGGATCTGATGCTGAGCTAGCCAAGGATGTGTCTCAGCAAAAATTCCAAATGACCAATGAAAGGCAAAAACTTCCTTAAAGAAGATGATACTGTCCTTGAAAAAAAAAATGGTTACCATAAAACAAAAAGTTTGTGGCTAGAAAATCTTACCCCAATAAAGGAATATCCTTTCTGCTCAGGTCTACAGGCCACCATTGCTATAGATGACCTCAGAGTAAATAGCAGTCCTGCCATTTCCTTTTGGCTATTCTCAGAGGCCTTTATGGCAGTGAGGGAGAGCATTCTTTTGGTGCGAGAAATAGTTACTGCTCTTGGGTTAGACTGAGAAAGTTTTGCTGAGCTTCAGGATCCAGAGTGATTAATTTACAGAAAGCGCTCAAGGGCCTATTAGATGGGGCTCCCCTGCCAGGAGAGGTGTTGGGGAAGGCTAGGTTTCTAGGATGAAAACTGAGCTGCTTTGTCGAGCATATCAGAAAAGAGGGTGCTCTGGGGGGAGAAATGTAGTTTTAACCTTGATTTGTAGCGATTATTATGATCTTCAAAGAGTCCTTTGGTAGGGCAAATAAGGATATAGAATTTTAGAAATCCACAAATTGGGTTATTTATTTTGGAGTGAAAAGCAAGTTAATTTTAAAATGGCAGCAACACCATACAATAAATACTTTTAGGTCTTATCCTTCCACTTATACTCGTGTGACCTTGAACAAATTCCTTAACCTATCCTATCTTCAGTTTCCCTGTCTACAAAATGGAGATTATAATAGTCTTCCTACCCTGAAGTTTTTGCCAGGGCGAAAGAGATAACACAGGTAAATACATGTGCATTGCTTTTAAATACTAGGTAAAGACTCATATTATCATCATCACAATCATCATCATGGTCATCATTAGTATTATTACTATTTTGGTGAGTTGATCAATGATGCTACTGGATGGAGAACTTTTTCTGAATGGCATTTCTCTTGCCGTTGGCTTGGACATAAGCAGGTAAACTCAATGTGGAAATTTTGATGCAGTAATTATTTGTTTTTCTTATACCAAATTGCAGAGAATCCATACATGTAAGTACCGTGCGCTGATTGCGCCACTGAAGCTCCATGGAACCCATACATAAAACACACCTCTTCTCTTCTCCTTGGCATCCAACCTGCTGGCTCTACACTTATTTTCAACAATGAGTCAAGGCTGTACCTGGCAAGATGGAAGTTCAAAATCAACAACAAAAGCTATTTATTTTGGTTTTGATCCTAGCCCTGGGCCTTTTACTAAGTATTCAGAACTGATTGAACGAATGAAAAAATGAATGAATGGTATACATTTCCATTGTCTATTCTGCTTCTTTTCCCTAGGGAACTGTGTTAGGCCATGATTTCCTTGCTGTTTTTTTCATATGTTTGTTTTATTTGCACCCGCTAAATTAAACCAACTAGTTCCATTCATGTATTTCTCTCGTTTTATAACCACCTAATTTCTTATTTTTATTTAAATAGAAATTAAATAGTAAAAACTTTGGAGTATTTAATTTTACTTAATTAAAAATTGTTTTAAAAAATAAACATTTACCTGAAAGGAGTATTGAATTTTGAAAAGTGCCTTCAACAAACCTCTTTTTGGATGAGTTCAATAATGGTTGAAGAGGGCACAATTCATGGTGAATGAATTTGAAAGTGTAATAGATTTAAAAGTATTTTAAAGGGGCTAATATAGAAAAGCCCAAACAAATTATTCAGAATTTAAGGATATTATTTAGAAAACATGCTTTCTTGTATGACTCTTTCTTATTTTTCTCCTTTGTGGTTGCTTGAGCACCACTATAGTGACTCTGTTATAATGGAATTGTTTAACACAAAGTATGCTGAGCAGTTAATACTTTGTAACTATATTTTAAGGTATGTATTGTTACGCTTTTTAAATCATAAATTTAGAAATAAGCCTCAGAGATATTGAATATCTTGTCCAAGTTTGCACCAGTGGAAAGTTAGAAATCCAAGGTTTGTGTCCTGATTTAACAGGCTCTGAATTCCAGATTCTAAATTTGCTGTCGAGCAGAGAGTGATTTGCACTAGAAAAGTAAATTGTTTTCCCACGTAGGCAGACTTCTCACATAAGTAAAGGACTTGTGAGATCTTTAACTTTACATTGGCTTTACATTACTCTGGCCTAGTCTGTAAATAGTCCCATGATTGCCCATTCTCCAAAGTTAATTGGCCAGTGAGAGAAATAAGATCAGGACCTACGGCCTCATATTCTTGAGATCTCCTTTAGTGACAAATCAGAGATGATATCTTTCTTGTTAAGAGCAGGTAAATTTTTGCAACTATTCTGTGTATTGAAACAAATAAATAGATAAATTGTAATATTTAGTAAAAATATTCATAGGCCATAATTCAAATTAGAGTTGCAGGAAGAGTAAGTGGGAGGTAAAAAAAAAAAGGAGAGTGAACTTCTGATTCATTCGGCAGTGAACAGGGAGGGAAAATAACGTGTTTGGGCTATAACTGGGAGGGAAGGATATTGAAAATAATACTAAGTGAAGGTTGGAGATTAAACACTCTCTTCCCCCAATGTCAGTGGTGGCCTACTCCCAACTTCTCCTCTCCTCCTTCACCAAATTACCTCTCACCATGGTTACCTCCACATTCCTAAATCCAAATCCAACAGACATTCTTTAGTCTTCATCTTAGTTGGCGTCCGAGCATCACTGGTACTATTGCCTACTGTTTCTTCCCTTTCCCTGATTTCTGGGCACAATTCTCTCTGTTTTTTTTTTCCTAGTGTTCCTTGTCCTCCTTTGTAGGTTCTTCTTCTTTTACCCAGCCATTAGCTGTTGGAGGTCCTAGGCCCTTTCTTCTTACTCTAATTTCTCTAACCAGTGATCTCATCTACCCTGTGGTTTCAAGTTGCATATATACTCAGATGACTCATGGTTTTATCTCCAGTCTTGATCTTGCCCTTAACTCCAGACCCATATATCAACTGTCTACTTACCATCTTTTGAATGCCTTGAAGGTACCTTGCATTCAGCATGTCCAAGACTGAGCTCATGATCTTCTCTCCCAGGCCTGGTCCTCTTCCAGGGTCTCTCTTGCTGAACAACACCACTGTCTGTCTACTTGCTCACGCAGAAGCCAAACAGCTAATCTCTCCCTTAACCCCCTTATTCATCACCAAGTTCTACTGATTTCACTGACTAAATCTCTCTTGAATCCGTTTACCTCTGTCTACCTCCTTGGCCATCACCTTAGGCCACGCCACAATGGTGTCTTTTCTGAGCACTGCAGCTTACCCTTGGACTGATCTACCTGCATCCACCCTGGCCTCTCTACCATCTTGTCTCTACCCTGCATTTTTCAAAATGTAAATTGCATCATGTCACTCCCAAGCTTAGAATCCTTCCATTATTTTTCATTCTTCTTAGGACACAGTCAGAAATTGGCCTCATAGCTCACCAGATGCTACCTAGTCTAGGGCAGTGGTTCTCAAAATGTAGTCTTGGAATACATCAGCATCACCCAGTAGTGTGTTTTGAAATTCAACATCTTACGTCTCACTTTAGATCTGCTGAGTCAGAAACTCTGGAGAAGGGGTCCAACAGATTGTGTTTTCACAAGCCTTCTAAGTGATTCTGATGTATATACTCAAGTCTGAAAACCACTGCTCTAGGGCCCACATACCTTTCTGGCTATATACAGTCTCTTGCTCTCACCATTCCAGCCTTTCATAGCTTGCTTTTATTCCCTCATCAAGCGTACATTTCCTCCTACCACAGGGCCTTTGCACAGCTGTTCCTTGTTCCTTGAACACTTCTCCTTCTTCTCCTTCTCTGGTTAACATCCACTCCTCCCTCAGGTCTCAGCTCAATAAAGCTGCCTAGGACCAATTTCTCCTAATGATATATATTGCTCCTTTATAACACTTAAAACAGCTGTGTATTTGTCATTTTTGTGTGGTTATTGATTAACATCTATCTCCCCTACTATACTATAAATGCCAAAAGAATTGAGATGGTATGTGTTTTTGTTTATTATCTGCACTATTTAGTTCTAGGATATTAATAGTACATACTCAGATATTTGTTGAATGAATGAATGAATGAACCTTCCCATATAGCCTCTGCATACTGTTTGAGAGCACAGGCATATTGGAATCCTCATGGGCAGCTCCCAGTCCCCTCATTTTATAAAGTGGAGATAACTACCTCATAGACTGGTTGAGGCAATTATATGAGGTAATATATAAACAAAACCTAGCACAGGGCCAGACACACAAGTTCTTCATAAATCTTAGCTCTGATCATTATTATTATTATACTCTATTGTTATTATTTCAGTTTCCATACTCTCCCTCAATCATAATGGTTGAGTGTGGTTGAAACCAAACAGTATAATTCTTGGTAAATATGTACATTTTAAAATTATAAGATGAAAATAAATAGTTGTACATTTTCTCCATTTTTTTAAAAAAATTACGTATCATCCAATGTATTTGCCCCAGAAAGCTCTTGTTAGCCCGGTCACTGGTTTCTAATGCCATTCATTTATTAATTCAGTTATGACTATTAATAATTCAGTTATGATTTATTAATTCAGTTATTAATGCAGTTATGACCAAGATGGGCATGGATCCACATGGAGTTCATAGTCAAGTGCAGAATAAGATATTAGTAGTCCAGTGGGGAAATACTTCACCACAGTGCCAGTGAAAATGATACAGACAAGTACAAGGTCCTGTGTGTTTGTGAAACTGGAGGACCAATAGGCAAAGAGGGGATTTTTCACCTTGAGACCACCTTTGTCTTTCAGATAGAAGCCACCTGACATAACCCAAACTAACCAATTGGTGTTCATGGCAGCATGTGATGCAAACAAATAGGTGAAGTCAATGCATTTCTCCCAATCTGAATCAAACTGGTCTCAGTATGTGTTAATTTGGTGTGTTCCTATGAATGAGGTTTCCATGAAAACCAGCTAAAAGGGGAACAGCGCTGACAGCAGTGGCTCACACCTTTTATTAGACCATTTTCATGCTGCTGATAAAGACATACTTGAGATTGGGTAATTTATAAAGAAAAAGAGGTTTAATGGACTCACAGTTACATGTGGCTGGGGAGGCCTCACAATCATGGCAGAAGGTGAAAGGCACATCTTACATGGTGGCAGGCAAGAGAGAAGTGAGGCAAAAGGGCTTTTCCCTTATAAAACCGTCAGATCTCATGAGACTTATTCACTACCACATGAACACTATGGGGGAAACTGCCCCCATGAATCAAGTATCTCCCACCGGGTCCCTCCCACAACACATGGGAATTATGGGAGCTACAATTCAAGATGAGATTTGGGTGGGGACACAGCCAAACCATATCACGCCTGTAATCCCAGCACTTTGAGAAGCCAAGGCAAGTGGATTACTTGAGCACAGGAGTTTAGGCTTGGGAAAGGAGAAACCCCGTTTCTACAAAAAAAAACTACAAAAATTAGCTGGGCATGGTGGCACACACCTGCAGTCCCAGCTATTTGGGAGGCTGAGGTGGAAGGATTGTTTGAGCCCAAGTGGTTGAGACTGCAGTGAGCTATGGTTGTACCACTGCACTCCAGCCTGGGTGAACAAATGAGACCCTGTCTCAAAAAAAAAAGGAAGTGGGGAGGAATATAAGGGAAAAGCCAGGTGGGAAGTCTGCATTGTCAAGATGCCTCCCAGTTGCTCTCTATGCACACTTAACATTTGAAAACTATTCCTTTCTAGGCCCTCTGCCTGATTTCCCTTTGGCTGGCTCTGGATTTCTTTACCACTCTGAACACCTGGGGCCAAGGCTCTTTTTCATAGTAGTTTGAAAGCAATCCTTTCTCTTTCTTTTTACTCATTTTGATCCAAGCCTTAATCTTTGAACAGCATCAAATATTCTTTGCCGTTTGATAAAGCTGGGGTTGGAGGAATCCAGAGTTTTCAAAAGCAGGTCTTGCGTTACCATTGGAGATCCAGTGAGTCTTTCAGCAAGACTAACTCTAAATCATCCAGGCTCAATTAGTTCATTTCAAAGAAATACCCAGGTGTTGTTTGACCTTCAAACATATGGACTGCTGAAGCAAATGAAAGTCTTGCCTGTTCCCATAATGCTGAGGGAACTAGATGGGGCAATTCTTTTTCATATTCTCTGAGTTTTGAGGAGGGATTATTAGGTTTGGGCTAAATGAATTATTTGCTTTAGTAATATGCTCAGCAGTGGGCTGCAGTTGCCTTTGCTGAGGGAACAACCAGATGTGAGCTGTCACTAAGCACCACTAAAATAGGGAAAGGTATGTAGAAAAACTGGGCCACTATAGATGGAGCTTAAGCTTTGAGATGCGGGGCCAACAGACTAAGCTACGGTGAGAATCAATAAGGTAGGTGTATGGCTGAGTGCAGCGTGAGGGACTCGATCACCTGACGGCAGGAAAGTATTGGTCGTGTGGAACGAGAGTGGCTTTTTTGCCTTTTTCCAGCACTAGGAGTGGGTGCTGTCCTTTAAGACTAAGACTCCTGACTTGGTATGCAAAGGTATTTTTTTGGTTTTTGTTCAGACTGTTCTACCCAGAATTGTTAGGGTTTTAGTATAGCAACCTATAGTTTTGTACCTTACATGTTTTCTAAGAATTGGAGCTCTGTTAAAATAATTGTCCGGTGGCCAAGTGTATGTTTTTGGAGCTAGAAAGACCTGGTTTCATATCATAATCCCTCCCGCTTATTAGCTGTTTGACAACAGGAAAGTTGCTTAACTTCTCTGAGGCCCAGTTTTCTCAGGTATAAAATAGCACTGATAATATTTTAGCATTTCACAAAGTACATCTCAATGAAATTTTAATTTGCATCCAATCAAAATGGGATTTAATTGTCAAATACATCTGGAAAACCCTTTAGATTGTTTTCCTCTATCTTAGATTTGATAATGCATATTTTCAGATTAAAGTCCCTGGGAACTTGTGCAGGAAATGAAACTGTTTAACCCCAAATGTGAAAATGTAGTTAAGATCAAGAGGCTTTTTCTTTTGTAGAAATACAAATGATCTCATAGCATGGTTGTAAGGGTTAAATAAAAATTTAATACGAATGCTTTCCACGGTATCTGGGCCATAGTAATCAAAAGTAGTGAGAATTATCAGTGTATAATTATTATTGAGGATTTTTGTCTTCAAAAACCGAAAACTAAATTTGATACACCTGGGTTTTGACTGCAGCCATTAACCATATCAGCATTTGCCAGTTGGAAGTTTACAGAATTCAGCTCTCACTGGTGGCTAATGGGATGGTTGTGATCTACTGAGTGCCTACTGTGTGTCAGGGAATCCATTAGGTACCTCAGTAGAGAGTCATCAATATATTTAATGGTCCCAACTACTCGACAAGCTAGATATTATTCTTTCGTTCATAGATGTGGAAATTGAGACTCAAAAATAAGCACACTGCCCAAGGCAGTGTAGACACTCAACTGTGGAGTTAGGAAATTAGCTTGGTTTGTTTGGACCAAAGCCCTTGACTATTCTCAGCTGGGATTCTACAAACCCTGGAAGATCTGTGGGGAGGCAGTGATCTGGAAGATATTCGCGAAAAGCCTAATTGAAATCAACCACTTGACCAACGTGAGGCAACACAGGACTAAATGTGTTGGGAAGGTCACACTTCAGCCATACCAAAAATATTTCCTTTATGGAATTCAGCTTGTTCACTCATCCCAAAGACTTGCACACATCGTTCCCTTTGCCCAAAGCTTTCTCCCTGTGTTGTCTTTCTTGGCTCTCTCTCACTTATCCTTCAAGTCCTGGGACTGATGTACTTCCTCCAGAAAGTCATTCCTAACTCTCCAAGTCACAGGCAGTGCCTCTTCCATAGACTCCCTTAACACTCTGCACTTGCCTTGTCATGGCTCTTTCTCACTGTCATGTCTTTCACTTGTCCATCGTCCCAACAAACTGTGAGGAGGAATCAGGTCTCTGTCAGCATTGTGTCCCCAGCACATCACACATAGTACTGCATAGACATTTACTGATGAATGAATGGTGTTCATTCAAAACCTCTATGGGAAAATTATACCTTAGTTTAATAAGAAGTGAGACAATAATTTGTTGAATAAATATTACCTATTTGGTATGCAAGAGCTTCAAAAACATGATTTAATGGAATTTTTGGCAATAGAATGTTGAAAATCCCTGCATTAAACAATGCCTGCTACTAAACTGTAAGGAAACCTTTGTACTACTGTGGAGATTGTTGAGACATGTGGCCTGTTTTGGCTGAGTCTGTAGAACAGTGCATAGTTTTCCAGGTTCAGAAGCTCATTTTCTAACAGGCCTCTGAGTTGGAGGTGGTAGAGGTATGCAGTGGCACGATCTCGGCTCACTGCAACATCTGCCTCCCAGGTTCAAGTGATTCTCATGTCTCAACCTCCCAAGTAGCTGGGATTACAGGTGCATGCCACCACACCTGGCTAATTTTTGTATTTTTAATAAAGATGGGGTTTCACCATGTTGGCCAGGCTGGTCTTGAACTCCTGGCCTCAAGTGATCCACCCGCCTTGGCTTCCCAAAGTGCTGGGATTAGAGGCGTGAACCACTGTGCCCAGCCTCTCTCTCATTCTTACAATACATTTTTAAATTCCTGGTTGTTATTCCCATTACAGCTGAGGAAGCATAGGCTTTGGGAAATTTTGCAACTTGAAAAAGACACACAGCTAGAGAGTGGTGGAGCGAGCATTCAAATCCAGGTCTGTCTGCCTCCAAAGTCCATTTTGCCCCACTTATGCTGCCCTGTCCTCTGAGATATGAGCTTTCTTCTCCATGGGAGTTACACTGACAAAGTAATTAGTACTGGATCTTGGTGAATAAGTTCCTTCTGGAAATTAATCTTTGTAGCAGAAGGGTCCAGTGAATTTAAAGTAAAAATCAAGGCAAATGCTGCTTAAAAGCTCAGTATTCTCATCCTATTTAGGCTATTGTGTCATCTTCCTCAATGCCAAAAATATTCTGATGGTGACAACAAGAAATATTTCTTAATGTCAGAACACCTATTTCCTTGGTTAATTCTGAATCTGCATTTCGCCTTTGAATTCTAATTCTCCTTAGGTTCCATTGTTTTTTTCTTGTTGATTAAGAGTACCGGATGTTAGGCTTATTCTAATTTGACGTTAGTTATGGTTTTGTATGCAGGGAATCACCCTGATTTTAAGGGGCTGCGTATCTCAAAGGTTGATGGATTATTTCCTGCAACGATTTCCAAAGATGAATTCTTAGAAGCATTCGATTTTGATCTTACCTACTTCATGGCATAGCTGGAAGGCAAGGGGAATGTGGGAGATTGATTCCCTTGAGCACGTTCTCAAAAAGTGGCATATTTTCAATCATATATTATGGTAATATCTTGACATGTTAGTTGTTTCAGTTAAAATGAAAAGATGTTAAGGAAGCAACATGAAAGCAAAGGGCAAACCTGTTCGATATGTGGTGGAAACATCAATGATCAAATTATGGGATATTAGAAAAGCTAACCAAAGCCTATCATCATTTGTGATGCATGCTCCTCACCACAAAGGCCAAAGGTGTCCTTGCTCCCTGGTTGTGCCCCGTAGCTTCAGAACCTGACCATGCAGCCCATCTGCCCATGCAGCTGGCTGTGACTGACAGTCACTAATGAGGATCAAGTGCTTGGCACGGTGCAGGGCACAGCACTACAGCACTAGGGGGGGATTTTTATTCTGTCCATTTCAATTCCTTGAGATGATCTATTCTTATTTGGCTTCTACATTCTAAAGGTTTAATTGGGGGTTTGAGTCTCCTTTTGATGATTCACAGGCCAATGCCTGAAGGAGTGGGCCCTTCCCAGGCTTCATTCCTGTTTAAATGAAGAGACTCATTTTTCTCAGAGTTTCTCAAAGCTTTATCTGAGGAATCCCTGCCTGAGATTCACCTGGAGTACTTTTTTTTTTTTTTTTTTTTAATGTCAACATTCACAATACCTGCATTTTGGAGAGTGAGTTTAGAACTTTTAACAAGCTCCTCAAGGGTGACTCTTAGCAAATCTTCAGCCTTATGACCACTGGCCAGGATTCAGAGAAGGGAGGAGCTGGGAGAGGCCTGGGAGGTCATATAGTCAGTTAATCCCTGTTATTTGACAGATGAAGAAGCCGAGGCACAGAGCAGAACCAAAGTTGTTGACAGAGCTCAGGCAAGACCTGAGTGTGGGCTCTTCAGATCTCTCCCAGGCTCCAAGGCCAAAATCACCTTTCTACACTGTAGTTGACATTTCCTTTACAGCTCTGGAACCAGAGTATGAATTTGTTTTATAAGCCTATATTTTATAAGGAAGAAATGGTAACTTATTTAAGTGTCCATTGCAGTAACACCCCCTTTTAATCTCAAGCAGTAACATCTCAATTAACCTATTCAAAATTGCTTTGTGATCTCTCATCGTCTTAAGAGTAGGGTTCAAGTGGGTAACAGCCCCTCTCTGTGATTGGCACTCACTTCTTCAAAGCATCTGTCATTCGTCTCCTCTCCTCCACCTACTTCACACTCTACTCTCCAGATAATACCTTTTTTCAGTTTGAGAGAGCCATACTCATTCTTCTCAAGGGTTAACACATGTATTCTCTCTGTGCTTTTTTTTCTAACAAAGCTCTTTTGGATGTCAGGTGATATCTTTTCTCCTCTAGGAAGCTTTCTCTGACCTCCCAAGTGTGGGTTACAGACATTCCCAGGAACCTACTTTGCACCCTGTACAGCTCCTTTCAAATGGATTGATACCATGTTGCAATTGTTTTTATGCTCTATAGGACAGGAAGCATGTTTGATTGTAAGTGTACCTAGGACACAGTACCTGGTACTGAGAGGCACCTAATAAACTATACACCAAATAAATGGCGGGATTGGTAAGTGGTAGAAGGTGAGGTGGGTTAGGGCAAGCTGGGGTCCATCATGAAAGGTTTTGGTTCTGAGTGGAAGATGCTTGTCTGGACCTAGTCCATGACAATGATCCATCCAAGGCTTCTTGATGAGGATGTGGGAGGAATATTACCCTGGCAGCAGCGAGCAGCTTGGCTGGGAGTGAGAAGAAGCTAGAACCACATAAGAATTATGATGTGGCTGCCACAGTCCAGACTCAAGGCCATGACAGTCAGGAGGAGGCCTATGGCTGTAGGAATGATAAAGAAATGAATGCATCCCAGAAATGCTGCTTGTGAAAGAATCAGGAGCACTTGATAGAAGAGAGTCAAAGATCATTTCTAGAGGGCTCATCCTTTCTTTCACAGATTCATTAATTTATTAATTCAGCAAACATTGATTGAGGTATAAGGCACTGGTATATAGCAGAGAAAACAGACATGCTCCTTGCCCTCCTGTAAGTAAGTAAGACAGATAATAGATAAGTAAACAAACCAAAAGAAAGAGTGCTTAATATAACCAGCAAAGAATCAACTTCATGAATGAAATCCAATAATTCATGTAAAGCACTTGGTACAGTGCTTGCTTGGCATGTAGTAAAAGCTCAGTAAACATTATCAGGTTCCTCTCCTCCACCAATCATCTCATGAAAACAGAGGGATCTCCTGTTGTGTCTCATAGCCATTAAATGAATCACAATAATGGCTGTCATATATTAAGTGCCTATTACATACCAAGTTCTGTATCATGGGCTCTGCATGTACTATCTTCTTACAACAACCTTGTAAGATAGCTACAATTATTCTTTTTCAGATAAAGGAATGAGAAGCTAAAATAAGTTAATTTTCAAAAATTTCCAGGGCTACTAAACAGAAAACCTTAGGCATGCTTATCTCACAAATTCTCTTCCCTTTCCATTGTCACAATATGTTTACTGTCAACTAGTGTTTTGACCATCTGCTTTATGATGGATCTGATGGGCTCTTTAGACTTAGCTATCCACTCAGGTAACTGAAAGAATGTACAAGTAATAAGCAGCAAATGGAAGCAATTACATATGGCTCAGCTACCCACATCCAGGCATGGACAACTGTGTGGTCCTTCCTGACTTCCAATGGACATCTTTGAACTGAGAAGACATTTGAATAGAGTCATTCTGTGATTCTTTGAAGAAAGTGTTTATTTCTGCATGTTTGGAACTCTTAGACCATAGAGCATCTACAGTATTGTTTAAGTCAAATTGTGAGTGCCTACAGTGTTAGGACAAAGAGTGTAGGCTCTGTTGAAGTCCTGTCTTTAGTAGACTGTGAAATCGAACAGGTCACTTAATGCATTCTAAGCCACATTTAGTTATTTATAAAATTGGAACAAATAGGATCATAACAGAAACACTATCTCATAGGATGCATTTTGGATTTAATGAGTAAAAATCAAGTATATTCTTAACTCGTGGCAATTTTGCATTTAGCAATATCTGGAGACATTTTTGGTTGTCACAACTTGGGGAATGCTGCTGGTATCTAATGAGTAGAAACTAAATGCCGCTAAATATCCCACTTTGCAGGAGACAACTCCCTCAACAAAGAATTATCCAGTCCAAAGCATTACTAGTGCTACTAGTGCCAGGGTTGAGACACCCTGATGTATATCCTAGGAACACTTGGAAAATCCCCTTGGAAACACTCAGGTGCATGATACCCAGATGAAAATACATCTAGGGTATTGACTAAATATTTCACTTTCCATCTAAATATTTTGAAGTCATGAAAAGAATATTTCCATTAGTCCATCTGGGGTGTGGTGTGGGGTGGTAAATTTCTTTGTCAGTTGTTTAAGAGGTTCACAAAGCTGAACTTGCATCAGATTCTAAGCTCTGTTTCTTTCATTTCACGAGTGGCTCACATATAACATCACTTTGGGAATGGAGGTTTATTTGTTTTTATGTAGTTTTGTGTAACTTAAAAGCATCTTGAATTATTAAACCAGTTATTTTCCAGGCCTGCAAATGTTTTCAGCATGTCGCCCTGTTTCCCTGAGTCAGCACATACTATTGTGTCTTGGAAGATCTCACTCAAAACCATTTCCTTAAGATGTTGCTATTTTTCTTTTGGATTGTTATATTTGGGGTGCTCATTCTGACCAAAGAGGGCATGTTTCTCCCAGATCTCCTCATTCAAGGACCTGTTGGGAATTCTTCTCAGAGTGAAAAGGGTATGGACCATAATTTCAGGCTAAAGAGAATCTTAAGGGGTCATTTAATATTTTCCCCTGATGCACTGGACTCTTGCTTACTTCCAGCCAGCAGCCAAACCGTAAGGTAAATCTTCTAGCTCACATTTTATGAGACAATAAGAGTACTTTGAATTACAACTAAAAAATTCTTTTTCTGCTTCAGAGCCAAATGCTTTTACAAGAGGCAGAAAAAAAAGAAAAAGAAAAAGAAAAAAAATAAAACCCACTCAAGTCAAACTGATGAAAACCAGTCAAAATATGTCCTTGTTGTGGCTGATACAGCGCTCCTGGCTGGTCCCAAAACACAAAAGGCGTCTTCAGGCACCACTCTCCACATTGACTGAACTAGATTTCTGTGTCAACTGCTTGAAAGCTGCAGTCCTACACCACACATTTCCTGAGATTATTATTGAAAATTATCAGACCTGTTTTGTTCATTACCAGGAAGCTGAAAAATGACTTGCAAAAAGAGGCCGAAAGCTTTCTACAAGCCAGTACAGGCTGACTTTTAAGTAAAGCTCTTGAATCCATCATGCAGGGGCTAAAGCCTCGGGGAAGTTATCCTTCATAATAACTCCATGGAAATTTATATTGAAATCCATGGGCCCCCTAGGGATGGTTAGTCCCCCCTCCCATCTAAGTTTGTTCACTTAATATGCACTCATCTCATATGATTTGCTTTTAAGGAGCAAATGTGTTCATTCTTAATTTTTATTTTAAACAATATTTACTCATGCAGAAGCAAGAGAAAGAGATTTTCCCTCTTGATGTCAAGAAATCTGAATTCTGCTTAAGGAAATCATGCAATTATACCCTGTGAGAACCGAAAAGGACCTAGCTCATCATCCAACTCAGTTTCATAGACCCAGAGAGGCTCCTAAAATACCCCAACTAATTATGCCTGAATGGGGAATAACGGAGCCCAGCCAAAGATCTTTGTGCTGTAATACACATGGCACCCGAGGTCTTATTGATGTTAATTGTTCTCTTTGTTGTTTTCATCTGAGACTAGACTGTCCTGCTCTTATTTCTCCCGATATTCCTAACAGTTCATTAATAATCCCTGTCCCCTTCTCCCCCATCTGACTTTGAAGAACCTGAATTAATCTAGGCTTTGATTAGTGGTAATTATTTACCTGTCAGACTCCAGCTGGAGTGCATCACCAAAGCTGAGTCACATAGCTTTGCTTCCAGTGACTGCTTTCAAACAATTAAATCAGAGAACCACCTGTGTAAATATGTAATATTTGGCGATAAGAAAATGATTAGGCGATGGAGCCTGAGCTGAACTTGTGAAAAGTACTGAATATTTCTCCCTCGGGCTTTTAACACACGGTTTTAAGCATTTCTGATCTCAAGAACAAGGTCAGGTTATTTTCCCACCCTTCCTACACCTTGTTTGTTTGGAAACTGTAGCTAATCTAATATCTCTAGATTTGGTTTGTTTGAAAGCATTAAAATTTTAAGGGAATCATCTCATGTGGAAGCTGAAAGAGAGGTTGAAATAGGGTGAAACACTAACCAGTAATTTTCTTTTTCAAAGCCAAAATGTCGATCTCAACAGATGAACCGACAATCGAAACTCATTTTGGACAATGATATCTGTCCTTATTTGTATTTAGGATTTCTATGGTGGGATTGCAAGGGTAGGATCATGGAAGGAGCAAGAGCTGTTATAGTCAGATAAACCAGGGATTTGAATCATCACTTTAGCACCTAGTAGCTATGTGACCTTTAGCACATTTTGAGCCTAGGTTCCAAATCCGTTAAAAAACAAAAAACAAAAAGACATAATTCCTAACCTTATCTACCATGCCATGCCACATGTAAAGTACTGAGCTCTCTGCCTGCTAAGCAAACATCCACTCTGCCCCCACTCCAGAATAATAGACCAGAAAAATCTGTCCTTTTTAGCAAGCCACAGTCTTAAATCGTTGCTGATTTTTAAAAGTTGCTTTTTGGTGGAGAACAATAAGCAATAAGTGATACCACCAGAAAGCAATTCTAAAATTTCCTTCTTTTCTGTCAAACAGTACCCTGCCCTACGTTTGGCATTTGTTCCTTCTTTAACAGAAATTCAAGTAGACTAACCATAGAAAAGATCTTTTCAGTTCTATAGTTGGACATCGAAAAATACCATACCTGGCTATCAGTTGCTTAGGTTTTTGCTGTTTCAATCCGAAATTTTCTGGCAGACGGGCATTCTCTGGGTGGGACTTTATGGACCCACTCCTGTTGTATCCCCTTTGCATTTATGGGTCATCACTTTAGGCAAAGCTCAAAGCCCTGCTTCATTACTTCCTAAACTCTGTGATCTTGGACAAGTTATTCTTTGCGCTTTGGTTTCTTCAATTGCAAAATAGAAATGGAAATAACTAATGAGTAGGATTATTCAGAGAACTCAGTGGGTTATATGGAAAGGACTTAGAATAGTGATTTGAACAGAGACAACAGTCAATTTTATTCTTTTGTTTGTTATTTTACATTTTGGATGCAAGAGGTACATGTGCTTGCTTGTTAGATGAGTATATTGCATATTGGTGGGGATTGGGCTTCTAGTGTATCCATTACCCAAATAGTGAATATTGTACCAGGAAGGTATTTTTTCAACCCTCACCCCTAACCCTCCTCACTTTTGGGGTCCCCAGTGTTTATTATTTCCATCTTTATGTCCATATGTACCCATTGTTTAGCTCCTAAGTGAGAACATGTGGTGTTTGGTTTTCTGTTTCTGAGTTAGTTCACTTAGGATAATGGCCTCCAGCACCATCTATGTTGCTACAAAGAGCAGGATTTCATTCCTTTTTATGGTTGCATAGTATTCTGTTCTATATATATTTATATCACATAAAATAGGGTATGTGTGTATGTATGTGTATATATATATACATACATAGTATACATATATATATACATACATACACACATACCCTATTTTCTTTATCTAGTCAACCATTGATGAACACATAGGTTGTTTGCTATTATGAATAATGTTGTGACGAACATACAAGTACAGGTGTCTTTTTGATATAATAATTTCTTTACCTTTGGGTAGATACCCAGTAGTGGGATTGCTGCGTCAAATGGTAGTTCTATTTTTAGTTCTTTGAGAAATCTCCATACTGTTTTCCACAGAGGTTGAACTAATTTACATTCCCACCAGCAATGTATATGTGTGACCTTTTCTCCATATCCATGTCAACATTGACAACAACAAATAAACGTTAGTTGTAGTTGCGGTTGCTATTATTATTGGGACAAATGTAGGCAGCTAACAAGAGTTGGTGTCATGGAAAGCGCTAGTGTGCCCAGCACAGTATTCAAACTCCCAATCTTCCCAAGTCAAAAAAGTCACTGCTAAAAATGTTATCCTCTTTCATAAAAGTCATTTTTAGTTTCATTTAGTTTTAATGCAATGTTCTATTTGGGGTTTCTGAATATGACAGTGAAAAGTGAGAAAGACTTCTATGAAATATTAGTGTTATTTCTACAGGCAGGTCCAATTGCATTTGGACCTTGACTCCAAAATTAATCACTGACTTAAGGCTGACACACTCGTGAGGGAATAAACAGCAAAAAGTTATAAAAAGTTGGATTTATTTACTATCACTTTTTAAATGAATATTTTGAACAGCAGTATGCAAGGTTTGAGGATATAAACCTGTCTCCTGCTGACTTGAGCATCTAAGTTGCCCACAATTACCTGATTGTTTTGTCACTTTGATGGTACCTTCTATTTTTGGGGAGCACTTTGTTTGTTTTTAGGTAAGTTTTACTAGTATAAAATATAAACATCCTAAACACCCCCAAATTTTCTGAAGCCAAAAGATATACATTAAGTTGTGACAGGAGAGCTAATACAGATTCGTAGGAGGCTGTGAAAGGAGTTTTAAATGCAAAATATTAAGAAGGATCACTCTCTTTGGAGTGCATCCTTTCACCTCCTAATCTTTTAAGCAACTGATCAGTACTAAATGAAAAGATGTGGTGGGATGAATTGCTTCAGAATAGAAAAAGCACTTTAAATGATTAGGCTTCCTACACACCTAAAAATAAATTTACTCTGAAATTCCCATTAGATCCCATTGAATTCACAGAGCAATATGGTCTCCTTGTTTTGTTTAACAGCTATACATTCCCAAGAGTGTTAACAACTCATTGTGCTGGAGTTGAGCTCTAATATTCTTCTTCTCTGAGGCCTTATCACTTACCTAGTCTGTTGATTAACTCTGTATAACAGTATTCCAATTTTCCAATTGAGTAGGCTGTATTATAAGCATCTCAATAATAACACCATAAAATCTAAGCAGAGAAAGAGAGGGTACACTGATAAATATAAGTGCGTGCACTGAATTTCTGAAATGTATTTTCTCATTCTGCACTTTCAATGCCACAGTTTAAACACCCAAATGTTCTTTCTGTACATTTATCAATGTATAATTCTTTACATTTGGGATGCTTTTCATAAACATTGGTCCATTTTGTAGGAAATTGAAGAAATCATTCTAATTCCACATTTTGGACACTTTATAATTCACCTGAAATTTTTTCATCTGGTTTAAATATTCTGCCAACTCCTCTTGCACCTTACTTCCTGGTCAATTTCCACATAAATTTCTGCAGCTGCAAACTGCCAGGCTGCTATTGATTCTATGTCTCCTTGCTAAAGGTTACTAACTTCATCAACAGTAATTCTATAAATTACATCTGTTAAGATTCTCTTATTCCTTGCTGCTAGGTCACAACTTACCTTCGGTTTCTGGCTGCTTAATGTTGTTGACATTCATTTTGTCCATCATTCTACAAAGACTATAGAACTGAATTATTGTTGGATACTATTACCAAGTTGACACACTTTCAGCTTCTGGATCATGAGCTGAAACCAAAAATCTGACGTTTTTGGCAACAAAACCCACAGTGTATTATCTTTGGTCCAAAAAGGCTTTCAAATAATGAAAGCATGACTACAGCTGTTGAATTTTATTCCAAGTTTCTTTCTGCCTTCCTTCACCTATGCACCCATGACATTCGGATGCATAGACTTGGGATAACATTCTTAGTTTTTATTCAGAAGAAAAAAATAGAGTTGTTAGAGATCTGTGTAAGCAAAAATTAAATGAAGCATCATGGCATTAACATGAGAAGATTATAGATAGATTCGTAGATCTCAATTCATATGCTACAAACCTTTCACAGGTTTGCCACCTAATTGGGAACAGTCTGTGCAGTTTTCTTTTTGTACCTCTGAGGTTATTCACTGTCATGACAACTGTCACTAATTATGTTTGTCTGAGATGGTCATGAAACGTGGTGGTGGTGGTGGGGCTGAAACTAGGAGTAGGAAAGGAGAGACAGCATAACACAAATCTGAAAAGAAAAATTGAAAAGATGCGTGACATGAAAGATGTGTGGGTGGAAGTCTGTAGTATCTTTTCCCTAGAAGGGTATAAATATGCACACATTATTAACTTTATTGAAGTATAATTTACATGAGACAAAATCAGTGTATCTATTTTAAGTGTCCAGTTTAAGTTTTGATATATGAATACATATGTATAATGATCACCAAAATCAAGACACATAAAATTCCCAATTCACTAAAATATTATCTTCTGTTTCTGCCCAGGCAACCTCCCACCCTAACCCTAGCTGCCATTATATTTTCTATCAATAAAGACTAGATTTACCTGTTTTAGATCTTCAAACAAATTGAGTCATGTGACGTGTACTTTTTGGGGATTGGGCACTTTTACTCAGCAAAATATTTTTGAGATTCATTCATATTGTGTTCAACAAGTATTCATACATAAGTAGACAAGCAATCTGTGAGCAGACATATGTTTTTTATTTTTCTTGGGCTGATACCTAGAAAAGGGGTTGATGAGTTATATGATAAGCATGTCTTTAACTTTATAAGAAACTATCAAATTGTGTTCTAAGATGTTTGTACTATTTTACACTCTCACTACCCATGTATGACATTTCCAGTACTCCTACATCCTCTCCAAATCTTGGTAATATCTGCCTTTTCACATTTTAGCTACTTTAGTAGGTGTGTAGTGGTATCTTATTGCGGTTTAAAATTGCATTTCTATGGTGACTATGATGTTGAGTATCTTTTAGTGTTTACTGACCCTTATATTCTTCTGTGAAGTATATGTTCAAATCTTTTGCTCCTCTTAAAAATTTGGTTGTCTTCTTATTATTGAGTCATAAAAGTTCTTCTTATAGTCCAGATACAACTCTATGATGTGCATTGTGAATATTTTCTTTCAGTCTTTGACTTGACTTATTTTTTAATGGTGCTTTGTCAGTAGCAAAAGTTTTTGCTTTTGAGGAAATCTATCAATTTGGTGTTTTTTGGTTAGTACTTTTTATGGTCTAAGAAATCCATTATGGCCAGGTCATAAAATTTTATCGTTTTAGGTTTCACATTTAGTTCCACGATCTGTGTCTAGTTTACTTTTTGCGTGTGGTAAGCAGTAGGAACCAAAGTTAGTCTTTTTCAATACAGTCTGATTGTTACAGCACTAATGGTTGAACTTACTTTCCTCTCTGTTCTATTCAAGCTCACTGTTCTGTACTTTCCTCTCTGTTCTATTCAAGCTCACTGACCTTTTTCTTCTGCAATATCAAACTGTTATTGCAACTATCTAGTGAATATTTTCACTTCAGATATTATACTTTCCTGCTTTAGAAGTTTCACTAGGTTCTTTTTTACAGTTCCCATTTCTCTCATTGCATTTATGTTTTTATACACATACTTAAACTACTGATAGCTGTTTGAAAATCCTTGTCCACTAATTTTATCATCTCTCTCACTTCTGGGTCTCTTTCTGTTGATGCATTTTTCTCCTGTTTATGGAAAGGACGTTTTATTTCTTAATTTCTTGTGTGTCTAGTAATTTTTTTATTGCATGTTGCTGAACATTGTGTTACAGTATTGATTGTCTGGATTTAGTTTTGCTCCTTTAAAGAGCATTGTGCTTTGTTCTAGCAAGCATTTAAATTTCATGTAGATTAGCTTAATCTTTTTGAGATTTCTAAAAAGTTTTATTAGAACAAGTATGGAGTACAGTAGCCTCCCCTCCCCCCACCCCCGTGGGGAATACTTTCCAAGACCCTCTATGGATGCCTGAAACTGAGGACAGTACCCCCTGAACCTGATTGCTATTGATTGGAATGCCTCTCTGTTCATGTCTTGCACCCACAAATGTAACTCTTTTTCCATCTTAACTAAGCACTTTGCACGAACTGTGGTGGTAACTTTTGCAGTTTGAGGTGCAACAGCAAAACTAGCAAATATCTTTTTCCTTCTTCACAATTCCAAGGATAGAAGATATGTTCTCACTGTAGATCTCAGCCGCCTCAGCATATGACTTTTTTTACCTTATTAAGTCAAGAACTTTCACATTTTTACTTAAAGGAAGTACTTTGTGGCTTCTCTTTGGCTTATCCAAATTGCCAGCATTGCTATTCTTGCATGTGGGGGCTGTTATTAAACGAAACAAGGGTTACTTGTGTATAAGCACTGTGATACTGCCACAGTCATTCTGATAACCTAAGTGACCAATGGGAGGGTGGCATATACTGGACAAAGGGATGATTCATGTTCTGGGTGGTACAGAGTGGGATGGCTTGAAATTTCGTTATGCTACTCAGAACAGTGTACAATTTAAAATTTATGAATTGCTTATTTCTGAGATTTTCCATTGAATATTTTTGGACTGAAGTTGACTGTGGGTAACTGAAGCTCCAGGAAGTAAGACTGTGGATAAGGGGGAGCTACTGTAGTTTTTATTGTAGGGACAATTTTGCATTACTACTGAGGCATGAATATTTTGGGGTCTCTACTAAATGATGCATAAATTCAATAGTGTGTCTCGACTTTGGCTGGAACTTGAATATATTTCAGTTCAGGAGGAGATCTGGTAGTTGTTCAGTTTATAGTTCTTCAGTAATTGTCTTTCCAAGTACTATTCTTTCACTTGTGGAGTCTTACCGTATATAGTTCCATAATCAGCCAAAAACTCAAGAACGTCCTTTGTATATTCTTTTATTTTTATTTTTATTTTTGAGACAGGGTCTCACTTTGTCACTCGGGCTGGAAATGCAGTGGTGCGATCTTCGCTCACGGTGACTTCTGCCACCTGGGTTCAAGTGATTCTTGTGCCTCAGCCTCCGAGTAGCTGGGATTACAGGTGCCTGCCACCATGCCTGACTAATTTTTTTTTTTTTTGAGATGGAGTTTTGCTCTGTCTCTCAGGCTGGAGTGCAGTGGCGTGGTCTTGGCTCACTGCAACCTCCGCCTTCCGGGTTCAAGCGATTCTCCTGCCTCAGCCTCCTGAGTAGCTAGAATTACAGGCATGCACCACCACGCCCAGCTAATATTTGTATTTTTAGTAGAGAAAGGGTTTCACCATGTTGGTCAGGCTGGTCTTGAATTCCTGATCTTGTGATCCGCCCGCTTTGGCCTCCCAAAGTGCTGGGATTACAGGCAGGAGCCACCGCATCGGGCCATGCCCGGTTAATTTTTGTATTTTTAGTAGAGACAGAGTTTCACCAGGTTGGTCAGGCTGGTCTTGAACTCCTAGCCTCAAGTAATCTGCCCACCTCAGCTTCCCAAAGTGCTGGGATTACAGGCGTGAGCCACCGCATCCAACCCCCTTGTGCGTATTTCTTGAGCTCTTTCCCTACATAGCTCCTTCCTTCCCCATATTCTGCCCTACAAATTCCAGTCATTTCAGCTTTCCCAATATTGATCCCTGTCTCCTCTACTTGGTGAAGCCCCATGTTTCACCTGGGTTTTCCTTTCCAGAGTAGCAGTTCGGACAGTATCTCCAGGCAAAAAATCAGGGCAATTATAGGCATCAGCTCATTTCCTTCCTTTTTCTCAGGGATCATAGTTTTGTGCTGCCTATTATCCAAAAACAGTGGCTTCATATTTTCTATCCAGTTCTCTAATTGTTTATGATAGATGGTCTCTTTAATGGCAGTTAGCCCATTATGGTCAGAAGCAGAAAAAGTATATTTTTTAAAAGTACAAGTAAGGCAATTATTTTACCATAAACAGGAATAAAGGGCCCTCAGCTAAATGGTATGTTCACTTGAATTGTGACTTAGTTCCTTTGAGAGCACTAGTGAAAGTCGGGTTTTAAGATACGTGCCACAAGTACTGACGAAGAGGCCTATTTCTCAAATAGCAATTGCTTGTGTCCTACCATTGTGGTTTGTGCTACAACTGTGAAGAACTTGCATTATAATTTACTTAAAATACTTTCTTTAAGTTGACTTCCTTGTACCTTAAATTGATGTGAAAAGTGAACTATAGTATGACTATAAATGAAATTGAGAAACGAATTCTGTTTTTATAATGTACATTAAATTAAGCAAATGGCTCTTTACAGAGGGGGGAAAAAGAGTCCCTGGACTACTGAAGTCATCTCATATCACTTAGTACTTTTCTACACCTGGTTATACTCAAACAGATCACATAGGCACTGAAGGAAGATGTGAGATGGGTGATGGAGATGAAAAAGGAATGGACATTTTTCATTTATCATTTCTGATAGAAACATACAATTTTAAAACTAGAATAAGCTTAGAAACATCTAATCTAACTGACTCATCTCACAGATGAGAAAACGATCTTACAGATGGACTAGCTGCTTTCCAAAGTGTCACCACTGGTTAATTAATTCAACAGGTACTTACCAACAGATACTAAGTGCTAGATACTCTTTTAGGAGCTGGGAATACAGTAGTAAATGAAGCAGACAAAATCCTTATCTTCTTAGAGTTTACATTCTAGCGATGAGTGGAACCCCTTTCCTTGGGTCTGTGTTCAGTTGTGTATTATTTTAATAGGCTACAGACTACAAAGGACAGCACCTGAACACTTTAATAACTGTCCCCATCTTGTCCTTCAACACCTTTAGGAATCAAGTTCTTCTCTATGTAAGATCAGCCCAATTTTATAATTATCTCAGTCTAACCTACCTGGAATATACCAACTCACTTCATATTTCCTAATGGAGCTACATCCCATGCTTTTAAGCTTTATCCCTATAAGAAAAAAATATCGATCATTTTTACAAAAAAGTGTCCACGACCAATTACATCATTTAGAATTTTCTTGAGTGTAGTTGGCCTCTGGTTGCAACACAAATCAGCCTGTAGACAGGATCTCTTGGCTTCTTATCTCATGTAGCTTTAGGATCGTGTTCCTACCCTATTTTGATCTCTCTTGGTGTATCACTTACCCAAGGTGTTTGTGCTGTTTATCTATACAAGCTCCTATATCCCAGTCCTGTCTCCATTTAGATCTGGAAACTCTTACCCAACCAAGCCCCTTCTGGTCTGAGGAAAAGAAGACTCTACTTTGACATTCCAATCTTGAAAGCTGACTCTGTTCCTGACAGCTTCGATGTTTTTCACAGGCATAACCACCCCCAGAGAGGCAGAAAAGGTAGGATGGAAGAAATCATCAGAAATGAGTTTGGGCACGCAGTTGACTCTCCTTTTTGTCTTTAGATCAGTGGAATTAGTGAACACTGCTATGAACTCATGAAGTTTTCAGGCTTCAGAATTCCCAGATGTCTTCAAGTTGTCTTTGAAGAATTCTTACTTTACAATGTGTGTTTTTCCTTAGAAAAGGAGAAAAACAGTGTATCTTGTTAGTGGGATAGCTAAAATTTGAGGATAACTCCCTTTTATTATGGGATTGCTAGGTCTCAGGCATGATGTTATGCACTTTATCATTTTCACCTTCACAACAATCCAGTGATATATGAATTATATGTGACCTCATGCTACAAATAAGGAAGTAGAATCTTGGAGAGGCCACTTAGTTTCACTAACATCAAATAACCAGTATGTGATTGGGTCAAGATCCAGTTCCATTTGCTACCAGTGAAAGCCTCCTACAATACAGCTCATTAATATCAGTGTTGGGGTAAAAATTATAAATATAAGAATATGTGTAAAACATTAAATGTAGGGTTTTTCCTCATACAATCATCTGTAGCTGAACGAACTGAGTCAGAATCTGAAATTTGTCTCAAAATCACTAAGTAAAGTGGTGATCTGAATTAGAATCCTAGTCTTTCGAATTTTATTCCAAGCTTGTTTTCAACACAGCATTTTAATTCCAGGAAAAAAAATGATTCAAATTGAATTGGCTGGAATTGTTCGGTTAAAACTCAGTGTTTTTACCGTTAAAACCTAGAAGATTTTTTTTATAATGCCAGTATTATAACTCTGCTCTTAAATCCTCTAAATTCAACAAATATTTACTCAAATATTGAATGACATTCAAATATTTGAATGTCTCTTATTGATTTTATTATGTTTTTTATTGCTACCTGGATATCCCAAATAAACTGTTCTATTGCCAGACCAAAATAAAAGATAAAATATATTTTTTCAAATTCGAAGAAGTTGTCTTTGGTCTATCTAGACTATCCATTATCCTGAAAGATGTGTAGATGTTTAATAGGTGAGAATAAAGTAGAAAATGCCTTTTTCCTCAAAGTATTCTGTTGGGATGTGCCAATTGAAAGAAAAAAAATCAGTTTAAGGAGCCACATAATCATTAAACAGTCTTGTTTCAGTCACTATCACTGCAAATGCAATTAGGGCCAATTCTCCTGAGTCTATGCTAATGGGAGGAGGGTGTAACATGGATGGTTGACAAGCTCAGATAATCTGAATAACTGATTTTCAACATTTCCCCCTGCTAAACCTATTTACCAGAGTTGCTAGCAAGTAATGGAAACTGCCGATTCTCGTTTCCTTCCTCTCCTTCCCACACCCGGTGCCCCAACCCAGTCACCCTTTGATGGAGATGTTAGTGAGCAGTGAATTGGCCAAAAAGCTGTGGGAGGAAGAAGAAAGAAGGAAAGTTGATCAATCTTCAAATAAATAAAAGCTATTTTTATGTGATGCTTCTGCAATGGAAGGTCCTGACACATGTAGAATATTGTCTGGGTTAATATTCTTATCATACATACTTGTACAGTAAACCCACCTCAATAGTTTTATTAAATTCACATAGGTAAGCAAAATAGCAATTCACTTTCTTTGTTCAAAAATATTAAAAGTTACAGATATAGTTGAAGTTTCTTTTGACATTTGCCCTCAATCTCTCAGACCTGCCTCCTTACTCAAAAGGAGCTGCATCACTCTGATATCTACTTATTATTATACAAAATGTCCAGCTTTTTATCCAGGTTTTTTCTATGAATTTACATAGAAATTTAGTCAGAGAAAATAAGCATGTTCTTTTGTTTTTACAGTAATAATATCCTGCCTACATAGTTTAGCTATGTGGGGTGACACTGTTACGCATTGCCCAAATCTCCCTTCAGTGAAGGACTCATTGCCTCATCAGGGAGCACTTCCAGTAGACTGTCTGCATCTCTCAGCCCCTTCTTGGACCACCTCTGCTGCAATAGCCCCCTCACCCTCAGGCTCACCCCTGCAGAGGACAGGCAATGGTCAGTGACTGATCCAGTTCCATTTCGTACCAATGTACTAGTTCCCATGCAAGCTCATTGTAAGACTATAAATGTCTTGCCATGTTGGCCAAAACTGGGGCAACTCAGAAAGATCTTCCTAGCCTCAGAGCTGCCTGTGGGGTGGCTGAGGTTGCTGTGGAGCCCACATCATAACTCAGCTTCTCCCTTTGCCCAATCCTGCTTCCTTAGATGCTGATGCCAAGAATTTTCCTAACGAACTTCCAGAACACTAACTTCCATCTCATGGTCTGCTTCCCAGGAAACCATCCTATGACATGTCACTTGCTTAGTTTTTCACAGAATATGTCCTGGAAGGCCCATTTGCTAGTAAACATAGACCTATCTCATTATTTTAATCTTGTATTTGTGTCAGAACTGAGATGTTGTTCATCAAAGCCCTGGTTCCCTATGTCCCTGAACCTGCATCTAGACTACATCATGATTAACTATGACTAAATTAGTGTGTTCTAGCCAATGGGCTGTGGACAGAAGTGATATATGGCACTCCCAGGCCCGGTCTGTTGAAACTTCATGAACATCCTTTCTCATCCTCCATGTGCTAACTAGATGCAAAGGATCTAGCAGAAGTTTCCAAGGTCCTAGGAACAGCAGAGCCACAGAAAGCTGGGTCACTGAATCACCACATTGAAGGCTTCCCCGTGAACCTCCACCTCAAACTGTTAACCTGTTGAAATATGTAAGGGCATTTCTTACAGGAATTAGCCTCTCCTACTTAAAAGCCAAAGAACTCTGGCTGTTTCCAGTCTCTCACTATTACAAAACACATTGTTCTGAGTATTTTGTATATGTCTCCTTGGGTGCAAGTGTTTCTCTGGTGTAAATAGTAAAAACAGAAGCGGACTTGCTAGGTCTTGAAATACACAAGCTTTAAAATTCAATCAATATTTTTGTATCATTTCCCAAAGTGGTTATACCAATTTGTATTCCTACTAGGAGTGCATGGAAATATCTTTCTCATAGCTTTCAAATGTGGGACTATGCCAGGGACTCTACTAAGTATTTTACCTGCCTTTAAAATATTTGACCCTCAAAGTAACTCTGAAGTGTACATTTCTATTACTTAGCTCTGCTTTTCAGAGAAAACTGAGGTCAATAATTTATAGCTGAAAGAGCTAAGATCTAAACCTAAGGTGGTCTGACTCCAGAATTAGAGCTAGATTTCTTTTCTCTTACATTATATTGCTTATATACAATTCTCCTTCAAAGTTAGAAGCTGTCAGGCAAATTATTTAATTAAATGTTATACTTCATTGGGGAGAATTAAGGACTGTAGTAGTCTTTGTGTATGGGGATTAATTGGTCATGAGGAGGTATCACTCATAAATGTCAAGGGTTTATTTTCATGGGTCAGACAGTATGCAGGAGGGTTAAGCCTTCCATCTCAGCTTTGAAAAAAAAAAGTGTAAATGTATATAGATGTTTAAGTTATTTAAAAGGCTTTTCTAAAAAATAAGTAAAACAAAAGCTAATAAAATCTGCATTCCGGGTGGCTGCTTGCAAAGTGGCTATAATTACTTGGCCAAATCACATCTTGCTCAGTGTTCCTCCCTGAACTTCCTTTGTCCTCGAATTGAACATAATGCAGAGGAGGTCTGTGTGGGTCTGGGACAAGATGGAATTTGGACCAGCTGTTTTCAAAGGTTACATTAGAAACTCAAAGGCTAAAGGGGGTTACTGGGAAAACTGCCTTCTAAAGTGGGAATCTCCCCATTGTATCACGTGCCTGTACCAAGAACTATGGCAGGGGTGAAACTGGAAACACACAAATCTTCACAAGATGAACAAAATGTTAGGCCCTATAGACAAGGCACAGGGACACATTTGACTTCCCAAATTCCTTCCATTTTTGTGGTTTTTGAGGTTACAATAGAATTCAAGTCTCTCTGGGTTCATGTTCATCTAGTTTTGACAAAATATGACTTCCTGTGTCAGTGAAAGAAGGTTTTGATTTACAAAAAAAAAGAGGCAATTAGATGAAATAGTTTCACTAACTTTAAATGAATCAAAGTTAGATTTTTCTTAAAATATGCAGGGGTCAAAAGTCTGGGCATGAAACAAGCAATGGACCAATTTGGGGTTTCCTTGGGTCTTACCATGTTGAAAATCCCTGAGTTCCTATAAATACCAAATTTGTTAAGGGGCAAGAAGGCAGAGCAGACAAAGATAAAGAGGGCTAATTGGGTGTATATAATTGCTGGGCAGAAAGCTTAAATTTGGTCTCTTAGGCAAATGTGTCCCTTTAATGCTGTTATCCTCTTTCTTTAATGATATACGTTCATTCATTTAGCCAACATCTATTGTGCTTACTACACGTCAGGCACAGTTAGACACTTGTTCTACATTGGGGGGTGAAATAAACATAGACTTATAGTCTTTGAGTGGACAGAAGATGAAATATATAAGTCAGTACAACTATTCCTAATTAAGTATTTGCAAACTGAGACAGTTGCTATGAAAAAAGTAATTGGGGTACATCAATGAAGAATGAAAGGAGAGACCTATGTAGATAAAGTCCTCAAGGGAGACGTGTCTGCAGAGGCACAGTTTGAATGGAGACAGATGCAGAATGAGCCAGGGGTGAAATTTCTCAGGCTGGGAGGCTGCTCACATGAAGACTCTAGGACAGGGAAGAGCTTGGGATAACTGGAGGCTAGAACATACTGGGACAGTGGCTCAAGCAGGAGGTGGAGAGGGAAGCAGGGGACAAGGAGTTCCAGAGAGTGGAATGATCCTAGAGAGTCTTAATCACAGAGATGACACAGTCAAATTCACATTTTAAAAATATCACTCCAGCTGCAGTGCTCACACTGTATTCGAAGGAAAAGATGGTTGAGAAAGTACGATGGAGGTAGGGAATTGACATAATGGGTGACTGCAATAGTTGAAGTACTGCAAGACAGAGGAGCAAAAGTGAGATGTATTTATGTATCTGTTCCTTTGTCATTGGATGTACTCATTTGGACCTCTGTCAAAGCTGCCATGAAAGTGAAATACTGTATGAATCTGACTGTATAGCATGAATCCCATTAAGCTTTCTCAGGAAAGTATACTCAGGTAAGCTGGAAGGCCGTTACTTTGGCTTCAAGCTCTGACAATTGTCAGAGACAGAGTATCCAAAGTGCCTGGATCTGCGATTATAGCAACGTGCAGAACTTCTGAGATTTTGCAAGTGTTCCCATGTGACATGTGGTGCATGAGGTTGCCATGGCAGTGAGCTCCTCCAGCAAGGATATTAGGAGGTATACTTGCCAGAGTCTCTTTTCTGTTTCCTTGACATGAGATTGAATGGAGAAGGCAGAGAGTAACAAATGTAATGAGATTCTGATTTTTCTATGTTTATGCTCATGGAATATCTGAAAAGAAAGGAAGGCATGACATCTATTTTTTCAAATGGCAGTGTGTGGGGGCTTACGAGCTGTTCATTTTAAAGCTCCAGTGGAGACTTTTGACTGGCTTTTACATATCCCACTGTTTGTGGATATGCTCCATCACAAACAGACGTTTTAAAAGCTGTAGTGGGCCAAACTTTGTTTTATTTTAGTATTTGTCCACCAAAGATGTCCGTGAAATTTCTAATGTTTATTTGTGAACTGTTTTGGAGAAAGTAGGGAATTGGAAGCTCTGCACAGTAGAATTGCCAGGCACTGGTTGAACATGTGTTTGAGATCTGTAGCCATGAATTTAAAGTGATGCCAATCAGCACTTTTGCTTTTAAATAGCTACAATGTCTTCTAAGGCAAATAATATCTTCAATAGGAAATCGATTTATTGTCCATGGTATCTGTGATTTGAGGTTTTCTTTTATTGAGTGGTAAATATTTTTTGAGCATCTATTTTGAGCCAAAAACTGTATGGACAAAATAAGCTAAGGGGAGCAGAATGAGGAAATAAAAAGACAGAAGACAGAACTTAGGGATAAAAAATAACTCAGGAAAAGGAACTTTAAAATCCCCTTGGCGTTCACTTCTCAGTCTTTCATTTTCCATCTGCATCACCTTAGATGAGTCACTTAATCTGCGCTTTTGTTGATCACTTTAAATTTGAAGCCTTAACTAAACTACAGAGTCTTCAGTGGCCTTTAAGGGAAAGATGTAATCAAAATGCTAGGCATGACACATATATTATATTTCACATACCTCTGAAACAGATAATTTCCAAAGATCTTGTTATCATTTAATAGGTAGCCACAGCAAATAACTTTGATAAAGTTCTCCCTAGAGGTTGAGAAATTGGTGGGGTTTTTTGTTTCCAAAAGAAAAAAAAAGAAATTGCTGTTTGGTGGGCTTATTTGCTCTGAATTTTTGCTGTCTCACCTAGAAAATGAGCATAGAAACTTGGGAACTTGAGAGAGAAAGAAAGAGAGAGAGAGAAAGTGTGTGTCTGTGTGTGTGTGTGTGTGTGTGTGTGTGTGTGATGTTGAGTTAAATGTGGGTAATGTTAGCCATTTGTCTTTTTTTACACCAAAATTAAAAAGCACTTAGAACATAGGAATCAAAGCCCCACCTCACTGGCTTTTACTTTCTGAGTTCCTATGCTGACATAATCCCAAATGCTAATTTAGTCAAGTATGGCTAATCCTCTAGAAGCCTCAGCAGTCAGCCACGTAATTCAGCGCCACTTTACAGAACTCTCAATTTAATTTTTCAGATTTGTCAAGGAGAAGGATAAAAGTATGTTCACCCTATAAAGTAGAAACCACACTGAAGGACCTGCAATAATGTAGAACTTCCTATCATCCATGATGATGCACCAGCCTTTCCAACTCCATTATCTAGAGCTGTGGTTCTCGATCAGAGGCAATTTTGTCTCTCAGGGGACATACACAATGTCTAGACACATTTTGATTTCCACGATTGGGAGGTAGAGGTAGGTAGAAGCCAGGGATGCTGCTAAACCTCCAGAAATGCACAGGATAGTCTCTCACAACAAAATTCTCTGAACCAAAATGTCAATGGTAATAGTAACGAAGTTGAGAAACTCATGTCTGAATTGCCCCTTAACCTCATGATCAAACATGTCTGTTTCTTGGGATTGTAAGCATGCTAAAAGAAAAAGCTGGCTGGGTGCGGTGGCTCATGCCTGTAATCTCAGCACTTTGGGAGGCTGAAGTGGGTGGATAGCTTAATCCCAGGAGTTCAAGACCAGCCTGGGCAACATCGCAAAACCCTGTCTCTTTTAAAAATACAAAAAATTAGGCCTGGTGGCATGCACCTGTGGTCCTAGCTACTTGGGAGGCTGAGGCAGGAGGATTTCTTGAGTCTGGGAGGCAGAGGTTGTGGTGAGCCAAGATCACGCCACTACACTCCAGCCTGGGCAACAGAGAGAGACTCTGTCCCCCACCCCCCCACCAAAAAAAAAACTAAAAAATTAATTTAGATTTTAACAGATATAACAATGGCTTTCTAAAGCAAAGTGCTTTCTAGTTTGTAAAATCAAATGTAAAACATGGTCCATTTACAATACAAATGATATCTTTTATACATATAAGATATTTTATAGTATGCAAAAAGAGTCACAGTCAGGTCAACCTCTAAATTTGTTGTGACTCCATCACATTGAAATTTCTACTGCTTTTTTTTTTTAATCTTTTATTTTGAGACGGGGTCTTGCTTTGTTGCCCAGGCTGGAGTGCAATGGTGTGATCTTGGCTCACTGCAACCTCCACGTCTTGAGTTTAAGCAATTCTCCTGCCTCAGCCTCCTGAGTAGCTGGGATTAGAGGCATGCATCACCATGCCTGGTGAATTTTGTGTTTTTAGTAGAGATAGGGTTTCACCATGTCGGCCAGGCTGGTCTCAAATTCCTGACCTCAAGCAATTCATCCACCTCAGCCTCCCAAAGTGCTGGGATTACAGGTGTGAGCCACCACTCCTGCTTCTACTGCATTTTTGATTTACATTATCGGTAATAATTGGAAAGGTTTTAGGATATTTTAAGGTAGCCATATATTATTTTGTATACCTTGAGAAATTACATCTATTTTCTCCACAAAAATCTTTCCTTGGGAAGTGACTTCTTTTGCTACTAGCAATTTTTAAACATTGCTGTTGTCATGGTAATGTCTAATTATTATTACAAGTAAATTCTCCAGATCTAAATTTGGGAACATGCAAGACATTCTCCAAGAAAGAAAAATCAGTGGTAAAAGGTCTTAGCCCTTCTTTCTTTTGTTGCATGGTTGCATTCAGGTCGTTTAATTCTGCCCATGACATCAAGAATGCCTATTTTTATGAAAAGCTGGTTTTACAGCAGGAAAATTGGCCCACCTCTCAGTTATGATGCCTAATGATTCAAGGTTGTTAGATAACTCTTTCAGAATACAACAGATTTGATTCACTGATGGAGTTTGCATTCCACAGCATCTTAGTATCTTTACGGGGGTCATGGATTTAGATATTTCATTGTGTTTGAACTCCAAGATGCTCAGTCCTACTTTCTGCAGTCGCTGAGGGCAACTGTAGAACTGGCAAATAAGCAACAGTGTGAATTGAGGCAAGGTGGTTCTACCCATGAAAAGAACCAGGGGCCACAGAGGGTCTCAGCTCTTAGTAATAGAGGCAGAGATTGCCCCTGAGAAGGGAAAGAAGCACATGCCATAGAGAAAGGTGGCTATAATAGGGGTGACCAAAATGTAAATAGAATGGCTTAAACTTTCTTTTTTTTTTAAATTATACTTTAAGTTCTAGGGTACATGTGCAGAATGTACAGGTTTGTTACATATGTATACATGTGCCATGTTGGTGTGCTGCACCCGTTAACTTGTCATTTACTTTGGGTATATCTCCTAATGCTATCCCTCTCCCCTCCCCCCCACCCCATGACAGGCCCCAGTGTGTGATGTTCCCCTTCCTGTGTCCAAGTGTTCTCATTGTTCAATTCCCACCTATGAGTGAGAACATGCAGTGTTTCATTTGCTGTCCTTGTGATAGTTTGCTCAGAGTGATGGTTTCCAGCTTCATCCATGTCCCTACAAAGGACATGAACTCATCCTTTTTTATGGCTGCATAGTATTCCATGGTGTATATGTGCCACATTTTCTTAATCCAGTCTATCACTGATGGACATTTGGGTTGGTTCCAAGTCTTTGCTATTGTGAATAGTGCGGCAATAAACATATGTGTGCATGTGTCTTTATAGCAGCATGATTTATAATCCTTTGAGTATATACCCAGTAATGGGATGGCTGGTTCAAATGGTATTTCTAGTTCTAGATCCCTGAGGAATCGCCACACTGTCTTCCACAGTGGTTGAACTAGTTTACAGTCCCACCAACAGTGTCAAAGTGTTCCTATTTCTCCACATCCTCTCCAGCACCTGTTGTTTCCTGACTTTTTAATGATCGCCAGAATGGCTTAAACTTTCTAAAATCACAAAGCATATTCTCCAAGTCTGTTCTTGGATAGCCAAGGTTTCCAGACCTCAGGGGTGTCTCAGTGAGGGCTGCTAGAAAATTCTTTCCTGCACACAACTCACCCGAGTTCCTGATTCTTTCATTTAGATCCATACCTAAGGACTAGTTTTTGGTCATCGTAAGGCAGATCACATTTTAACAAACTGATCCTGTGCATCTGCTACATTCTTTATTTCCCGAGTTCTGCAGATACCATTCATCAAACTAAAGTGCAGAGAAAACACTGAACTAGGAATACATTGTAAGACGGATCCCCAGTTCAAAAACTTAAAAATGTGGGGGAAAAATTTGTCTTATGTTAAGGTACTTGTGGGCTACTGGAGACAGTTACATTAAGGATATAGCTTTAAATTCAACTGCCTTGGGCTTAAATCCTGGCTCTGCCATGGATGGATGAACTTGAATAAGTTATTTAACCTCCCTGTGCTTCATATTTCTCATCTTTAAATCAGGATCATAGGAACTCCTTCCCAATTTTTTTAAGAGACTCAAAATAATGTTCATCAAGCATCAATATTCTCATCATTGTTCTAAGATCTGGGCTAGAGATTCAAAATATGACAGTTGTCAATACACAGAAACTAGGTACAGGAGTAAACATGGTGATTAAGAATTTGGAACTTGATACCTGAGTTTCCATTTCAGCTCTGCTATTTCCTGGCTGTGTGACCTTGGGTTTACTTAACCTCTAAAGGCCTCAGTTTCCTTACTGGTAATGACAATATCACTGACTTCCAAGAGTTTTAAAAATCTTTAAATTAATTAATGTAAGCATTAAATTAACTTATATAAATGACTAATATTTGGTATATGATAAATATTCAATAAAATTATGTTTAAGCATAATTTTAAACAATTTTTCTTAGAAAATGAAAAATAGTTACTGTGGAACAATATACATAAAATTTACTATTTAACCATTTTTAAGTGTACAGTTCAGTGGCATAGTACATTTGCATAGTTATACAACCATCACCACTATCTATCTCCAGAATTCTTACATTATCCCAAACTGAAACTCTGTACCCATTAGTAATAACTCTCCCTCTCTGCTTCCCCCCATCCCAGCTCCTGGTAACCACTTTCCGTCTCTATGAATTTGCCTATTCTAATACCACCTTTAAGTGGAATCTTGCAATATTAGTTTTTTTGTGGCTGGCTTATTTCCCTTGGCATAATATTTCCAAGGTTCTTCCATTCTGTAGCATGTGTACAATTTCATTTAAGGCTGAACAATACTCCATTGGATGAATATACCACATTTTGTATATGCATTCACTTGTTGATGGACATTTGGGTTGTCTCCACCTTTTGGCTGTTGTGAATGGGCTGCTATGAACATTGATGTATACTATCCTTACTAAAGTACAGCAACAGGGAGTGTGAGAGAGAGGCAGTCCCAACATTGAATGGGGCAGGCAAAGGAAGATGCTCTTTTAGAAAAGTGAGAGTCTTTGAAGGCTTGTAAGTAGAGGTAGGGTTTGATCACATTCACAGGAGGTTTGTAAAACTTGTCAAGAGTCTGATTGAGGACAGTGGCATTGGTCTCAGGGAAGAATGAGTATATATGTACACTGAAGAAGTATCACAAAAAGAGATCATACCAGCAAGAAAGACCATAAATCAGAACTTCACAGCCCCTTTGAGAAGGATTTCAAATTCCATGCTAAGCCTATTACATCACAACTTTAATCTTCATTGCTGCCCCAAGAAGTATTATCTCTACTTAGCAGATGAGGGAGCAGCATCATTCTGTAACTTCAACAATTTCCAATAACTACCAAGCAGTCAAACTGACATTTTATCCCAAGCCTGCCTCCTCCTAAAGCCAGGGTTCAAAAAGTAATGTGTTCAATGCCAGTGCTGAATGAGACAAGAACTCATTTCACATTCAGCAAAGACTCTTCTGAAGCCTTGTCTCTGGCCTGATTCTCTCTCAGTGATTTCTGCCCTTAAGGTATTTCCAGAATCAAAGGGAGCCCGTTGAGTGTCTAATGAGCTTGACACATTTAACATTTATATTCATATATTTTTAGTTTGCCAAGGGGACCTGAACAACAGCTCAGCGTCTGATTTCCCTGATCTTTTCTTTTCTAAATTTTCAAGTTATGCTCTATGGATCACAGCACAGTAAAAGCCATACAAAGAACAGACCAGAGGCTGGGAATTTTCATGACCATCACCCCCTCAGTATGAGTTTCTATAAAACAAGATAATTCAGGAAAGAAAATCACTTCTAATTCATTATTTGCCCTTCAAAAATATGGATGTTTATAAATCAGGCATGTGGCACAATTGTGACACATACCATATAATTTACCACTTGCAAGTCTGTCCCTAAAATTCCATTTCCTCCTGGGAAAGTTCACTCATTCACTCATGACCAGTGAGAGACACATGAGTAGCCTACACCCTGCCTTTATTTCCTTCTAGAATACTTGACACATGACAGATTTGTTGGTGACTTCTCAATAATTAAGGTGTTACAACAAGTTGAAAAGCCATTTCAAGGGATGCAATAGGTAAAAATAATTCTTTCTATAAAATGGTTATGATGTCAGGTATAATTCTTTAATGTGATATGTGACTGTTTTTGCATACTATAAAATACCTTATATGTATAAAAGATATCATTTGTTTTGTAAATGGACCATGTTTTACATTTGATTTTACAAAATAGATAGCACTTTGCTTTAGAAAGCTATTGGTGTACCCTGTTAAAATCTAAATTAATTTTTTAGCTCCTTTTTTTTGAGACAGAGTCTCTATTGCCCAGGCTGGAGTGTAGTGGCATGATCTCAGCTCACCACGACCTCTGCCTCCCAGACTCAAGAAATCCTCCTGCCTCAGCCTCCCAAGTAGCTGGGACAACAGGTGTATGCCACCAGGCCTAGCTAATTTTTTTGTATTTTTAATAGAGACGGGATTTTGCCATGTTTCCAAGGCTGGTCTTGAACTCCTGGGATCAAGCAATCCACCTATTTTGGCCTCCCAAAGTGCTGGGATTACAGGCATGAGCCACTGCACCCAGCCAGCTTTTTCTTTTAGCATGCTTACAATCCCAAGAAACAGACATATTTGATCATGAGGTTAAGGGGCAATTCAGACATGAGTTTCTCAACTTCATTACTATCACCATTGACATTTTGGTTCAGAGAATTTTGTTGTGAGAGACTATCCTGTGCATTTTTGGAGATTTAACAGCATCCCTGGCTTCTACCTACCTCTACCTCCCAATCGTGGAAATCAAAATGTGTCTAGACATTGTGTATGTCCCCTGAGAGACAAAGTTGCCTCTGATCGAGAACCACGACTCTAGATAATGGAGTTGGACAGGCTGGTGCATCATCATGGATGATAGGAAGTTCTACATTATTGCAGGTCCTTCAGTGTGGTTTCTACTTGGAAAGAAGAGGTATGAGCTTCTGTTTACAGAGGGCCTTGAATTACTCTAATCATCAAATATTCATGTTACAAAAACCCTGCAAAATGCAAGTTTCTAACTAAATGTCAAGAGTTCAGATGGCATTCAGTGAATGATTCCAAGAGGAGCACAGTGTTTCTTTAATTAAAAGCAAGCAAGAATGAGAACTAATTAAATGTCATGATGCAACAGGGAAATGTGGGAAAGAAAGAGCTCTGTAGGAAACTGTACCAGAGAATTCGAATCTGAATTTGACGACAGAGGCCTACATGGAAAGTTAAGGGCAACTTCCACTACTGCAGAGCCAGGTTCAAACAATACCAAATAGTAAAACACTAGCAAAAATGCATCCATAGAAGGGGAGCTTTAGCATCCTTTTAAAGGGAAGGAAACCACAGAAAATTCAACTGCCAATATATGTTGCTATTATTAAAAATAATAATAACTAGCAATGCATGAGTGCCTCCTCTGTGCCAGGGAGTTTGCTAAGTACTTTACTGAACACTATCTCACTGAATTAATCTTGTGTGGAGGGCACTAGCCAAGCACACAAAATCCTTTTTTTTTTTTCTTCAAGAAATTGATAGTTTGCATTTCTAAAAAAGCATTGAATGAGTCTCAGAGGAAAACTCGGAATGTTGCTGAATCGGTATTGTTTTTATCTTATATTATGTAACGGGAAAGAGTAGGCAGCACCACAATTTTTTCATTATTCAAAAGCTATGAAGCTTTGGCCCCAGCCACTAGGTCTCCACTGCCATTCCTTTTTCAAATAGCGGCCATGAGATAATTCCACGAGGAGGCACAAATGAAAGCATATAAGTTTAAGTGAGGTTGGACACAGGTCTCCCCTCCTATCCTGAACTTGCTCTGAACCACTTGACTGGAACATCTCCTGTCCATCCTGGGTGCACTGCCCATTGCAAATCTCCCTTGTTGTTTTGATCTGAACTTTGTGTCCGATTCCATATCATCACTCCCCGGGATATTTCTACCCAGGTTGAAAACACACATCCCACTTCCAGGCATCTGCTTCATGTTTCCTGGATGGCCCAGTAATGTGTTTGTTTAGCTCACTTCTAGTTAGGCTATAGATTTTGCCAATGGCCTTTTAAACACCGGCCTCAGAATGTTTGTTTTTTTAAGTTTTTGTCTTATCTCACTTCCTCTCAAAAGACCTCACTTTTCACAGCTTGGCTGAAGCCTGAAGAAGCAGCTCTTCTCTGAGCCCTGCCTAGATATCTTGCCAAAATGTGGGGCTAAACTATTTGCGGTTTGAAAATCATAACCATTCTGCATTGTAGCATTTCATCAAATGGCCAAGAGAACAATCCAAGATCGTGGACAAGAGTACAGTAAACTGCCTTAGCAGTGGTCTGTCTCTCCCACACCCCCGTCTTACAAGTGCATAGCTGTGTGGAGTGTGCTGATTCTCAAATGCATGGGAAGCACCTGGGGGAACTTGCTGAACTGCAAATTCCCAGTCCACATCCTCAGAGATTCAGACTCAAAACAGCCGCTGGGGATGGGGGGTGGGGTGTTGCATGGAGCAGGGCTGGAACTCTGTCTTTTTAACAAACACTCCCCTCATCATTTTGATGAAGTGGTTTGTAGATGTGAACATTGAAGAAAACCCCAGTAAACTGGTTAAAATTGGACACTTGAATGTCTCAGATCCGGCTTTGATTCCTAGCTAGGCCACTGCCTAGTTGAGTAAAACTTCTGAACTCCAGTTTCTCTCAAAAGTTGATGAAATGAAAACATTTGTGAGAATTCGATGGGCTTGACACAATGTGAACATTTAATAAATGGTAGCTTTTATTTTTAAATCATGGTTTTCTAAAGAAACACAAAAGAAAGGACCATAGCTACAAACTTATTAATAGTCTTCTATGAGGAGAAATTGGTCTTTAGTTTGTAAATCTAAAGGCAAAACTTGAACAAAAGCGTGAAGGATAGAAAGCAAATGTCTAGCTCTGTTATTCCGATGATACACAGCACATACCTGGAGAGTGTGGTACCCTCTCCAGCCTCATCTCCACTCAGTATCCTTCTGGAGGTATATTGATTTCCTTTCCTCAGGGAAGTGTCCTTCCTGACCCCTACGTTAAATACACAGCACCAGTTCCTTCTTCCTGATGCCTTCATTATATGTTATTGTTAATTACTAGTTGATGTCTGTCTTCCTGCTAGTCTGAGCTCCACCAAAGGATGGGGTCTTGTTGCCTATAAGTAGCCTTATTTCCAAGGTTCATAGTATGAGACTGATACATACATTTTGTGAGAACAAATAATCGTAAGAATTTTTTTTTAATTCAATTATGGAATGGAAAGTCTTGGGGGATACCGCCTTACCTGTCACAGCAGAACCATTCAAAGGGACCACTTGGATATCTTGCCAAGGAAATCAGTGAACTTAGTGACTGTTAAGATTTTTTTCCCAACTGGCCAAATCGTTTTCTGGAGCACCTAAAGGAAATCTTGGGTAGTTTCTTGAAGAAGGACAAAGTCCTAATGAAGAGCTGTTTTGCAATTTGCGTGGAGCTAGACAAATTGCAGAAGGAAACACCAGATGACAACATCAATTTTAATTAGGTCTCAGTGAAACACCTGAAGGTGCTATTTAAATGATGTACTGCTTCAGCCCACAGGACCTCCAAACGGTGAAAGGGAGAATTAATGGGGTAGGGACAGAATGATTTTATTTATCAATGTAGTCCCAGCTCTGCTGTATTCAAATTTTTTTTTCCTTATTCGCATGGAGAAATTTTAACTTGGCATTAATATCCCCATAGAGGAAAGGTGATTCGTCAGCTGAAAGAATTAAGCATTCTACCAGACCTAGTCTCAAAAGTTGGAGAAACTGCAAAAATCACACATTATTTCAAGTCTGGAAAAGCTGAGCTAATATTTTTTTTCTCCATTGTCTTTCCTTTTCTGGTTCTGGCCCCAAACAGAAAGCCCCTTTTATATCCTTTTAAATGTGTTTCTTGGGGGAAAAAGATAATTTCCAAGTGGAAGTAGAAACAGAAAATAAATGCAAAATTCTATTTCTTTTGGCATGTAGACTTCATATGAATTCTGCTCAGATGGCTGGAGTTTCCATTACTGCAAAATAAAGGGCTACCTGGAAGCTTAGAAAAAGTGAGATTAAGAGGCTACATGATTCTTAGCCATATGTTCTTAATCAATTTAGTTCTTATTACAACTTAACTGGACTTCATCAACAGAACAATTCCTGTTACTGAATATTTATATTCCATTTTCAAAGAAAATCAGCAAAGTAACAAGAAATCACAGTTATATGTAAAGCAAGTATACATGTCTAAAATATATCTTCATTTATTTGGCAAAGTCATGGAGATGCCATTTTAAAGAGAATTCTGCACGTTCCTCTATTCATTTACTTGAGACTGTTTGTTTTCTTTCTTCTGAGAAAAGAAAAATACACTGAAAACGAAGACAAACTATTTCCTGGCGAAGTGCTAACTGCTCCAGCAACAGACTGCCTCTGAGTTCCGGGAAGTCATTTTGCAAAGGCTTTGGACTCAGGTGGATGAAAGCCCCTGAATAGCCCATTAGTAGTTTCAGCTTTATCAGGCCGATCGCTTGCCATAAGTAAAAGAAAAAAGCCAGTGTGGGGACAACCGTATCATCAGGTGGGAGAGGATCAAAGCCCATTCTATATCACACATTCAGTGAAGCGTGGGTGCAGCAGTGAGAGAGAGATTACTGTAGCAATTTGCAAAGTGTATTCCTCAGGTGATATTCTATGGTCGAAATGCTTTGGCCCAATAATTCTATGCTATTTCTACTTGTGGAAAGTCGCAATATATTTTTGTCAGTTACAGGCCCTAGGAATTCCTGAAATGACATATACCTTTTAAAAAACTTGGTTTTCCCCAAATTCATCTGACTCCTCTTTATTTTATAGCGCACCTATTAACAGTAAGTAGCCTTCCATTGAAAAATAGTACCTTGACCTATGAGCCCCTCTCCAACTCCCACCCCCGTCCCTTGTTTTTTTTTTTTTTTTTTTCCGACTTTATTTAATGAGAGCATGACCTATGGTAGTTCTAATGCTTCCTAGTTCTTTATATGTCTTTTTACATGGAAAAGGATAATAAAAATTATAGTAGTTGCATGCTAATGGCTATTAACATCTTTTTTCCACTTAATGTTTTCTTACTTTCTTTACCTGCTGTAAAAATATTCTGTGAATTCCTCTATTTTACTAATTTATGAAGTGCCTGCTGTCAGAAGTGCTGGCCCAGAGGTGAGACCATTACCTCTAGGGCTGAGGGGATCAATAGCGTAGGGAAAACCAGCATACCATGGCTCAGCAGTTGGGAAATTCCACCCTGAGGAGCTAACAGGTATGCAGCAGTTGAACCCACCTGGCTATTGGGAATGTGTGTGTGCTGACTCTGGAGTCCTCTCCACTCACCATCGTTTGGTGTCTTCACATACCTACTTTTTCCCAGTGTGAGGTCAGATCTGAGCACTATGATTGGTGCCTTTCGTTTCACTGCCCACCCCACCCAAAACACTATACAGGGTTCTGGTACCGTATAATTCAAATGACTACCCTCATTTCCTGCGTTAGGTACATTTCATTTTTCCTGTCTTGGTTTCTATAAGAGGCAGCAGAACACATGGAGGAGAACTGGGGGATGATCTACCAGCAATCCCTGCAACATGTGGAGGATTTTCACTTCCTTTCAATTTGGAGCAGGCTGTTCTCAGAGGATCCCTTCACCTTCCCCCACCCCACTGCCCTACTTAATTCCAAAGCAGACAGCCAGAATTTGATTTCACTATCAGAGCTGTGCCTGCTGGGAAAGGGGAACCAAGTGGGTGGCCACTGTTAGGGAAAAGTTATATTCAAATGGGCTCATCGGAGCTGGTAGGATTCCAGGTGTTTTCCAAATACACATATTAACGAATACCACATTTCTTATTTCCATTTTGAGATCTCTAGGCTCTTTTTTCATTATTGTTTCCCAGTAGAATATATTGTCTCCTTTTATTTCCTTCAGAAGTAATCCATATTCATTGCTCAGAATTAAAACTATACAAATGAGCAAAACAGAACAAAAATTGCTCATAAAGTCACCACCCAAATAGAATCATAGTTAACATTATAATGTGTTTCTCCCAATCTTTTTTCATGCATTAGCATTCAAAGTTTGTTTTAAAACATTGAAATATCTGTGCATAATGTATGATAAACATCATCTCCTACCTAAATATGTATCTCAATTATCTTTAGAAGCCATGAAATATTCTTCTATAATTTCTAGAGGCTGTATAACCTCTCTTCTGTGTGCAGTGATGTATTTGATCCCTTCTTTTACATAATCCAAAGTAGTGATTCAAAGTATGGGGTTTCCCCCTATAATAAACATAGTTATAGTTAATACTTCATAACAAAATATTTGTGTGCACATCCTTGATTTTGTACCATTTTTGCTTCATTTATTATGAAATATAACACACAGGAAAGTACATATACATACATTTTTATAGTTAGTTGAAATAATTATAAAAATAAATACCAATATAATTACCAACCCCAGCTCGTAAAAGATCATGGCCAGCAGTCCATGAGCCTCTCTCCTTCAAAACTCCCTCCTGTTCTTCTGGAGGGACTACCATTGTGATTTCCTTGTTTCCTTTTTAATTTTACCTCTTATAAATGTTCATTTTTGAACTTTTATGGATATGGATTCATATTTTTGTGTTTGGCTTCTTTGGTTCAATATATGTTTGTTAAACTTATCTATGTAACTTGTTCATTTTCATTATCGCATAGCATACCATTGTATGAATATGTCACAATTTTTCCATTCTATGCAGGATGGGTATCCCAGATTTGCACAATTACAGGTTACAATAATCCTAGGACATGTGTGTACCCATTTTTCTAAAGTATACATCCAAGATTGAAATAATTGAGGATAAGTTGTCTTCAGCTTGAGTAGATAACAAAAAAAGTACCATTTATACCAGCTGTGTAGAGGGTTCCCAATATTTTACATTCTCTCAACATTTGGTATTTTCAATTTAAAGTGATTTGTCAATTATTAGATAAGCAAGAGTATTTCATTTTTGTTTTTATATACATATTCCAGATTCATAATAAGGTTGAGCACCTTTTCATGCACAGAATTTATTGGTCATTTGAGTTTCCTCTTTTATAAAGGAAGAGACTGGAGTCTTTTGCAGATATTTTTCTATTGTATTGTCCCTCTTGTGATTTAGAAGAGTTCTTCATATCTTCTCAAAAGGAGCCCTCTGTTGGTTATACAGGTTTCAAATATCTTCTCCCAATCGATGGCTCATCTTTTCAATCTTTTAATAGTTATCTTTCTGATGAACAGTTTTTAAAAAATGTAGTAAAATCTATAACCTTTTCCTTAGAGTCAACACTTTTTGTGTTTTAAGACATTCTTTACTACTTTTCACTCATGAAAATGTTCCTCTATATTATTTTCTAAGTTCTATAGTTTATCCTGTCCTATTCTAAACTAGTTGGATTATTTTGTATATTGTGTAAAACAGGTGTAACTTTTTTCTCATCTTTTGAAAAGTAAAAATGTGTGAAAATCATTTTTTATATTGTGTAGAATAGATGTGTGATTTTTTTCTCTTTTAAAAAATACATGAATACTCAATTTTCCTGGCAATATTTATTAAAGTGTACTTTCCCTACCAAACTGCCATGTAACCGCTGCCATACAGCAAATGGCTGTAACACTGGTCTATTTCTAAACTTGCAATGTTCCACTGGTATTTTGGCCTATCTCTGACTGCAGTTACTTCTAACTTAATAGTCACTCTTGATACCTGGTAGGTGATGTCCCCTCATAGTGTTCTTGTCTCTTATTTATCCTTTGAAACTCCATATACATTTTAGAATCAGCTTATTGTGTGCAAAAAAATTGGGGAATTTCATTGTGATTTCATCAGAGGACAATTTATATATTTACAATATTGAGGCTCCCAATCTATGATCATTTATCTAGGTATTCTTTAATACCTATTAATAACATTTTATAATTTTACTCAAGTCTTGCAACTCTTTTGTTAGACTTATTCTTACATATTTTTGATGCCATTATGAATGCTGTCTTTTAAATTGTTTATCTTCTGGTTTCTAATATATAGTACTATAATTGATTCTTGTGTATTGATTTTCTATCCAGATTTTATCTCTTAATGAAAATAATATATCTGAAGTTTCTTTGGGATTTCATACATATAAAATAGTATCATTTTATAATGACAATTCCGGTTTTTCCTTTCTAATCTTGATGCTTTTTCTTTTCTTTGCCTCACTGCACTGACTGGAACCTGCAGTATACTTCTGATAAAAAGCGGTAACAGTGGGCATTTTTGTCTTTATCTTGATCTCAAGATGGGAATTTGCTATCACGTATAATGGGTGTTGTGGATTTTTTGTAGATACCTTTTATCAGATGAAGGAAATTAACTCTCTGATCCCAAGTTTTACTTCAGAATTTTTTAAAATCATGAATAAATGTAGATTGTTTTTCCAAATGTGTTCTCTGTAAGCTTGAAGATAACCTTATACATTTTTTTCTTTTAATATGTTGTCATTGTCCATTGTTTTACAACAAACTATGCAAGTAATAAGTGGATTGAAATAACTACCATTTTTATTATGTTTCACAAATCTGTGGGTGAAAGGGGTCAGCAAGATGGTTCTTTTGCTTTTGTTTGTGTGCTCTCTTGCCATTGCAGTGAGAGAATGTCTGGGGCTGCAAACATCTGGAAGTTTAATTTGGATGTGGGACTGTCCAAGATGGCTCATTACATGTCTGGTGACTTGGTAGGGATGGCTAGAAATCTCAATATAGCTGGTATAAGGAAATGACTGAGGCTGTCCTTTCCATGTAGTCTCAGACCTCATTCTCTCTACGTGGTCTCTACAAGGTCTTCGCAGCTGGGTAGGTGAACTTCTTACATGGTGGCTGAAGGATCCTAAAGTGCAAAAGTAACACTGCCAAGCCTTCTTGAGATATGTTTCTGGAGTAGGCACAGCTTCTCTTCTGCCATGTTCAATTGGTTACGGAAGTCACAGGCCAGCCCATATTCAGTGAGAGAGGAATTTCATAGGGATGTGATGCCAAAGGTCACCTTTAGAGAATATTACAATATATTAATGTGGGGAATTATAGCAATTAGCTTTTCTAATGTCTATTAACCTTACATACTTGGGACAAACCCAACTTGGTCATCACAAAGAATTATCTTTAAGCCTAATATATTACTTGCTTAGCTTGGCTCATTTTGATTTTTTCATCATAATACATTTCAAGAAAAATAGTAAATCATCTTTGCCCTAAAAAGAATCCAGTATAATACTTGATATGGTCTGGCTCTGTGTCCCCACCCAAATCTCATCTTGAATTGTGATCTGAAGTGCAATCCCCACGTGTTGGGGGAGGGACTTTGTGGGAGTTGATTAGATCTTGGGGTGGTTCCCACCTGCTGTTCTTATGACAGTGAATTCTCAGGAGATCTGATAATTTTATAAAGGGTTTTCCCCCACTTCACTCTGCACTTCTATCTTCTGCTGCCATGTGAAGAAGGACATGTTTGCTTCCCCTTCTGCCGTTATTGCAAATTTCCTGAGACCTCCCCAGCCATGCAGAACTGTTAGTCAATTAAGCCTCATTCCATTATAAATTGCCCAGTTTCAGGCAGTTCTTCACAGCAGCATGAAAAGGGACTAATACAATACTCTTATATGATGAAAGTAGTTGAAACAGCAAGTTCTCTCCTCTCCGAATATATGTCCTGAGACTAAACTTCCTTGATTTCTCCATGGAGGGGATAGGACATTGGGCCAATCTCATTGCTCCCAGCCTAGCAGGCATCAGAACCTTAGAAGCCATGATTTCACTCAGTGACTCACTGTCACATTGGCACATCCTGTTGCCTGTTGATGGTGCCACCTTTTACACAGAGGCACTCAACACATCCTGCACTGGCAATGAGTTGAGTCTCCCTGGCTGCCCCTTCCTCTATGCGACCTCACAATGATTGCACTGGAAGGATTATGACAGCAACTTCCTACAGTCCCATGGTGCCCAACAAATTGAGGGTGACTCAATGCCTCAGACAAGGAGGTAAATGTTTCTTTTCAATGATTATAATTGTCACTCTTCCCTGTCCCCTCCCCCCCACAGTTGCTGATACTATATTCCATTATGTTTATAAAAATATTAAGGGACATTAGTATAAGGTGATTAGGATAATATTTAGTTACTATTATAATATATTCTGTTTGAAATACTATAACTTAAGATTTGCCAGACATTGCACCATAGGCTTTATACATTGTGATGGACAGAACATGGCCAGAAATTTATCAACATTTCTGCCATTGAGAGGTAAGTCTCTGACCTTTCCCTTTGGAGCCAGTTGAGCACTGTAATAGCAGTGAGCAGGAGGATATGGAGGAAGTGATGCTGTGACTGTTTCCAGGGCTTAATAGACTAGCAGCTTCTACTTCCTGTCTCTTGGAACATTCACTCAGAGAAAAGCCAGCTGCCGTATGAGAAGTCAGCAACCTTGAGCCCACCATGCTGTGAGGAAGCCCAAGGTAGCCACAAGAGAATAGAGAAACCTAGCTAGACACCATCAGCTATTCTAGCCATCCCAGCCCAGACACCAGACATATGAATGAAGAAGCCATCAGATGATCCAGGCTTAAATGCCCACTGCCTGCAACCATGTAAAGGACTCTAAGGGAGAACTACCTAGCTGAGCCTATCAACTCCCAGAACCATACAAGATCAATTGTTTTGAGCCACTAAATATTGGGGTAATTTTTTTTTTGAGACGTTGTCTCACTCTGTCACCCATACAAGATCAATTGTTTTAAGCCAGTAAATATTGGGGTAATTTTTTTTTTTTTTTTGAGACGTTGTCTCACTCTGTTGCCCAGGTTGGACTGCAGTGGCGTGATCTTGGCTTACTGCAAGCTCCGCCTCCTGGGTTCAAGCCATTCTCCCACCTCAGCCTCCCAAGTAGCTGGGACTACAGGTACACGCCACCACGCCTGGCTAATTTTTTGAATTTGTAGTAGAGACGGGATTTCGCTGTGTTAGCCACAATGGTGTTGATCTCCTGACCTCGTGATCCACCCACCTCGGCCTCCCAAAGTGCTGGGATTACAGGCGTGAGCCACCGTGCCCTGCCCAGAGTTTTATTATTACTCAAATCAGTTTCCCTGAGCATTTGAGGAGCAGAGGTTTTGTGTGTTCTGTTTTTTTTTTTTTTTTTTTTTTTTGAGACAAAGTCTCACTCTGTCGCCCAGGCTGGAGTGCAGTGGTGCAATCTCAACTCACTGCAAGCTCTACCTCCCAGGTTCACACAATTCTCCTGCCTCAGCCTCCCCAGTAGCTGGGACTACAGGCGCCCACCACCACACCCAGATAATTTTTTTGTATTTTTAGTAGAGACGGGGTTTCACAGTGTTAGCCAAGATGCTCTCGATCTCCTGACCTCGTGATCCGCCCACCTTGGCCTCCCAAAGTGCTGGGATTACAGGTGTGAGCCACCCCACCTGGCTGGTAATTTTTATGCCTCAATAGAAAGCAAGAATATTTGTTATTTCATTTTCATTAAATCTCTGTGAGATAGGGCTATCATTATGCTTATTTTACAGATGAGGAAACAGAGATTAAGTGATTTCCTCCAGTCCAATTAAATTATAATAGAACTGAGATTTGAACTCCAGCCTATGTGATTCCAAAGCCTGCAGGTGTTTAGCAGGCATGGTGCAGTAATTTTGATCCTTCTTTTGACAGATATAAAAGCAGTATTGGTTTGTGCTCATAGGATATTTACAGCCTGCTAAGATGAAAATGACAATAATGACAGCAAAGGAGGGAATGTTTGGTGAATTTGATGGATTTTACAAAAATAAACTATGTTCCTATTCTAAGACTGAATGTAGTGAGGGAGACTTCTGTGAAAATTTGGAAAGTGTGAGGGAGGCGGTAAGGGAGAGTTCATATACCATGCTAGTTTGTCTCCTAAGCCCCATGTGCCTTTTCTTATAAATCAAAGTGCTCCCATCAGTCAATGGGGATTTTGATACTTAAGGTAATATCAACAATCTGGATCTTTCTTTAGTCCAAGCGTTTTAGGGCTATCTTTAGTGACTAGCAATGTTTGGTAGCTCTAGATTTAGAGTGGCACTGAATTCAATTAAGAAAGAAGATGCAAGAGGCCCAGGAAAAGATCGCTTCAGGTTTAGTAAAAACTAATAAGTGGGTCTCAATTGAGATGCACATGATAATCACCTGGAGAGCTCTGAAAACTCATGCCTTGGCCACACCCCAACAAATTACACGGGAATCTCTGGGAGTGGGATCCAGGCATCAATATTTATTTCAAGGTCCCTAGATGATTCGAATGTGCTGCTGAGGTTGAGGGCCAATGCCCAGTAAACTACATTTGGGAGCACTGAAAATGCAGTCCTGTAAGACACATGCTCACCAGCCCTCGTCCTTCCTATCTTAGTCTCCTCTCTCTTGGGTCTAGAAGTTGATTCATTTGTTCATGTGACAGTTATTTAGTGAACATCCACTACGTGCTAATTTGGAGTCATACTGATACCGACATAAAAGATTATAGGAGGAGAAATCAGCCATTTTATGGATAAAGATAAGTTGAATTTTGGTCTTGTTGTGTTTGAGGTGCTGTGGGACCTCCTGGTAGAGAGATTCAGAGAGTACAGATGTCTAAAGCTTAGAGTGAATGAACTGGACTGCAGTTTAGGGTGAATGAAAATCCCAAGCATGAATATGGTTGGTTTTGGATGTCACTGGATATATCCCACTCCTGTGAGGAGTAGTTGCTCAATATGGGTAGGGGTCCTACTACTAGGGCAGTGTGAAAAAAAAAATCACATCTATGGGGAAGACGGGTGATGCATGCCATAGAACTTGAAAGAACTCCTCTTCCAGGCAATTCTCTTATGTGTCCCCAAGCACAGTACCAACTCTGCTCCTCCCCCTCCAAAAACTCAAGTAAAATGTAACTGAAAACCATTGCATTAGAATATAGGCCATGATTCATGTGACTAGTACAGTCTTTCAGTAGATATTTTCCCACTGTTAAAGTTATTTAAGACATTATCTCTTCCACTATCTTTTTTATGGTCTGTAAAGACCTGTGCAATCTGGTTCTCAGCTACCACAGGATGTCATTTCCTTTTGTGCTTTACTCCTCACTCATTCCCTTTGCTACAGCCACCCTGACCTTTCTATGTGTCTTTTGAATATACAGGGCTCATTCCTATTTGGGGACATTTGCACTTATTACTGTTTAAGATTTTGCTCCCCCAGATCTTACTGTAGCTCCTCCTGTCTTAGAATTTGGGTGTCAACCCCAAACCCAGATATCACCTTCTTAGAGAGGCTATGTCTACATACTATACTGACACCCTATTTTGCCTTCTTTATAGCTACATATTTATACCTAAAACCTTTTTAAAAATTATCATTTTGTTTGTAGTACTGTTAGTTCTACAAGGACAAGACTTGTGAATTTCTAATTTCTAGTCCCAAATTAGTACATAGCAGATGACTATTAAGTAACTGTTGAGTGAATGAATGTATGAGTGAGTGAATGAATAAATGGTCCCCTGATGCAGGGGAGAGGGGACCAAGAAAGGAAGAAGGAGGACTGGTGAGCATGTGTCTTACAGGACTAAATTTCTAGTGCTGCCAAATCTAGTCTACTGGGCAATGGCTCTCAACCTCATTTACACATTAGAATCATCTAGGGACCTTGAAATAAAGTGCTGATACCTGGATCCTACTCCCAAGATTCCAGTGGGTCTCTTGCGCTTTCTCACTTAAGTGAATTCTGAGGCTATAAATCTAGACCACCAAGCAATACTAATCACTGAAGATATCCCCAAAACACTTGGTCTAAGAAGAAAGATCCAGACTACTGCTTTTTACCTTAAATATCAAAGTTCCAATGACTGGTGGGAACCTTTTGGTTTATAAGAAAAGATATACGGAACTTTTGTTAGAGGACAAACATAGGAATGGTAAATGAGACAAATTCAGAATTTTCCACATTAGCGTCTGCCTTGGTCATTGAACATTAAAATAGAATAGGGAGAGTAACTTAACAGTCCTCCTGGGAACAGGAGTGGGTTTTGACATTTTGAAGGTCACATCTCTGTCCCCAAGGGAAGCACAGAGGAAAAGGGAATCAGGTTCATTCCCTAAGTCCATCTCTTGGCTTTTATGGGAAAGGTACCAATGGCATTGATGGAGCCTGTGGAGCACCATGCTGATTGAGAAAAATATTAAAGCAGCAAAACTTTCTTTTCAAAGGGAATCAAACTGTAATCCCAATTTCTAAAACTGATCAAAGAGGAGCAGTTCTGTTTGAAATAGAGTTTGTAGCCTGGAGGCCAGCTCAGTCCAGGCTGCCTCACACAATCCCTATCCCCAGGTGGCCCTGCAAGACTGAAGCTTAAGGCTCTGCCAAATGTAATTTGAAAAACACTGTTCCAGACCATGCTTTCAAGAGGAGCAATTGCACATTTCTCCTGGTTCAGAAAGCCTCCCATCAGAAAAGCTAAACTAATGACTAATATATAAGGGGTAGTGTGGTTTCTTTGGTATCAGTGCTGATCATGATATTGAGATTAACCAGGTTGGACCCTTTCTAAGGACATTTCAGTGTACATAAGCATCATTCCCATAGAGTGTCCCCACCAGCCCTGGGCACATACACTACCAGCTTAGCATCCATACAGAAAGAAAGTAAAATGCAGATTCTGATTCAGTGGATGTGGGACACGGCCCCAGCTCTGCATTTCTGATAAGGTCCCTTGTGAATACTAGGGTTTCACACCAGAGTTGGTGCATCGGAATCTCTTGTGAGACTTATTAAAAATGCAGATTTTTGGCTCCATCCCAGAGCTTCTGGATGCAGCTCTCTGGTTATGGGTCTGGAGGTTTTTGTTTTTAACAGGCTCCCAGTTTTTTCTGACATTCACTATATTTGACAACTATACTCTAGCATGTGTTTACTTACATAGCTTACTCTTGAAGAACCCAGGAAGAGAATCTGAGACTCAACAACTGGCAGTGCTGGAGGGGGGTTTGGAGATCATCTAGCTTACCCTGGTTGATTAGAAACAGAGGTCCCAAAGGGCAAACAATTCTGCCAAGTGTCTGTCACCAACTGGCTTTACAGCAAGCAGATACCAGAATGAAAGCATCTGACTTTCTAATCCTCGGTTTCCCCTAGAACACAATTGGCCTGCGTTTGTCATTGCTTCTCTATCTGTGCTGCTTATGAGGCCAGAGACCTTGTTTTCTGCTGTATTCCCAAAGTCCAGCACAGTGACAGGCACAGGGAAGGCACTAAGTAAATGTTACTGTTGTGTACTCCTGCTATGCTTGGGCCTAATCAGTTACTTCCAAAATTTCTTATTAAAAGTTCTCAAGTTATAAAAATAAAAATTCTACAGCTCAGGAAAAGCAGGGAAAATTTTAAAAAAATGTATGGTCCAAAGTAAAAAGAGCAAAGTTCTTTTAAGAGTCTGAACATATAATAGTAAGCATTAAGAACATGGTCTATGGGAGTAAGAGGGGATGACTCTAGAATATAGCTCTGGCTCCAATATTTGCTAATGTGTAAATTTTGCTCAGCTACTCTGAGTCTTGGTTTCCTCATGTGTAAATTGGAGACATCAGTAGATCCTATGTCATGGGGTTTTATGAATATTTAACTGGTAAATGTAAAATGTTTAACATGGTGCCTGGTACACAGTAAGTACTTAATCCAGCAATCGTCCTGTTGATCACAAAAGCAAGATAATGGCCAGGCATGGTGGCTCACGCCTGTAATCCCAGCACTTTGGGGGGCCAAGGCAGGCCGATCATCTGAGGTTAGGAGTTCAAGACCAGCCTGGCCAACATGGTGAAACCCTGTCTCTACTAAAAATACAAAAATTAGCCAGGTGTGGTAGTGGGCACCTGTAATCCCAGCTACTTGGTAGGCTGAGGCTGTAGAATCACTTGAACCTAGGAGGTAGAGGTTGCAGTGAGCCGAGATTGTGCCTCTGCACTCCAGCCTGGGCAACTGAGCAAGAGTCCATCTCCAAAATAATAATAATAATAATTATAATTATAATAATAATGATTCCATCAGTTATACCAGAAGCTAAAGGATTATGCTTCCCTTGCCAACTGCCTACTCATAAGAACTGAAGATAGATCATCTCTGAAGTGGTCATGTACAATGTATAGACTGTAGGATGGCAGTGAACAAATGTGGCTTTGCATTGCTTCCTACGAGTACCTTTCTAAGGCACAGCGTGTCACCTCTACAGGGTCAAGTAGCTACTGAGATGCTGAGGAACCAAGTTACTGAGCTGAGTCACTCCTAAATGGCCAAGATGGCAGGAGGGCTGAATTCTCCACCTGGGACTCTTTGCAGGGTCCAAACATTGACTAGCTCACTTAGAGGTGGGGTAAGGGCACCTTGAGCAATGTGTTTCACTCTGTAGCCAAACAGTATCAGCAAGATATTTTTAGCCCAATTACTACATGGAGAAATGTGAGTTTGAAATGCATGCCTCAGGAGTTCACTTGGGTAACAAGACTGTGTGATTATGACTTTCAGGACGTGTGTTTCCTTCACATGTCCCAGATTTTCAGAATAGTTCTGATTTTTGAACATTCTGTTCCACCATTCTATTAGTAAAATTCTGTTTGAGTAGATATCCTGATTCTATAGGGAAGTGGTTGGGAAAATCTGGTCACCGCAGACCAAGATAGAGATCCCATTAAAGACTTGGTGGTTGAGGAAAAACTGCCACATACTGTAAATAGGTATGTCTTCCCCTTTACCTCAGTGATGAATCAGAAGTGACAGAAACTAACTTCAACTGGATTTGGCAAAAAGGGAATTTACCAGCCTTGTGACTGAAAAGTCCAGGGGATGCATGGCTGGCTGGATGCAGATTCCCAAACAATGATCCAACCGACCTGCCTCTCTTCACCTCTTCACTCCTTCCTCTGCATTGGCTTCATTCTCAAGCAGATTCCTTTTGGGATGTCCCCAGCAGCCCTGGGGGCATATCCTGCCAGCTTAGCTTCCACAGAGAATGAAAGTGACTTTCTAAATTACTTCAGCAAAAGCTGAAAAAATTCCCTCTGGCTGGACCTGGGTCATTGGTCCCTCCCACCCCCACCAGTCGAGGGAACAGTTTCTGCAACGCCTTAAACACATAACCTAGAAGATTCCTCAAAGGACACCGAGGTTTCGCTATCAAAACAGGGACAGCATGAACACTGGCTGGGGAGATGTAATAAATGTTCTTACATCCTCTCCCTCTGAGTTGGGATTCTGCTTCCCACTATTGCTTTATGCTTAGTTGTCCTAGAATAAAGTTCCTTCACACACCGTTGTCATCTACCTGCAAGAGATCTACCTCTTGCCCACAAATGATATTCATTTGGCCTCCCTTTAATTTCTCTGTGCCACAGGAACCTCAGTGAGGGTTGGTTCTGCCTGTTGACTGTCTCACCCCTTGTGTGAGATGTTGTTTCGCACCTGCTCCTTTTCGCCTTACCAGTCTCCATAAAAGTTTGTTACTAAACCCCCACAATCCTCTTCTAACTGTGGAAGGAAGGAAGATGCCCATAGCTGCAGCCAGCTGGGAAGAGCTGCTTTTAGGATTTCATAGGGGAAGAAATAGACACAATTTTGCTACAATATGCAGTATCTGCGGCAAACTGCAGAATGGGCCTACAGTTCCTCTTAGCTCACCAGAGCAAGTGCTCCCCAATGATCTGTCTGGATCCAACTTGCAAATTGCATTGAGAGAGCTAATTAGATCTGAGCTTGCAAATGAGAACTCTGCTACCCTTGTGTGGAACAATTTGCTTTATTAAATGAGAGGTGATGTGTGTATGTTATATACTTAGCACATTAAGATTCACAGTTACACAGATGGTGGAAGAACTCCAAGATTGCCCAGTGCTTAACATGTAGCTGAATGTCGAAAGGTTTCAACAGGGTTTCAGAGAGCAAAACAGGGACATTTTTATAAAATATACTTTTCTACCCAGCATAGCACATCAGAGCTTCCTGTGGGATGGATTAAAAAGAGCTAACCTTTATGGACTACTTGTTGTGTCAGACACTAGGCAGAACCTACTCACTTCTCTAAAGCCCCTATAGGGAAGGTACTATTATTATTCTTGTTTTTCAATTAAGGAAACTGAGGCACTGTGAGGTTAACTGAAAGCTGGACTGTGAGGAAGATTCAGACCATCGGACTCCAGACCCCAAGCTCTAACATACTATGTAAGTCTGATATGATGATCATCTCTAGAGATGATCCATGGTTACCTACTTTTTTTTAAATTTAATTTTTATTAAATATTTACCGTATGCCTTCTCTAAGATAGATATTAGATGTGTTCAATGCTCTGAAAATTTTTGAGAGGTAAGTCCCAGGTAGCACTTGAGATGAAAAGCAATAACTAAAATCTATTGAATACTAAGTATCATGCTTGTGGTAAGCACTTTACAGGTTTTCATTCTCTCATGTATTTAATCCTCCAACAACCTTTCTTAGATACTCTTCCCATTTTAGAATAAGAAAACCGAGGCTCAGAGAGGAGAGAAAACTTGCTAAAGGCACCCAGTAAGTAAGTGACAGAGCTGGGAGTTGAACCCAAGTATTTTGGCACCATAGCCTTTGCTTTTGACTTCTCTTCCACTCCACACCACACCACACCAACCACATCCTACTGGCCACTGGCAAGGACCAATGATGCCTTGTAGAAACCAATCAGTTTTCCACTCAGTATTCCTCAATCATCATACAAGAGTATTTTTCCTTTTTTTTTTTTTTTTTTTTTTTTTTTTTGGTAAGCCATCACCTAGCAAAACTTTAAGTGGTAGGTGGTAGGTATTTCATTTTTAAATTCAGTTGCAAAAGGAAAACTTTTTGAAGAATGAGACTTGTCGCTGAGGAAAGTGACAGAATGCTGTACTATCAGTTCATTTAACAAATTTCCTAAGAGGTTGCCAGTGCCAGGCTCTGTGCCAGGTGTTGGGATGCATGTTAAGACACAGGCAGTACCACAAGAATGAATACAGTTTGGCATTGAGTTTTAAAGCAGAGGGAGGGCCAAGGTGCCTTAGAGTCCTGTTCTGAGCTACCCACAACAGCCAGCAAACTGGGTCACCTGCAGCAGGTAATGGAAGGCTTGTTATCTCGTCAAAGGGATCACATTTTTCAAAGTTGTATGCTTAGACTAAGAATAACTCTGGTTGCAAAATTTTAAAAATATAGCCTATCAGAGATTTAAACAAGTAATAGGTTAACTAGGCAGTCGACAGCATTGGTTCAGTTGCTCCACAATATCACCAGGTCCCTTCCATCCTGTCTACTCTAAATTCAGCTGTTGGTTTTTCATAGTGATGTGTTTTACCTTATTATCTCAAGATGGGTGCCGTAGCTCCAAACAACATCAAGGTAGGAAGTGGGCAACAGAGTGGTATTGAAAAAGATCGTTTCCTGTACAGGCATTCTCCTTTTTATTAACAAAAAAAAAAGCTTTTTGCATCCCAGAAGACTTCCTTCCCATTTCATTGGCCAGAACTAAGTCACACAGTGATGCTTACCTGCAAAGGAGGATGGGAAAGAAGCAAGTGTCCAGCTTTTTTCCAGTCTCTTTTGTGCAGAGTGGACAAGGAAGATAGATATGGCTGAGTTATTTAACCAATAATTTCTGCCACAATGTGAAAGAATGTGATATATCTGAAGCATCTTTAACCACATAATTACAAGTTCTGTGACCACAAAAACATTTAATTGGTCAGTTTATTGGAGTCAATAATGTAGAAGTGGGTCACATGTTGGAGGCTGGGAAATTCTTGCATTGTTGCTCATGAGTTTTGAAGACTCTCACCAGGGACATTAATGGACGGAATATTGGGAGCTTAGCTCTTCCTGCTAGAGTTGTAAAAGGGCAGAACCTTTTTTCATAACCTAGGACTGAACAGCATCTTCCAAAATTAGCTTCTAGGACTTTCCTTCAGACTGGGCAGCAATTTCAGCTAAACTCTATGCAGCTTTTAAAGCTTTGTATTAATTATAGCTTAGGTACTGTGGATAGCACTGACTTTGTAATTTGTGAAGCTCAGTGCAAAATAAAAATATGTGACCTCTTATTTAAAAATTATTAAGTATTTAAAGATAGCAAAAGCAAAGTACTAAACCAAACACGGGACCCTGTGCAACTGTAGAGATTGCACATCCATGAAGCTGGGCTGGCAGAGGACAGCTGGTTCATAGGTGAAGTCTTGACTTGCAGGAGTGATAAATTCAAGTGCTTGGTTACAAGTGTGGGGTCTGCTCCTCAAAAGTATGGCATTAATAGTTGATGCTTTCAAACAGGCCCACTCTATATTCTAATTCTGCTACTTAATTGTGCAATGATTTTAGAAACTTGTTTAGTCTTTCAAAAATTGTATTTCCTGGCTGGGTACAATGGCTCATACCTGTAGTTCCAGCACTGTGGAGGCCAAGACAGGGGGGATCACTTGAGGCCAGGAGTTTCAGACCAGCCTAGGCAACATAGTGAGATCGCAGGTCTACAAAAAAATTCAAAAATTAGCCGGGTGTGGTGGCACACACCTGTAGTTCTTAGCTACTTAGGAGGCTGAAGTGGGAGGATCACTTGAACCCAGGAGTTTGAGGCTGCAGTGAGCTATGATTATGCCACTGCACTCCAGCCCGGGTGACACACCAAGACCCTGTCTCTTAAAAAAGATTCCATTTCCTCTCTTAAAAAATGGAATCTTAAAAGATTCCATTGTCTCTTAAAAAAGATTCCAATTCCTCATGGAATTCACCATGGAATGCTTTCTTTGTGTTACAACCCATGGAGCTAGTGTTCTTAGGAACACACTTTGGGAAAGTGTGGTGTTAACACACAAGCAGGGAGTTTATGTCTTAGGAGCTATTTTCTTCAGTCTAGAGTAGACTGGAAGAGTTGATCTAGTTCTTTGCTGTTTGGGTTTTCTTTTTCCTTCTAATCTGTGATGTAATCTATAAGAAAAGTCTTAGGCATCAAAATGAAATCTCATTTGATTTTGCACGTAAGGAGCTACTTTTTTTGAAAAGAGTAAACTTGAGGAAGTTTGGGGAAATCAAAGACGCAGTCACTCTACCAGTGCACTGATAATATATCTGTATGAAAAATGAAGCACTTAGACATCAGCTGGGTGTTGCTATGCGTTTAAATGCTTCTTATGGTGTGACATTTAGATAACTGCCTAAAAATTTCACTTTCAAAGGTATGATGCTATAAGACTCATCCTAAGATTGAAAGTCCTTTGTGTTTAAAAAAAAAAAGATCACTGCTTTTCTGTGGCTAGCACACATTGAGTAATCAAATGGAGAACTGCATGGAATAAATACAGTAGTTGACTTCTGCTAAAAACGTTTTGAAAAGAGGAAATGGGGCCTTTCTGCTCTTTGACATACAAAGCACATTGCTTTCTAATGGATTCCACAGCAAAAGCAAAATCCAAACAAAGCAGCATCTTTTTTCTCTAACCTACATGCAATGTAAGTGAGATTCCAAGTATGCAAATGGTGGGAGGAAAGAAATGCATTTTCACTACGCCAGTTATTACATATGGTTGAGAATATGAATAGTAATTGCCCCTGAATTGGAGGATTAACATGCACTACTTTTTTTCTTCTTTTTAAATATTCGACTCAATCTGATTTTTATTTACTATTTCTTTGATTCTTTTTCTGTAAAAAGTAGTGTTGCCATTAGAGTAAGAAATATAAGTTCCCTCTATCCAGGCCAGTTGTCTCTTTCTAGATGTCAGTAAGACTGTCTCATGTCTGTCATAAGCTCAGTTTTTAAAGTAAGCCATGACTTCATTTATTCTTTTAGTCCAAGTGTGAGTAAAATTGGTGCCATTTTACAGCAATTTCTGCAAAGCGGGCACTCCGGAACCCCAGTTTTGAATTCTGAGGCTACATACCTGGACACCCACCCATCCCCCAACACCATTCTTTTGACTGAGCCCTTACTATGAGTTAGTGTGTAAGTCTAACTCCCCCACTTCACCACTAGACAGGTACCTTGTCTTGTCTTTGTGTCTCCCTCCACTCCTCCCCAGGACCTGAGCCAGTGTTCCATCCCAAGTAGACATTAGATGTTTGTTGACTACTTCAATACTTCTGTAGGGACTGTTTAGGGCACTGTTGAAAGAATAGGGAAAATGGCTTTGGAGCCACATGTGAGAAAGAAGGTTTGGTTCAATCGGCTGGAATGAAGTAAAGTGGGAGGATAAAGGATGTTTGAAGAACTGAGGGGAGAGGACACTAGGGAAAAAAGTGCAGAGGAGAATTCTGTGATCGGTCTTCGGAGTTCAATTTATCAAGACTGTCAACCTCAAGGTATTAACAATGATACCATCTCAAAAATCTTAGATTGCACTGTCTACTACAGTTGTCAGTAGCCACAATGTGGCAATTTAAATTAATTACAATTAAGCAAAACAAAAAATTCATTTTCTGAGTCATACTAGCTGCATCCCAAGTGCTCAGTAGCCATGTGTGTCTAGTGACTGCTGTATAGGACAGCACAGATGTAGAACATTTCCGTCATCTCAGAAAGCTCTGCTGAACAGCACTGTTCTTAGGGATGATAACATCTCCATTTTGTTTCACCCTTTGTTTATTTATTCTACAAATATTAACTGAGTACCCGCTTTGTTCCTGTCACTGCACTGAGAAGCAGCTGAAATGCTTAAAAGCATAGACTCTGGAGCAACCTGGGTTAGCAGCTCACTCACTGTGTGATGTTGGGTCGGGTCACCCATCCTCCAAGTGCTCTAGTTTAATCAGCTGTAAAATGAAGATAATAAAAGTATCTACCTCATAGGGTTGTTGTGAAGATTAAATGAGTGTGTGCATTTGAATGAATGTGCACATGTGTGTATATGTATATAGATGTATATATATACATGTATATATGTATATGCATATTTTTGTGTAAATATGTGTATGCATAGACATATATATTCATATATATTTTAGAACATTTCTGGCACATACTTGATGCTTGGTAAGTGGGAGCTCTTATTATTTTTAAGTGTTTATTTCAGGGTTCTTAACAAATCAACTATGAGGTTCTTGCTGTCCTGGAGTTTACCATCTAGTAGGAGCAGCAGAGAATAAATCATTAAACAAATTAATAATTACAAACCATGTCAAGAATTGTAAAGGAAATGAATGGGCTGAAACAACAGAGAATAACAAAGGAGAAGCCACCTAGAAAGCATCTTAGAGGGGGTGACATTTAAGCTAAAACAAGCAGAGAAGAGGAGGAATGCCAGCCACGCAAAGGGAGAAGGAGGAGAGTGTTCCAGGCAAAGGAAAGCATGCTAGCAAAGAGGACCATGTGACTATAATACAGAGGTCAAGGGAGGGGCTTCAGACGAGAATGGAAGGAGAGATAAAGAGCAGCCAGTTCCTACAGGGCTGAAGCCAGGGTTAAAGCATATATGTAGGGGAAATATACATACAGTGATCACTCGGGGGGTTGTGTGAGGCACAGATTGGAGGGGCAGTAAGAGCGAAAGCAGAGAGCCCATTAGAAGGCTATTTTAATAGATCAAGTGAAGGGGAATGATTCAGAGTCAGTAGTCACGGAACTGGAGAGAAATAAGCAGTTTCTAGACATATTTGAGAGACAGACCCAATGAAACTTTCTAATGGATTACATGTGGTTGACAAGAGGGAGGCATTAAGGATGATGCTCAGTTTCTGAGTTGATTAAGTGGGTAGATGGTGGTTTCATTTACTGAGATAACAAAGGCCTGAAGAGAACATTTATGAGGAAGAAAAACCAAAACTGCTTGATGACAAGTAGTCTGCTGGATATGGAAGTCTGGTGTCCAGGTGAAAGGCTAGGTTAGAGACAGGTACATGGGCATCATGAGCTCATAGATGACATTTAAAAGATAGGACAGAAAACCAACTTCTGGCATGATGGAAGGGGGAGACCAGCAGACTTTCTCCCCAATAAAGCAACCATTTAATTAAAGAAAATTATAGTTTTAAAAAATCATTTAAAGCTTCTGGAAATTGTCCTACAATAATTGGAGAAATATTCACTCAAGTATATTTACTAAATCTCAATAAGAACAGTGACAGTCTGTGACATTTGAGACATGACACTTCTCTGCCAGGTCCATCTTATGGAATCATCTGGGAAGGAGTGGACTGCTAACATTTTCTATCCTCCTCCACAAGCCACAAGCCCCACATTGCAGAAGCTCTATTCAGAGAGGACTGGTGCTCCTTCCACCTAGCCCCCACTTTAAGAACAGCAGTTATAGGTCAGACGTGGCAGGCCAAGAATTTTGCACTCCAATCATTCTTGATCAGCTTGCTGGTAGGACAAGAGTCCCATATTAGAAGGGTCAAGCTAGAAAAACCACGGACCACTATCATTTCCTAATGTCTGCTCATAGAGTAGGTTCATCACTCTAGCAGTAGGTTTCTCTTCCCACCCTGAGCTCTTCGGCAGTGGCATAGAACTTTAGCCGAGGGGGAAAAGCAGGTTGCTATAGCTCTGCCTGAGGAGACTGACTTCATTTGGAGCACAGCATGGAGAATTTCATTTCTAGAGTGTTGTCAAAAACAAGGGAAATCTTGGTAGAGAGCAATTAAGAGGGTGCTCATAGCTCCATAATACAAGCACAACAGAGCAATTAGAAGTTTAATAGACTGCAATATCTTTATAGATATCTTTGGCTTCTACTGTGAGAAGTTTGACTGTGTGAATTCAACACAGCTATCTAGCAAGTGTTTCTCCCTGAAGGAGGCTGACATTTAAAATAAAACAGTGATTTTATTGTTTTGAATATTAAATATGGAGTATTATCAAAATACAATACAATCTTCAGTTAGTTGCTTTACTACAATAAGAAAAAAATCTGATAAGAACTGCCTTATTTGGCTTTTGCTGTAAAAAGATGCTCAATATTTACATAGTTTGTTGATTTTAAACTGACTTCAATAACATTTCTTTTTTTTATTTTTTTTAATTTATTTTTTATTTTTTATTATTATCATTATTATTATTATTATTATTATACTTTAGATATCCATAAAGATGTTGCTAAACTCTGGGAGGAAATGCCCCTTCTAAAATTGTGTAGTTGAGCAGACTGAGAAGTGATCAATGTCCAGAGCTGACTGTGCAAGGGCAACATGTTGGCGAGCACTCGAAATGTGGCTATTTCACATGGAAATTTTTTGTAAGTGAAAAATATACATCAGATTTCAAAGACTTCAAACAAAACTAAGAATGTAAAATACCTCATAAATAATTACTTGTGTTGATTACATGTTTAAATAATTTTGTATATATTGAGTTAAATACAATATATTATTAAAATTAAAAAAAAAAAGAAGTTTAATAGACTGAATCATGGGAAGAAACAATCAAGAAGAGTCCTCCTTGGGAGCACAGTCAGCCTTGGGGGTTGGAAAGGCTGTACATGAGTGATTGGTTGTACCTACTTGAGAGCATCAGAACAGGAAATGAAGCAAATCTGAAAAATTTCCCATGCTGCACACAGATCCATCACCCAAAAAAATGCAAGCTGGCACTGGCACTATGGATTAAAGATAACCTCCAACTCAACACTGGCTGAATAGTAACCTACTCTAACCCTGAAGCAACTCCTAAGAGTTATACTTAAAAATAAAACCACATGTATCCCTAACAATCTGGAAGACTGTGTGTATGCCCAAAGCTGCACCCTCCTAGGAGTGAATGGGGGGTGGGGGGCGGGGGGGAAACAAAGCGACTAGTTCCTGGGTAGACAGGGAGCAAAAGTGTAAACTTCTTCACCTGTCAGAGAAGCCTCCAAGTTACTTATACCTCCAGTGATAAATGATAAAAATTTAATTGCCAAGGGGGTAACTTTTGATCAATAAGTGGCTTACATGCCAATTCATGGATGATCCTAAATCACTCAGCAAAAAGTTTTAAAAAAAGTAAATAATATGAGGAAGGACATCAAAGGCTGCACACTAGAGGGAAAAATACTTCATAGGGTTAGTTAACTAAGTCATTAAACAAATAAATCAATGACATGGAAAACAGCAGCAATATCATCCCCTTAGCTGCAGAGGGCTAGGGGATGGACAGGAGCTGGAATCAATATCCAGAGTTGCTACAATATATTATCTAATATGTCCAGTTGTCAACAAAAAATGTATAAGACATTTAATGAAGGAGAAAAGTGTGACTCATGTTAAAAGAAAAAAAGCAGTCAAAAGTAACTGTTTTAAAGAAGCTTAGATATTGGAATTAGCAGACAAAAACTTCAAAGCAGCCACTATAAATATGTTCAAAGAATTATAGGAGAACATGTTTAAAGAATTAAAGGAAGGGATGAGGACAATGTCTTACCCAATAAAGAATATCAATAAAGAGACAGAACTTATATATATTTTTTAAAGAGCAAAATAGAAATTCTGGAGTTAAGTATAACAAAATTTAAAAAACACTAGATGGGCTCAGAAGTAGCTTCTAGCTGGCAGAAGAAAGAATCTGCAAATTGAATATAATAAAGATTACCCAACATAAAAAAAGAAAAAAATAATAAAGAAAATGAACACTGCATCAGAGAAATGTGGGACACAATTAAATACATCAACATACAAGTAATAGAAGTACCAGAAGAAAAGCACAGAGAGAAGGTAGAAAAACTCAAAAAAATAATAACTGAAAACTTCCCACATTTCATGAAAAAAAAATTGCTTATCCAAGAAACTCAACAAATTCCAAGTTGAATAAATACAAATAGACCACACTCAGACATATAATAGTAAAATATGTGAAAGTCAAAGAGAAAGAGAATGTCTTGAAAGTAGTAAAAGGCGAATCACTCATCACAAAAAACTCTGATGGGATAGATGGCTGACTTTTGATCACAAACAATAGAGGCCAGAAGGCAATGAAATGATATATTTAAAATGCTGAAGGGAAAAAGAACTATCAACCAAGAAATGGCCAAATTATCTTTTAAAATGAAAGGCAAAATACATACTTTCCTAGATAAACAAAATTTGAGGGAATTTGTTGCTAGAAGACCTGCCTCACAAGAAATGCTACAAGAATTTTTGTAGGCTGAAAACCAAGTGACATCAGACAATAATTTGAATCCACACAAAAAACCAAGGAATAGCAGTAAAAGTGTAAAAGACAGTGTAGAGGGATGTCATTGTGTAGGTAACAAAGTAGGAAGCTCCAAAAATCAGTCCCTCCCCTGGAAAAAAAAAAAAACTATTGAGAAAGAGTTAATTGTCAGAATTAACTATTTTTAAAATCTAGAGCCGGTCAAACACTTGCACTGTCCAGGGGAGTGCTCGAAGTAATATATTTTGGTGAAGTTTAGCATTTCATGGAGCAGCTACCATCTCTTGTTCCCTGGGGCAACTGGTATCTGTGTGGATGACAGTTCATGTTCCTGGTGTGGCTTGCTATTTCCAGGTTGGAGATAAGAACCATGTGCTTCAAAGATCAGGGTTGCATTTTTTTTTTTTAAGGGTCATATGTTTTGATTTGCCTGGTGGATCACTGAGGCACTAGGGCAGGATTTAGCCATTGTATCAGCCCCTTTGGACTGAAATGGCCTTCCAGGCAGCATCTGTCAGGGGGAATTTAAAAGAACAAAACACCTTATTTACTCTTTCTTTATTGGGTTAAAATATCCAACAAAGTCTCTGCCAGGCCTTTGGCTGACTGCTGAGATAACAGAATAGAGACATCAGTGCCACACTTGACAAGGGATATAGTCTTTGCAACACAGTTTAGGAAAGTCACTAAACAAACAGATGACTGCACTTCTCAATGAACAGCATCAGCAATTTCTGGAAAAGGAAGATAATCTGACTTCAAGAGTTACCCCATTACAATGTTCAAAATGTCCAGTTTTCAACCAAAAAGAACAAAGCATACAAGGAATCAGAAATGCATGGCTCACAGGGAAGAAAAAATGAGAGGAAACATCCATGAGGAAACCCAAACATTGAACATACCAGGAAAAGACTGTAAATTAGCTGCATTAATATTTTCAAAGAGCTGAAAGAATCCAGGTATAAAGAACTAACAGATATCAGGAGAACAAAATCTGAACAAGTTGTGGGGTACATACTTAACACAGAACAATCAGTTGTGTTTCTATATGCTGGAATTGAACAATTTAAAAACGAAAAAAAATCCTTTTGACAATAGTAGGCAAAACTATAAAATACTTAGGAATACATTTATCCAAGGAGGTGAAATACTTATATACATAAAACTACAAAACATTGCTGAAAAAAAAATTAAAGAAGACCTGATTAAATGGAAAGATGTTCCATGTTAATGGATTGGAAGATTCAATGTTGTTAAGATACCAATATTCTCCAAAGTGACCTACAGATTCAGTGCATCCCTATCAGAATTCTAATGGTCTTCTTGCAGGAATGGAAATGCCAATCGTCAATTTCATATGGAAATGTGAGGAGCCCCAAGTAGACGAAACAGTATTTTAAAAGTTGAAGAACTCACATTTTCTGATTTCAAAACTTAATACAGAGCAACAGTAATCAAAACACTATGGTATCAGCAGGACAACAGACATATGGGCCAATGGAAAAAAAATAAGGGTCAGAAATAAACCCAAATATCTATGGTCAATTGATTTTCAACAAAGGTGCCAAGACCATCCAATGGGGTAAGAATAGTCTCTTCAACATATGGTGCTAGGACAACTGAATAAGTACATGTAAAAGAATGAAAATGGGCCCCATCTCACTATATATGAAAATTAACTAACAATGGATCAACAAACTAACTATAAGAACTAAGAATATAAAGCTACTAGAATTGTAAAGCTTAGGGACACATCTTCATGAACTCATTTGGCAGCAGCAGATTCTTAGATTTGACATCAAAAGCATGAGGGATAAAAGAAAATATAGAAAAATTTGACTTCAGAAAAATTAGACACTTTGGGGCATCAAAAAACATTACCAAGAGAGTGAAAAGACAATTTACAAAGTGGAAGAAAATATTTGCAAATCATACACTTGATAAGGGTCTATTTAGTAATTAGAATACATAAAGAACTCTTACAACTCAAAAAGACAAACAATCCAATTCAAAAATGAGCAAAGGGCTGGGTGCAGTGGCTTGAGCTATAGTCTTAGCAATTTGGGAGGCCGAGGCAAGAGGATCACTTGAGCCTGAGAGTTAGAGACCAGTCTGGGCAACATAATGAGACCCCATATCTACAAAATAAAAATAGAAAAATTAGCCAAGCATGGTGGTGGCGTGTGCTTGTAGTCCCAGCAACTCTGGAGGCTGAGGTGGGAGGCTTGCTTAAGCCCAAAAGGTTGAGGCTGCTGTAAGCCATGGTCGTGCCACAAACTCCAGCCTGGGTGACAGAGTGAGACTCGATCTCAAAAGAAAAAATAATGGGCAAAGAACTTGAATAAATATTTCTCTAAAGAAGATATACCAATAACCAAACACACATAAGAAGGTATTAAACCTCACTGGTCATTAAACAAATGTAAATAAAACCACAGTTAGATACCACTTTACATCCACTAGGTTGGCTATTAAAAAAAAAAACAACAACAACAGAAAATAATGTTGGCAGGATGTGGAGAAATAGGAACCCTTGTATATTGCTGGTCAAAATGTAAAATGGTCCAGCTACTAGGGAAAAGAGTTTGGTGGTTTCTTAAAAAGCCAAACATAGAACTACCATATGACCCACAAATCCATTGCTAGGTATACATCCAAGAAAAATGAAAATACTGATCTGCACAGAAACTTGTACACAAACGTTTATAACAGCAGTATTCATTATGGCCAAAAGGTATTATAGAAATGTAAACAATGCAAATCTCCAATAGGTAAATGGATAAACAAATTATGGTATATACATAAAATGAGTATACATTAAGCCATAAACAGGAAAGAAGTACTGACAAGTGCTAAAACACAAATGAACCATGCCAACATTATGCTAATGAAATAAACCAGACAAAGGTCACATATTGTATATTCCTTTTATATGAAATATCCAGAATAGCTAAACCTATAGAGACAGCAGATTAGCGATCACTAGGGGATGGGAGAAGATGGGAGTATGGGAAGTGACTGAGTACAAACTATGATGATGAAAAAAAATTTTTTAATGTATTTTAATTTATTTGTACAGATGGGGTCTCACGGTTTCTCAGGCTGCTCTCAAACTACTGAGCTCAGGCAATCCTCCCACCTCGGCTTCCCAAAGTGCTAGAATTACAGGGGTATGCCACTGCATCCACCAAAATAGTTTTTTTGTTTTTGTTGATTGGTTTGTTTTTGAGACACAGTCTCGCTTTGTCACCCAGGCTGGAGTGCAGTGGCACTATCTTGGCTCACTGCAACCTCCATCTCCTGAGTTCAAGAGATTTTCCTGCCTCAGCCTCCTGAATAGCTTGGATTAGAGACGCTCGCCACCATGTCCGGCTAATATTTCTATTTTATGATTTTTGTAGAGACGGGGTTTCCCCATGTTGACTCGAAAAAGTTTTGAAACTAAAGAAGATGGCGGATGCAATATTATGTGAATGCACTAAACGATATAGAATTCTGTACTTTGATATGTTTAATTTTATGTTATATGAACTTCACCTCACTAAAAGAAATAATAATAATAAAGATTAAAAAGTCAATGTAGGCTGGGCATGGTGTCTCACACTTGTAATGCTAGTGCTTTGGGAGGCCTAGGCAGGCAGATCACTTGAGGTCAGGAGTTCAAGAGCAGCCCAGCCAACATGGTGAAACCCCATCTCTACTAAAAATACAAAAAAATTAGCCGGGTATGGTGACTGACGACTGTAATCCCAGCTACTGGGGAGGCTGAGGAAGAAGAATCACTTGAACCCGGGAGGTGGAGGTTGCAATGAGCTGAGATCATGCACTGCACTCCAGCCTGGGTGACAGAGACCCTGTCTCAAAAAAAAAAAAAAAAAAAAAATAGTGAATGTAACTGCACATTCCTTCTCCCTTTTTCTCTTAACTGATTTCAGAAGAAATGTGTTTATATAAAACAGTGTGCATATAACTGTATTGTTGGACTTATAGTGTATAGAAATGTAGTACATCTGAAAACAACAACACAAAGGAGATGGGTTTGAGCAAAGCAGCTTTGGGAAATGATACCAGATGATGACTCGAGTCCATAGGAAGAAATGAAGTGAATTACAAATGGTTAAGATCTACATAATAAACTATAAATATGTACTTGATCTCCTCCTTCTTCCAGGTTCTGTAAAATACATAAGATTATATAAAGCAATAATTATTTTAATGCACCGTTGGGTTTATAGCATATAAATTGAATATATTGAACAATAATATTATAAAATGGGGAGAAAATAAAGTTGTATAATAGCAGTAAAGTCTCTATGTTTCACTGGAATTAAGTTAGTATAAATATAAAGTAGATTTTGATAAGATGTATATTATAAGCCTAAGAGCAAACACTAAGAAAATAATTCCTTTTGAAAAATTATTAAATAATTAAAATGTTATACCAGAAGATATCAATTAATCATAAAGGAAAGCATTAAAGGAGAAACAGAGAAACAAAAAAGAATTGAGGCATAGAAAGCCAAAAGCAAAGTGGCAGAGGTAAATCTAGCCTTATCAATAATGCCATTAAACATAAATAATTACAAAATCCATTTGAAAGTTGGAGATAATTGGATTGAATTAAAAACCAAAACAAGGTCCAACTCTATGCTGTCTACAGAAAACACATTTGAGATTCAAAGATATAAATAGGATGCAAGCAAAAGGATGGAAAAAGATACCATGCAAACAGCAACCGTAAGCAAGATGGAGTGGCTATATTAATATCAGACAAGAGACGTTAAAACAAGAACCAAGAAAGGGTGAGATTACCCACAGAGAAGGCAGTGCTAGAGAAGAGCAGGTTTGGGGTGGAACTCTGGGAATTCTCAAATTTAAAAGTAGGATGGAGAGGTAGGATCTTGAAAAGGAGACCCCCAAACTACATTTTCCCAGGCTATGATGTAAGCACACGAGTTAGAATCCTTCAGTGTCAGCCCTAAGAACGTAGCAGTTGAACCACTCTGCTCACACATTTACCCACTTTTTTTTTTTTTTTTTTTTGAGATAGAGTCTTGCTCTGTCGCCCAGGCTGGAGTGCAGTGGCATGATCTTGGCTCACTGCAAGCTCCACCTCCCAGGTTCACGCCGTTCTCCTGCCTCAGCCTCCCTGAGTAGCTGGGACTACAGGGCCCCTGCCACCATGCCTGGCTAATTTTTTGTATTTTTAGTAGAGACGGGGTTTCACCTTGTTAGCCAGGATGGTGTCAATCTCCTGACCTCGTGATCCACCCGCCTCAGCCTCCCAAAGTGCTGGGATTACAGGCGTGAGCCACCGTGCATGGCCTACCCACTCTTGACTAAAGAGTCAATGAAAGACATGAACAGTGACTTCTCAAAAGAAGAGAAATATAGTAACAGCTGAAACTAGAAACTACAATCTCTTCTCCTACATCACACAGGCTCATACATGGCAATGATACAGATGTACTGTCTAACGTTTCCTTCTCTCATATGAGCTCACCAAATCTGCATCACTGTTTTGGGAGCCCCCCAAAGGTCAGACATGTAGAGGTGCAGCCTGCCTGGGACTCTGGTAGAAAGGGTCAAATCAATTGAATTAGCTTGGGTTGACCACACATTAGGTATGTCATTGTGGATGACTGGTTAACTTTCCTGAATCTTAGTTTCCTTATCTGTGACATGGAAAGACCCACATGGTGAGGGAGGTGTGATTATGAAGAATGAATGAAGAGCACAGGATCCCTTAGAGTTCAGCCTACATTCCAGGAGCCAAAAAGATTTAAAAACCAGTCACTCTCTCCAACCCTTTAAGGGTAGCATGAAACTTTCAAGAGGTAATGCCTCGGCAGTGAGAACTTATTTCCATAAATAGAAAAATAATTTGGAAGATTCCAGTGAAAATACCGTGCTGTGTTTCAGATGCCAAAGAAGAGCCACCACAAAATTCCCGCTGTTTTTGACAGCTAACCATAATGCGGGATTTATTAATATCTACTACAGAATGAATGCACAATAAATCTTGCCATGAAAATGCCAGAAAATTAAAGTGATTTTTGGCACGTAAGTGTGTTATAACCTAAATGGCTAATGACATCTGGTAAATGCCCTTGTGTGTTTTTGTTTGGGTATACCATCTATACAGTCAGGGTGTCTCATCCTCAGAAGCAATGAGAGTTCCAATAAAGATAAGCCTAGCTTTTATCCTACATAACCCATTTGCCCCTTGCTGTTCACTGTGATAAGAATTCTACCCCAGTGCAATTGTAGATTCTACTGCAGCAGAATCAGATTGGTTTCTTAACAACAACAAAAACCAAAACAATAGTTGTTTTTAGAATAACAAATCAATATCGTCTTAAACACAAATTAAGCCAGCTCTCCTGAGAACATAAGCAATGATATGGGAAGAGATTAGACAGTTTGGGAAATCATAGGATCCCCCATAGACTATACCATAGAGTCTGATGCAACTTGCACATGCAGAATAACTGCAACTTGGGCCAGTTTTCAGCTTAAGGAATTTTTATTGGTAACATCCTATTGCCAGATACCATGGAAGACTGAGCGAAACATTGTGTTACTTGCAACCTACCATATGTTGTGCCATTGGCCTGGCTCCAGAGTTAACCCATATATTTTAGTCTGTTCCAATTCTAGGCAATTGGGAGCAATCACAATCAGAAGGATTCTGATGCTCGCTGGAAGACAGATTTGGGTGATGCCAAGTACTTTTTAAATATTATCGCTGCCAGTGGAAGGAAGAAAATTGCAGATAGAGTAGAAGTTTCTGCTTTCATGCTGAAAAAAACAGAACATTAAGATACGAACAAGACTAGAATAGTTAGGTGCTAAATAGAGTGATCTTGACTCATTATTTAATAGTACTGTCTATAGGACTTTATAAGTGAAGTAAATTGGAGTTCTTAATGCACTTTCTTGGAAGAAATTGTCTCCTCTTGGTTCTAGATGCCTGATGCGGAGTAAGGAGCATCAGTTATTTAGAAGAAACTGGGAGGGGGGAGAAAGAATAGAAAGCAAAGGTAATCATAATACATTTCATTGCTATTATTAATAAAATTGCTATTTTATGTGGTTTTTTGTTTTTTGTTTTTCTTTTTTTTGAGACAGAGTCTCACTCTGTCGCCCAGGCTGGAGTGTAGTGGTGCGATCTCGGCTCACTACAACCTCCACCTCCCGCATTCCAGCAATTCTTTGCCTCAGCCTCCCACGGAGCTGGGATCACAGGCACCTGCCACCATGCCCGACTAATTTTTGTATTTTTAGTAGAGACGGGGTTTCACCATCTTGGCCAGGCTGGTCTTGAACTCCTGACCTCATGATCCACCAGCCTTGGCCTTCCAAAGTGCTGGGATTACAAGCATGAGCCACCACGCCTGGCCTTTAGGTGGGATTTTTAATGGTGCTAATCAACTCTTCAATTAAACAACGAGTACTATTTAAAAAGGGAAAAGGAATTTACTGACATTTATAGGAATTTTTTTTTCTCTTCCTAGCAAGAATAGATGCTCTATTCTTGCCTGTATATAGGTTTTTCTTTCTTGTAAGTTGACATTTGCAATTTATGGATATTATATTAAAATATATTAAAAATATAATGTCCATTTTTTTTCTGAATTATAGGAATCAGCTTAGCATGATGCATTTCTTTTTGGTATAAATAAAGGGTAACAGTTGAACTTATGAAAATCAATCTAAAAACACAATTTATTTTGATTAGAGCTGAATCTTTTCTTGAGTTTTCCTTATTACATTATAAGTCCTTTATCCTTTACATCTCTATTCATTAATGCATGAAGCCAAAAATCATTAAGAGTGCTGCCTCATTATAAGTTACTGGGACTAGCTTTCTGTGCTAGAGTTTTATACTGACAATAGCTTCTAGGGTTATAACATTTTCATTATAACTGCTCATGTTAACTGGCCAGCATTATGTCATTGTTGACAAGTCTCCAAATCAGAGTGCTGAGTGTATCCATTCAACAAAAATATCATTGCATATTGTTTTGAAGAATAGCCTTAAGAGCAGAAGTGTATCTCTCATCTTTCCAAATGCTTTCCCCATCATTAACTAGTTATTCTGTCTAATAATCTTATGACAGAGTCCACTGTGAACATGCCCACTTGAAAAAAGGAAGAAGAAGGAGGAAACATTCTACAGAAAGAGCTGTGTCAGAGGTTACATGTTGCCAGTGTCATGTTCTGATGGGAACAGCTGCCTTTCAATGATTTGCCTCTTTCAATGGTCAATTATGTTCCAGAATGGCTGATCAGATCAATAATAGTTCTTAAATTGCTGAGGAATCTGAGGCTGGGTTGACAGTTAAGAACATCCTCTCCTCCTCATTTCAGTCAAATCAATCAGCCACAGGCCTCCTACAAGGTAACAAAATTGGCAGGGCTGTGAGGTCTGATATTCCAATTGTCCTTCCAGGGAGGAAAATCATCCCTGGAGTCTCAGAGTCACAGACTCTTATAGTTTAAAAGAAATATCCAGTGGTTCTTAACCATATCTTGGATCATGGACTCCTGTGAATCCAACACAAGCCATGTATGGCATCTCTTTCCCCAAAAATACACATAAAATCTTCCTGTAATTAAAGCTCATTTATGAAACTCACCTTTGCTTTTTCAGGTGATGAAATACAGACTCAAAAAGGTGAAGTTATATGCCCAGGTTCACATAACTTCCAACCAGGGCCCCCATCAAATTCTCTATTGATACCTCTTGAGAGGTCTGAGGTAATAAGGTCTTCTTCATCTGTTCTAGGAAACAGTACTCTGGTTCTGTATAGTTCAGCTTCATTCATGCATTTAACAATATGTATTGAGTCCTAGAGCCAGGCACTGTGCTAGTTCATTCTTATCTTCCACAGCACTGGTCCCACAAACCAAACAAGAATCAAAATGGCAGTCTTACATGTTGATTTTACTTGTTGGAAAAGTTACAGAGAATGCTGTTGTGCTGATTCTTTTTGTCAGATGAGGAAAATAGACCTCTAAAACAGGTCTAACTTGCCTTAGAATCCTTAATGTACCTCTGGTACTTTTAGAATCAAACCCAATTCTCTGCCTGGTGTTAAAGACCCATTCATACATGTAAAATTTTATGTTCTGTTCTATCTTTCCAGATTCCTGTACTGAAAACCACTTTGCTTAAGACACACATTCTACTCTGTACCAAATCATTTAAAAAAAATCAGTACTATTCTTCATTCAAGTGATTCCCACCCAGAAATTACTATAGCTCTTTCCCTCTTTCAAGGCCTGAGTCCTATCACCCTTTCTCTCTGAATCCTATCCTGATCACCTGACTCAAAATCTCCACCTCCCCTTTTCCTCATAATTCCTGTAGCTCATATGACTATGTCCACTTGGAGGATAATGGTTGATAGTCCTGTTTTATTTCTTCATGCATATATGACTTAGCACCATTAAGAATGTCTATGGTTCATTATATACCCAACTTCCCTTGATAGATTGGTTCAAATGAAGTCTCATAAAAATGGCCTCCCTTCAAAGGAGTCCCAAATTATTTCTATTTTCAGTAATTGATGATTAACAGAAAGCCCAGTCTATCCACATGTTGAAATCCTGGAGTCTGCCTTCAATGTGGATCCCTTGGCCAAGAATACGCTTCTCATTTTTATTTTCTTCCAGAGTCCAGAAAACCTTGGAAAGCTGCCTTAAGGGGTGATGGAGTGAAAAACCAGACCAAACCAAGCAGACATGGGTTCTTCTCTAAATGAACATTCCATAAGCCCAACACAGAGCATCTTCCATTTCACTGCTCAGCCCCCAAATGCCTCCTGGTTATAATTAAGTACTTCAAAGTTTTCCAAACACCCTTTTAGAAATCATGGTCCCAAATACAAAATAATGTTCAATCAGATGTAAATCATCGCACAGCAGGGCAGGAGAGGCATGGAAAGTGGTCATCTGCACTTGGACTAATCAGCAAGTCTAGTCCCTTGATGAGGATTTTCATTTTCTCATTTGTCATTCTAGCCACTGAATTCTCAAGTGGCCAATTTGTTCCCTATTGGTAATCAGCTAGTTATTTTTCTTCTCATTTCTCTCTCTGGGATTGTCGGACTGTTTAGAGCAATTCATCACCCATTTGGGACTAATCCTTCTGTGGAGGGAAGTGGGGGAGGGAAGCTATTATCCTAGAGAAGATAAAGTAGAAGACTATTTCCCCATTTATATTTGGTTGTTAAACAATGATTTCCCCAATGAGGTAAGTAAAATAATGACATAACTGCCTAAGAGTGAAACAATGAAAGCTTTAGGGGTAGGTGCCTTATGCAATGGAAAGTATCCCCGGCTGTGAATTTTGTTACTCTGAAATGACTTGTTCTTAGATTGTCTTTACAACCCCCAAGGGAGAATCATCTTACATTCATTACCTAAGTTTGGAGGAAGCTGCATCTATGAAAATTATAAATGCAGAAAGGAGAGTTTTAAATAAGTATAATGCATTGGTGGAAGCAATTTTACCCCATCAAATAGGAAAAAGGTAGCCTTTGAAGGTTGTTTTGTCTGCAACAAGGAAGTTCGAACGTTCTTCCATTTGTTCTCGCCAAGTCTTCTCGATTACAGCATCTCACTTTGGTTTGCCTTTTGTCCTCTCTTCCTCCCTCCAGCAGTTGCTGTCTCTCTCTGCCTCCGATAAAATCATTTCCAAACGTTTTCAGGGATTCCATTTTTCTAAGTTCATGTCAGGTGGCATGGAAATGTTGACCCCACCACTCATTGCAAACAAGTCTCTGGTGTCGGTGCATTTTCTAATTAGTGGGTGTCTAAGTTGATCTCTCAGATTTCCTTTAGTCCTTCTGAAGAACCTAATTGCAAACCCTCAAGGCTGACTGTGTTCACCGGAGCCAAAGGTTCACATTTCCGAAGTCCACGTTCAGTCTTAAGAAAGATGTTAGTGTGACACAAATTGGCATTTTCTTGGCATGTTTTTTTGCTCACAGCAAATTCTTTATTCCTTGGAAGGAAGCTGAGAGTTGAAAACCCCTTCTAGCTATTTCCTTAGAGACACTCTGAATTCGGGCAGCAACATGATCTGAATCTTGAAATGTTTATCTTCCTCCACCGTTTTTCATTTCTTGAATCCTTTCTTGTGTCCTTTATTCTTCATATAAACATCCACATATGTAACTTCACTTTTAGGTGTGTCTAGCTATAAGGAAAATCAGAGGAGACAGAGAAAGCACATTTACACACCCCATATTGAGTGTTCTTGCTTTTCATCTGCCAGTTCCCTCCACGCATGGCTGTTTTCACAATGGGTGATATCACCCAACAGCTGTCTTGGACTGGAAACTAAAATGCTTGTAGAATTTCAGTATTTTGTCTTACCTACTTACATTTGTCCCTTTTCCAAAAACACTAAAAAAATAAAAAAAAGAAGAGTTGCGTTCAGTGGGAAATTATTCCTATAACTGAAAATAAGTTGTTTTATAACTTACTCTGCTAAGGTTTTGTTGTAATTGCCCCTAATTCTAAATTTGCTTTCAAGAATCATTAACTGTGATTATATGGACATGAGCTTTTATATTTGGTATTTGATAAAACAAGAAAATTGATTTTGTAAAAATCTGTTTTCCATCTGCAATTTGTGAGCAGGAAATGGGTGGAAAGAAGTAATGCATTACCTGCCTGGTGTTCTCAGGCTGACCTAAACCAGAACTTCAATATCTCATGTACTGCCTATTGGTTGTTTAGCCTATGGATGTGCTGAACCCAATGAGCAGAGATCTCTGTGCCTCATTCTAGGTAATTAATCTGGTTATTTACTGATGTCCCTCGACCTCCCTCCTGTGAAAACAGCAAGTTCCTTCATTATCACCAAAAATTGCTTCCTCGCTAAAGTCTTGATTTCTGAGATTCTTATTAGGTCAGTGCAAAAGTAATCGTGGTTTTTGCCATTACTTTTAATACTTTTATACCTATTTTTCCATTGTCTTATCTTGGGTTCCATCCTCATTACAATATCTGTCCCCTGACCCTTTCCCCTACTTTGAACATTATGTTATTCCTAAAAAAGTGTACTCATGAGAGAGTGTGAAGATCTCAATGAGTACCACTCCTGAAATCCACAGACTACCACTGTTTCACAGTGGGTAACTGCAGACATTGCTTACCACTCCACAGATTTGCACAAGTTAAACAAATCTATTTAACCAGCACCTAGATCAAGGACAATTTCTGAATTTTTATAGCCGCTGGACAGAATAATGTCTGTTGAAACTAATAAAAAATGGGGCTTATATTTTGTCTCCTTATTCCATTTGTAATCATTCAATTTTCTTGAATTAAAAAAAATATATTGGCCTGTGAATGGTTACAAATAAATAACCAAACAAAATGAAACAAAACTGGTCCTTTGCCTCTGATCATTTGAAAGGAACTGATCTAGATGACCTGAGAACCCCTATCAGATTTTGTGTCTGGTTATTTTCAGCGGCTAATTTGAGCTTTCCTCTGAGAACCAGCCCTTCATATGAGGCCCAGCTCTCTGAACAGTCAGGATAACACCCCCACTCATCAGAGGCTGCTTCACTCTCCCAAGAGTCCATGTCTGTGGGCTTAAATAGAGTTAACACAGTGGGTCTGTTCAGGGCCTTGAGTTTATTTCTTTGGGGTCCCTGCCTTGCAAATATCAGTGGGGCTTGGATACAACTAGGAAAAGAATCCCTGGCTGAAGGCCAACCTTGAGTGTAGCGATTACATCATAGTATACACTATAGAAATTATCTTCCTGGTTCTTATATAGAAGCTGACAGGCAGTACTGGACTTTTCCTCCTCATGTGCCAAGATTATCTGCGGATGTCAACCTTTCCTGTTGTGAATGGGTACAAGTTGTGATATTGCCATTCAAGGACTTCCAGTAGCAGTAAGAGGAAAATTACGAACCAGCTCCCCTCCGAGAGGAAGTGCTTTTGCAAACAGGTCATCAGTCATGAGCATAGTGGCCGCCTCCTTCCTCCCAGGAACAGCCCTGCCTCCTAAATTGCTGACTCTCCCCTCACAGGCTGTTTGGATTGGCATGACCGTAGGATGTGTGATAGAGGCAGCGTTTGGCGTATTCCTACTTATCCCACAAGCACTTTGGGAAAGAATTAACTATGTGTATTTTCCTGGAAAGACATAATTTCCGTTGCTCATTGATGGTGTCTTTAATTTATAACAAGTGCCTTGAAAGTGGGACACATGTGATGTTATAAGCCTTCTACAAGCCTCATTCTCTAGGTTTTTTAATTCCTTCAGGAAAGAATTATTAGAATGGAAGAGGTGAGACACAGGGGCATAAATTTGGAACAGCCTTTTCTGATCAGCTAACAAATTTCTCTCCCATTTTTTGGATGGTAAAACTGAAGCCCAGAGAAGGCATGTGACTTGACAAAGATGAGTTTCCAAAATACAAATTGGATTTCAGGGCTTTATGTTTTTATTTTTATTTTGGTAAGCTTGTGATGCAAGTAGGATATACCTACAAAAAAGTTACATGTAGCAACTGTAAAACTCAACACAATTCATAAACACATCCAGGCAACCAGCACCCAGATCAAGAAGCAGAACAATCCTGAGCCTGACAAAGCCTTTATAATGCACCTAAGCTACTGCTTCCTCCTAAGGGTAACAACTATTCCACCTTCTAGTATCGTGTGTTATTTTTGCCTTTTATTGAACTTTCAATAAATGGAATTAGAGTGTGTTACTCTTGAGTCAGGCTTCCTTCATTCACCACTGTCAATGAGATTCATCCATTGTTACATTTCATTTTAATGCATTGCTTTTCATTGCTATATGTCATTCTTTTGTGTGAATATAGTAGATTATTCATCTTTTCAACCACTGATGGACATTTATGTAGTTTTCAGTTTAGGCCTCTTAATAGTGCCATTAAGATTATTCCTGTACATATCTTTTGTGAAAATACGTATAATTGGATTGGGTTTTACTCCTACTTTGTGTCTAATGATGCTCCCCAAAAATATTAATACAAGCAACTGTCAAAATTGTGTGCAGGTGTTTGAGGTGTATGAGATTGTTCCTGTATGCATTCCTGTCTGTGCCAACCATCCAAAGGGGACCATTTGAGGAATTACAGTAGCCTCATGACAGCCACCAATATAACATTTGTGGTTGGGACTATTTGCAAGTACTCTTAAAATCCAAAATAATCAGTTGACATTTTGTTTATCTCAAATTGTGAGTGATTTCATTATTAGCTTTTATTTTTATTTATTTTTAATTACAAGCAATATATAAATTCATTCTTGTTCCATACACATGCTTAACAATAATACTAATGCTAGAATATTGGCATCATGATCCCAAGGATTTTGGTCTGCTCATCACAGGGTAGCATCAGTGCCTGGCAGAGAAGATGTTAAATAATATTTGTTGAATGATGGGTGGTTCTCTTGGCTATTGCTCTCCATCCCTAGAACTTCTCCAGAAGTAGTCTCATCTTTGAGTCTTTTATGTACCTCTGCACTCTTTTTTCTATACAATCGTGTGTGTGTGTGTGTGTGTGTGTATGTGTGTGTAATTGGATGATGCCATGCTGTATGGGTTTTCTAAATTAACAGTATGTCTTATGCATTTTATTTGTTGTCAGTCATAGAAATTTACCTTTTCACGAGCTGTGTAATATTCCATGGATGGACATATTACATTTCTAAGATTTCCAATGTTTGGCACCATAAATTATGCTGCAGTGAACACTCTTGTGAATATAAGTGTTTCCTGGTGGTAGACAGCAAGAACTAGAATTGCTGGCTCACAGGTGGTATACATTTTTAATTCTTTCAAATCACCTTCCAAAATAGCCATTCCAATTCATCCTTTCATTGGCAATCTATGGAAGTACCTGCTTCTCCTCACCTTCACTATGATCGATAGTATCAAAATTCAGAAGTTTTTGC